>NC_081429.1:59451320-59756831 GCF_949786415.1 Peromyscus eremicus | reverse complement strand
ATTGTGCTAGAAAAACAATGAAGCAGGATAAATCCCCTAGGGTATTGTTAGCTATGTCAGCCATGGAAGTCCTCCAGTCCTCCGCAGAGGGGGTGGGGGCAGAGCTCCTGCAGGTCTCCAGATGAGAGGAAGAGGCATCTGGAACAATGTATGTGTATCCACCTAACAACTATACATATTTTACTCCCTTTTTCAGTTCTGTAAATTTCTTTCTCTCCTTCCTTCCTTCCTTCCTTCCTTCCTTCCTTCCTTCCTTCCTTCCTTCCTCCCCTCCCTCTCTCCCTCCTTCCCTCCTTCTCCTCCTTCTTCTTTTTGGTTTATTGAGACAGGGTTTCTCTGTGTAGCCCACTCTTCTGGTACTCTGTAGACCAGACTGACCTCAGACTCACAGAAATCCTCTGCCTTTGCCTCCCAAGTGCTGGGATTAAAGGTGTGCACCACCAGAGCCTGGCTGTGAATTTCTATTTAAGGGATGTGGGAAGTACTTCCCAAAATTGCCCTTCAAAGAGTTAGATGTATGATCCTGCTGGGGCTCAGAGAAGGACGCCCCTAGACTTAGTGCTTTGACAAGCTGAGAAGGCTTAGCGTTGACCTCAGAATTCAGGTCTTTCTGACATTGTCTTCCACCGGGAAGGAGTATTTTATGGTGGTTTTGGTTTGTTTGTTTTTATTTTGCAAATTTCTCTCAAGAAGCTGATAGGATCCACCTACAGAGCACAACTGTCTTCTGTCTCCTTGATATTTTTTCAACTGGAGATGATCAATACTGAATGGGAAGAAGACTGAGGTCTGCCGGCACACCCCGACAGACTTTCTCGTACACCTTTCTCTTCTAGGGTCCCACAGAGAATCATTTACAACCCATCATCTGTTCAGGTGGATTTTGTATCAGGATATTGTATGTTTCCCTAAAGATCATTGATTACTTCCCTAACATTTGTCTCCATTCTTCCTGCTCTCCATTTCTGAACCTTGTTCAGCAAGCTGAAAAGCCTGCTCCTGTGATTTCCCCTTTGCATATTAATGAATCTGGATGCCTTGTCCTATATAATCTGTTTATTGTTGGCTCATTCAGCCAACCCTGAGAATTTTGCCCACACCCCACCTCCAGGCCCGCCCCAAAGCCACTGATCACTACCTTCCTTTGCCCATATTTTTTTCAACAGATGGCAAGAATTGACCTTGGACCCAGAAATGAAAACTGTTGCAGACTGAAGATGGCAATACTTCCCTTTCTCTTACTCCATTCTTTCCTCTCAGGAAACAGACTAACTAAGGTCATGAACTCGCAAGCCAGACTTCCCAGGTCACATTCTGGCAGGGTTATATGTTTAACCCCGGACAATGAGTCTTCTTTTTGTGATCCCAGTTTCTCATTACAAAATGAGGATAGTATTGGTCTTTATAGTAGTTATGAAGAATGAGTCAATGTTTGTGAAGTGTTTGGGCCAGGGCCTGGAAAGCAGCATTTGCGTTAAACATGAAAATGATAGAGTCATACTAATGCAATTGTCCAGATCATTCTCTTGGCTTTGAAGAGGTGACTTCATATTTTGAAAACATGTGATGTCTTGTTGCGTATTCAGAGCTAATATTTCTTCTGCCCTTGCTTTCCACTGTGCTCATTCACACACATGAGGCAGACCTCAGGGAAATATATGAGGGTGACCAGCTAACTCACAGATAAATTAATCTACTTTAAACGAGCTGTTATGTGCTCAGCACACTCTTAGACAACATGAAAGAAACATAAATCAAGACAATCATCTTGAAGAACTTCTGAGTCTTTGGCTGGGAAAAGCAAGATTTACGTACAAGAAGCAATTAGAAGACAATACTAGGCAATGCCTAATGAGGTGTTGAAGTACGCCTTTCAGCTCCAGGAAACTGTTAGCATTGCAATCACCTGTAGCTTTTACTTTCCTTATGGCAGACCCTTGGAGCAAACAGGAACTGTGGCAAAGAGCTTTAAATTAAAGGGATATCTTGGTAACAAAAGCTTTCCGTATAATACCGTTTTTGAATGGACGCTGTCCCAAAATATTTTAAGACCTTGGAAAAAAACCAATACAACCAGGAAGTAGGCAGACATCCCAGTGTTTTCAGGACAGAGCTGACGCTTGCGGAAGTGGAGTGTTCTGGAAGGCATGGTGAGATGAGAGTTTCCTCCTTCTCTCTCCCGTTACCCTCTCTCTGTTCTGCGGTGCCCCACCTTCTGCAGTTTAAAGCACCCAAAGTTCCCCTGTGAAGGAAACTTCGACATTCATGGAGCCATGTGGTTCAGAGTTTAGTAAGCCTTGTTTTGAAATTACTGTTTTGCAAATATGTTTTGTGAAGTATGATGAACGGTCAAGAAATATAACTTTGTATTCTATTTCAAATAAAGAAGGAAACAAGCAAAACCCCAGATTAACAACATGGACTTCTTACATTGTCCTGAAAGGAAGTTGTATTAACTCAAAAAGTAGAGTAGGAAATTCCAAAGCCACTTTGGAATCCAACCCTGGCACTTGTCAGGAAGCTCCTCTTCATAGATAATTCAAATCCTTATCATAGCGATATAAAACCATTTCCTCTCATTCCGCTCTGTTTTTGAGTTAATGAACACCCCCGTAATGGATTTCTATAAATTACATATAAATCACCCTCTCACAATTTCTACATTTTCATGTTGAAACTTAGGGCCTCTGGTTGAAGTAAAGCTATGTCTTTAGAGAACCCACGGCTACAAATGCTCTTTATCAAAAGTATTTTGGCAATGCAGCGTGTTTCAGCAATAGAATACCTTTGTATGCAAAAACACTGGGGGTGGCGAGGGCATTTGCCTGGTGCATTACACTCAGAGGTACTTGAACCATCTTAAATTATCTCTGAATGCCAAAAATGTGTGATTCCAAATTCCTCTCCCCTTCAACTCACTTTCATTGGTTTCAGAGGACTGTTGTCTTAGTGGCAGCTGTGGCATTCTTCCATTAGACAGAAAGGAAAAAAACAAAACAAAATAAAACACAAAACGCCATAATATTGAACAAGCCAGAAACTCAGGTAAAAAGCGGGGGAGGGCCTGGCTGACTGCTCTCAGGAGCATGACAGCTTTATCACAGCGCATTTCAAGCTCCTCTTTCTAAAATAATTGTGAGCCGTGGCACAGACACTAACGCCATACCAGACCTGGCTGGTGACAGACACAAGGAGGAGATGTATCAACATGCAAAAGGAGCTTAGAGGCTTTAGGTCTTCCTCTCATTCTTTGTGAAAGGAGTGAATTGTATTTTTAAGGCCTTTTCTATTATAATTTAATGGCTACCATAACACATTTTTACATAGTAATTATGTTAGTATTGTCTCAAATTCTTTAAAAACAACTTGGACAAACAAACCACAAAGTGTTCTTTGATCATGGAGTCTGACCACTTCTCTCCGCCCTGGTGGTTTGACACAGTGTCATGTTCCAGGGGGCTGAAAAATCGAAGCAGCTGCGGGACCTTGATTTCCAGCTCTGACTCTATCTGCGTGGCTTTAAGTACTGGCCATGAGCAGACTGGGATTCCTCATTTGTGACAAGAAGGGTTTAATTGTGTGCTTTAATTCAATCCCACAAACATTCCTGTTTTCTATGTTTAAGACCCTTTGATAGAACATGAGCGTGAAATTGAGAAAAACACAGAGGTACGTTAATGATGAGAAGGAACTCTCCATGAGCAGTAAGTCCAGCAGGGCAGATGGACAGGATGGAGTACTGCAATAGAAAAGATTTCAAAAGCAAAGCAAAGCAGAACAAAAGAGCAGCAAGCCGAGTCCTAGGAGCATCAGAGACAAAGAAAGGATGAGCTGCTGAGCCTTGGAGCATCATGAAAGATGTCCACCTGTGTCTTAAGAGATTTTCAAGCCAAAATGTACTTGGACCACATTTTAGACTCTGCTTAGTGGTATAGCTCATTGTAGCCGAGACTTCACAACCTCAGTCTGTGTGGTGATTAGGCATGTCCATCCCGCATGGATAATGTCATTCCTCTGCAGGGTGGAAGAGAAATAAAAACATGGGAAGATGGAGTTTTTCCAGTTCAGGGATTGACCTTTAAAAGAATCAGGGCAGAGAGAGGGTAATGAAGCTAGTCGAAAAAAACTAGTGTAAATATCCCTGACATAAGATAGAACTAATTTAACTTAAATGGAAGGAATCCTGATTTAACTTAGAGAAAATATTATGTAAATTGTGAGGTCTTTATTTTAAGAGAAATGCAATTATATTATTTCCAAGGGTATGTGGTAAGTTGAAATAATTGCTAGAGAAGCATTTCTTGGTTTAAGTGTTATAAAAATCTTCTTTTTAATGAATTGATGAGTTCTGGTTTGTTGGGACTATTTTTTGATTATATAGCATATACATTATGTGTTCATGTTTAAAATGAAACAACTAATGAAGTTACTTAAATTTTGACCAATTATTAACCTGTTTAGTGATCCCTTTTTCTATAGGTAGTTCAGAAGTAAACAGGGTCACCCTGGCTCTAGTTTTCAAGGTCTACAAATTAGTGTGGACTGAGGGACAGCTCACACTCTGGTACTAGACTATGAGACATAATGCCCCTTCAGTGTGGGGACCCACAGAGGCTTCCTAGTGAGAAATTACTCAGGGTCAGAGAATCCGGCTTGCTTTACCTAGCAGGGATGCATAATGGATGATTTGGCCACAGGCGTGGTTTGGAAGAGTCTACACTTGGCTGTACAGTGTGCTTTGATCTTGTAAGAGGGAGGTCTTTTGCCTCTCCCCTTGGCATGTTATAAAAAGCTCTTTTCAATAAAGGATGAGGCTGTTAAGTATTGATCCAGGCCCTCCCGAAGCTATCCTGTGTTTCTGTCTTTCTTCTTGTCGTCTAGGTCTCTCTTTCTATCTGATATTTTCTTGTCCCTCTTTCCTCCACCTAAGAACCCTTCAAAAGGTGGGAGCAGGTCAGAGCTGGTCTCCCCCACGGACTCCCACACTTCAGTACAGTCAGATCTGAACTATGTTCCCTTGAAGGTTGTAGTAAAGGAGATGCCAAGGAGGAGACCAGCTGGCTGCTCCAGGCTGTCCTCTGCCATGGCTTGGTGAGAGGTGCGACTGATGAGCTTCTGGGTGGCTTTCTTAGTCCCAGGGACCCTGATAACAATTGGAAGAGGGAAGTGAAGCAAGGTAGCCAAGAGAGCCCCTGGCGGCGGCTGCTGGAACTGCACTGGCAGGGCAGAAAGAGGTCAGAGTCCAGGAAGAGAGGCAAGAGGCGGCAAAGTAGAAAAGGCACCCTGGGCGTGTGTGTGTGTGTGTGTGTGTGTGTGTGTGTGTGTGTGTGTGTGTGTGTGTGTGTGTGTGTGTGTGTGTGAGCTGGGCTTGCCGTTCTGGGGTCAGCTTTGGGAGATGGTTGTGTGGCACGAGAACACCAGGAATTGTCACGAACTGCTCGTCAAGTTTCCTCAGAGTACCAGCACCTACGATATCCAGTTCTTCAATGTGTGGGTCCAGAAATTCCGGAAATATAATCTTACTCACTCAGGCTTAGGTGATGAAATTCCGGGAAAGCTGACCCACATTGTTTGGATCACCGGGGAACCACCTACGAGCCCCTGTGTTTCCATGTCAATCCAGAGAGAGAGAGAGAGAGAGAGAGAGAGAGAGAGAGAGAGAGAGAGAGAGAGAGAGAGAGAGAGAGAGAGAGAGAGAGAGAGAGAGTGCTGTTTGACATCCCAAACCCAGGGGCTGTCCCCTCTGTTCTAGCTTATTGTGGTAGAAGCTGTGTCTCCTCAGGAGCTAAGCAGGTGCTGGAACAGCACCACACAGGTCTCCATGCACTGTTTCTTTCACGGACTGTACGTAGTGCTCATTCACATGTGGGGCATGCTTGTGTTTGCTCGCCAGTGCCCAGCTAAGGGGGCTTCATGAATGGGTAGTGAAAACGTCCAACAGAAAAGCAGTGAACGCACCGTGAAACTATAAACGCCTAACTGAAAAGCAGTGAACGCACTGTGAAACTATAAATGCTTAATTGAAAAGAATGTACTTTATTTTGTGATCATAGCATTGCTCTTTTTAAAAAATTCATTTATATATTTCTCTAGTTCTTAAGACAGAGTCTCTGACATCCCAGGATGGTTTTGAACTTTTGACTGTCCTGTCTCTGCTTCCCAAGTGTTGGAATTACACGTATGTGTAACCACACCAGTTCATTGTTATTTTTATATTAAAAGTTTTGACTTTGGGGAATAAGAATCCTACTCTCTTTATATATTTTTAAGTTTGGCAGAGTAAAAATACTGTTCCTAAGTTTTCCCATTTTGAGGGCAATTTATGATAGTACAAAATACGAAACTCTGTGAGTTAGGAAACTTAAGACCAGTATATCATTGGCTTTAAAATAGATCCACAAAGGGAAACATTTCAAAAACTACATGCTTACTAACAGAAACATAAATATATGTTTACAAGTTTACAGCAGAAATAAATTATATGAAATAATATTAAACCTTGCCTCATATAACAGACAGTTCTGTCCTGTTGAAAATCTAGCCAAAATCTAAAAGTTAGATTTCATGACCTGCTAACGGATCACAACACTCAACTTGGAAAGCTTTGAGGAAGACCCCAGGCCTCTCCTTCCGGACAGAGCTGAGTAAACACTGACAGGTGTTTCCTTTGGGGATCTCTCTTTCCACATCCCAGAGCACATCCTCTCGGTTTGCAGAGTGCGCTGCATAGTTATGCTATAATCGTGCCCTTTGGGTTTAGCCCCTCCACCTGCTGAGGCTGAGAAATACAGGACTCCATTTAGACTCTGAGACTCTTTTTTTTTTTTTTTTTTTTTGCAATAGGAGGACCTCCCCTGGTCTCATTAGACTCACATTTACAAAATACTGCTTTCAATAGGTTATTTTTCAGGCGAGTGAGCCACACTGGCTTTAATTGATTCTATTAACTTCAATTGTGAAGCATGACATTTGAATTACAAGTCAGAGTTGAAACTGTGAGACAAGTAGGAGGGTTCACCTTAACCCAACCCCCACCCCTAACACCAACCAGGCCCTGAGAGAGTCCGAGTCCATCGGAAGGAAGAAAGGCAGCTCAAACTAATTAAAGAATTTATGATTAAGGATGTGTAGCATGAATCTTAAATGGTCTTATTAATAAGAACAAACCCGAAGTCAGGTATTGGGGTGAATGCTGGAAGATCAGAGAAGCAGAACAAGCCACAGCCACCTCACCTCGCCAGTTCCTCAGTTGATCCTGTTTCCTCAGACTGGAAGCCTCTGAGTCCTCATCCAGAATGAGTCTCAGCTGAACTGCTGCTCAAAAGCCTGAAAGTTTAACCAGCTAAAAGCTTCTAGTTTCTGGTCTTCACGCCTTATATACCTTTCTGCTTTCTGCCATCACTCCCTGGGATTAAAGGCGTGAGTCACCATGCTTGGCTGTATTCTTGAACACACAGAGATCCAGGTAGATCTCTGCCTCTGGAATGCTAGGATTAAAGGTGTGAGTGCCACCATTTTCTAGCCTCTGTATCTAATGGCTGTTCTATTCTCTGACCCCAGATAAGTTTATTAGGGTGCACAATATTTTGGGGAACACAATACCACCACACGGATGAGTTAAAAATGTCCAGATACAATTATACAAACTCGCACAGTAAAAAGGAACAGAAATATGTCAGGTACGTTGGCCGCCATTATGATTTGCTTTTGGATCAAAGGGCACAGCAGCACTGTGTGATGGCTCACAGTGTGGGCTGTGGTGCCAGACTGGCTGGGGTCAAATCCACGTACTGGTGTCCCATTGTAGGACACAGGGACCGAACCTCAGAGAGGTTAAGTGACCTCAGACAAGTTTCTTAGCCTCTCTGAGAGTCTGCTAAAAGTGAACAGTGAAGACAATAGCAGCCGCCACACAGGATCACCTCTGGGTGAAGCTGGTTCATCACGTCACTTTCCCAATCCTGGCACATGGCGGCTACGCAATTCATTTTGGTCATTATCGCATTGTGCTGTAACTACCTGTTGACAGCCTGGGGCTTAGGGCCGTACACTTGGACTTACGTCCTGGCTTTCATCCTTACAATTTTTGCATTTTTGAGAATATGTCAATCTTTTAAAGCACGAATTTCTATATTAAAAATGTGATAATAACACTATCCTGTTGTCTCATGGGTTTTAGGGACACCACACAGGGTACTTTGCATGGAGCTCGGTAAGTATTGGAAACTAGCCCAAACCTGCCAAAGCTACTCACTGTGTGCTGTGTTTATTCTTGCTGCAGTTCTGTTATGGGTCTAATGACGCAGACCCTAACACACCCCTCAGAGGTCTAGACAGAACACAGTTTAATTGTTCTTTATTGTTATGTCTTCCTTACAGAGAGTAACATTCCACCCCAAAAGAATCAAATGAACACCAAACTTTGAATCCAGTTGAAACATTCCCAATTCATTAAGCGTTCTTTGGAGTTTCATTGTACTAAGTACCACCGTGTTCTATAAGGAACATTTCTGCCTGGCAGAGGTTGAAGAAAAGCCAAATTGAAAAGGCTGCTATAATTAGAACTTTTGCTAATGGCACTTAAACTGATTAATGTCCAATAGTACCCACTCTACTGAAGCATATTTTTTAGGCAGTTATACGTTTATATTAAATTAAACCTTCATTAAATGAATGAGCTTGCAGGGCAGTGTCTCCACGTAGCTCTTGGAGTTAATTCTGTGATGATATGGCCACCAACATGGAAGGCCTTTTCTCTTGCCATTTCCTTATGCCTGGAATGTTCTTTCCGCTTATCTCCTGTGGCTGGCTTTTGTGTTTCAGTATAGTCCTCCTTGGCCACTCTCCCCATCCACTCTCTCTATGCTCCACCAGCTGGGGGCAACTTTTCTGTTGCACATCGTTAGTTGGAATACTGCTGCAAGTTTACAAGCAAGTTGTTGCTCATGTCCTTCACTGAAGTCAAAGCCCTACAAAGGCAGGTACCTGGTTTATGTTATTCACTCTGTATTATTATTATGTTTTATAAAGCGTAACATATTACCACAAACTCAGAAGTTTTAAACAACACACACTTCCAGGCTGGACAGATGGCTCAGCAGTTCAGAGCACAGGATTGTTGTTGCAGAGGGTCTGAGGTTAGTTCCCAGTACCCCTGTCTGGTGGCCCACAATTGTCTGTAACTCCAGCTGCACTGGGACCTGACACCTGTAACCTCCACAGGCATCCGCACTCACATTCCCTCACCACACCCTTCCCCAGCACGTAGTTACAAACCTTTAAAACACTATTTCAGCTCCTTTTCACGGGGAGTTCAGAATTTCACCAGGCAGAAATCAAGGTGTGGGCCAGACTCCCGTCTAATCTGTGATTCGGCGCCTTCTTCTAATGGTCTTTACGGTCTTTTATGGGTGTGGTCCTGAGGTTTAGTGCTGGCTGTCAGCTGGGGTGGAAGCTCTTGCTCTTAGCTCCCGGAGACTCCCCACAGTTTTATACATGAGACTTGCCCATAATACAGCTGTTTGTTTCTTCTCAATCAGAAGAATCTTTGATCTCTTTAAATCCTTGGTTAAACATTCATCTAGTTAGGCCAAGCTCACCCAGGATAATCTCTGATGAACTTCAAATTAACTGAGTGAGGTGTTGATTATCCTGTAAAATCTTTTCAGTATTGATTCATAATAACAGAATCATAGGAGTCAGAGCCACAAGGTACGGCAGTCACACGCGACTACACTCCAGGGAATGAGTACAGTGAGCACCCTGGAGTCTGCGTTCCATTTGTCTGCAGATTGTTAATATCTCTAAGACCACCTGGCACTTAATGGATAAATGTTAGTAAAATAAAAATTGAGGAATCAGTGAGAAATAAAAATTACTATGATGTTACACAATTATGTGTTCAGATGTACGTTGATCATCCTACATTGAATTCAAAACTGTCCAGTGGGTTAGATTGCCCACTCAATTCATTGTCCTCACTGAGGGATTTCTGAGTACTAGATGATGTAAATGGGAACTGGGGAATATTTGTTGTGTTATTTAGGCAAACCTTTTGCAACGTAATCTTGGTTAATTATTCTGTCCCATCATCCATGTAGATGAAAGCCCAAGGTTGCTACAGTGGCGTTCATCAGAAGTCCATCTCATCCTTAGAAAATCAGAAATAAATGAAGTTAGTATTGGAAAGGTTTTCTGCTGTGAAACAGTTAATATTGCAGCCTCAAGGGCAGGAAGGAAGAAGACATTTTGATTTCTAGGAAAAATGAAATAATGTCAGCTATGCTCTGACCAGACCTACAGTTCTATTTGTGGAATGATCCGCCAGAGAACACGCCAGCAGTACTGTTATTTGAGATATAAGACAGTGCATGTTCCAGTTGCTGTAACAAAACATCACAGACTGGGTGCCCTTTGTAATAACTCTGGAGGCTGAGAGCCACAGTAAGGTGGCAGCAGAATCTGGGTTTGTTTGCTTGTTTCTCATGAGGGCGCCTTTGCTGATAGCAGTAGCTCTCTTCTCTGTCTGCATGACCCTTCCTAGGTGGACACACATGAAGATGCTCTGTTCTCTTTTCTCAGGGATGTCGATTCTATCAGGTTCGAGCCCCATCTTAAGGTAAATGATTAGCACCTCATTTTATAGTAATTATCTCTTAGAGGTTCAATCTCCAAAGTCAGCCACATTGAGTGAGGGGTGTGGGTTTTGAGGGGACATGTTTTGGCGTGTCACAGATAGCCTCCAAGGTAGGAGAACATGGGGAGTTCTCAGAGGCTCTCAGGAGGCTTCAGGCTTTGGATTTAGGGTCCCCTGCATTTGGATTGCAGCCCTACACACTGCTAGCATCAGGCACATCCAGTTTCTATGGGTCTCAGAACTAAAGATGTTTTGCAAGCTCTCTTTAAAATAGAAAATACAAAATAAGATATGGAGTCTTGACCTATTCAAACAATGACTCTCAAGCTTAACCATCAGTAATTCCACAAGAAGTCCCTCTCTCCTGCCACCCTGCTAAGGAAAGGCCTGGATCCTTTCTGAGCCATGGTCTTCTCAGTTGTGAAACAGAGATAGTAATTTTCACATATTAGGTTATGGCAGTGTCGAAAAAGTTAAACTAGGTTAGCTAATCCATTCTCCAAGCCAGTTATTTCTGCAACCTTTTAATCGTGGTTTTCACTATCATAATCATTTTACAGATAAGGGAGCAGGCCAGAAACATTAGAAAACTTGTTTTCCTACAAAAACAAAACAGCTGGAAGCTTAGGCACAGTGACATATAGCCTGAGCCCTACGCGCTCCCCTTCTCAGGGCTTTGTGGAAGCAGCCTGTGCATCCCTCCGGAGGTGCTCCTTCCCTGAGGAGAGGGTTGGCCCGAAGCTACCCTCTTCATCCCCAGCGCTTACTCCACGGCTATTTGAAAATAAATGTGGCCTAAGCAGCAGGCAGTTACAACTTGAGTTTAATCTCCTTTCTCACTTTTATCTACAACCCAACAGGGTTAAGGTCTAGGAAACAAAAAGCTACAGCTAGCAGAGCCAGAGTGCTGATACTCGTGGAGATTTCTAATTGGAAGGCTTGGCTTCCTACCTCATCTGGGACAAGAGATTGACTTAGAAACAAAGACGACAGTTCAATGCGGTCTCCGCTGGGAGTGATTCCCAAGATCCTCTCTGCAGATTATGCTGTGGACGTTAGGTTTTCCTGGGAAAGGTCTGCGGAGTCAGTCCCAGGGCTCCAGCCTGCCCCTTGGAAAGGCTCACGGGGTGAACGAAGCTGGATAGGAAGCTGGTTCTGTTCCACTCTTTCACAGCTCCGCATGTGTGAGAATCTCTCTATCTTGCTCTGGAAGAACTTGGTGCCTCAGAGCTGAGTTTTTTTTTTCTAAAACAATTTTAAAAAGATGAAGTTATCTGAGATGCACTTGAACTTTCCCCTCATTGCCTCACCACATTTCTTTTGACTTATTCACTGGGACTCAGTGGCCTAAGAATGGGTGGGACATTACCCCAACATGCTATTCCTTACAATTAATGTAGTAAAAAAGGTAAAAAATGTAAGTCTTTGATCTGTGAGCCTGTGTAAAATGTTCAAGCCCTTAACAAGTATTTTCTCATTTCTCTAGTTTTCAAATATGGTATAATTATAGACTTATTGTAAAACAATGTAGTACCCTGATCAGATCTTTGCCTGTGAAGACTCTGCACCTCACTTGCTATATCCCCGAATTACTTACCGGGTAGTTTTTATGTATGAGTAAATAATAAGGTAAAGCTTGGGATATTCCTATTAGACAGAAGAACACAATGCTTATTCAGGAGGTTTGACCACCAGTTATTATTTTTGTCTTGCTATACTGTGACGTTATATATTGGCTGTCAGCTGGGGTGTATATAGAATCAACGGAGGGTCAAGCTGCTGGGCATGTCTGTGAGGGGTTTTCTGCAGTAAGTTACTTGAAATGTAAAGACCTCCCCTAGATGTGGTCAGCCCCTTCCCATCACAGCCCCTTCCCATCGCAGCCCCTTCCCATTGCAGCCCCTTCTCACTGCAGCCCCTTCCTTCCCATCACAGCCCCTTCCCATCACAGCCCCTTCCCATCGCAGCCCCTTCCCATTGCAGCCCCTTCTCACTGCAGCCCCTTCTTTCCCATCACAGCCCCTTCCCATCGCAGCCCCTTCCCATTGCAGCTGAGTAAAAGATGGGAGAAGGAAGCTTTGCTTTTCCTGCTTCTCTTCCTGGCCAGCTCATCTACCCTGCTGCTGCAGCCTCTGCTGCTGCAGCCTCTGCTGCTGCAGCCTCTGCTGCTGCAGCCTCTGCTGCTGCAGCCTCTGCTGCCTTCCTTTTCTGATATCTGAACCCAGCTTCTTCAGGCTTCCAGTGCAGACCAAGGGCCAGTGTCTCCCAAAGAACCCTCCAGGCCTTCAACACTAGGTTGGGAACTGGTGGTACCTCCGCTGTTGGACGACCCAGGCCATGCCTGGTAGTCTGAGTGGTAGCAGTGGAGAGGCTGGTGGCCTCCTCTGGGCTCTGCTCCTTCCCTCACTGCAGCCTGGTGATCTGCAGGAGTATTGCCTGCAGCTTTAGTTCCTTATCCCTGGTTCTGCTGGGGCCTCAGCACTGCAGCTTCCCATCCTTCAAGGTGGGAGGTTTGCATTGGCAGCAGGACTCAACTCATCTGTCCTGTTCTTTGAACTCTACAGACTCTGCTGCTGGTGGCACAGATCAAAGGCGTGCCACACTGGAATTTCCTCCTCTTAGCCTGAGCTAAGGTTAGTAAGGTGTTAAATTCCCAGGGGATACAAAGATGCCTGGTGCCCCTGAGGAGGAGGAGCACAGCCAGTCTGCTCTGTGTGAACTCCTTTGGCATAATGGGAAAAGACGTGAAAAGGATTTCTTGGGTGGTAAAATGCTAACACAAAGTTTTACATCTACATGAATCTAAATATTATCTTCCGCTGAGGCTCCTTGCTTGAGGGCCATCCCTCGGTTATTCTGAGTACTGTTATCTGTCAGCCTGCTATTGTTTATGCTCCACCATTTCAAGGCAGAATGGTGTCAGCGGGTGTCTGGGAATAAGGCAGCCACAGAATTGAATGCGGAGGGAGCGGTGATTCTTAACCACACTGTTTATTCCACAAGTATATATTAGGCACTGTTTAATGCATTTGGGATAACTCAATAAACGTGACAGGCAAAAATTAGAAAAAAAAAATCCTTGCTCTCATGACCTACATGCTTCATTGAGCATGTATCCTAAAATGCAGGCACGTTTCTGTACTTACCAGTAAGCCACAGGTAGCTTAGTCCTCTGGCTTTGGGATCAGCTGTTCACGTTCTACAGGGAGTCGATTTTCTCCCGAGAGAGAGAAAGTTGTGCTGCAGGCTGGCTTGTCAGACAAGAGGAGTTTGGCTAGACCTCTCTTAAAACACGCCTGGGAGAAACCTTCTATGCTTCTACAGAATCCAGATGCGACACACCTTTCATCTGGAGCTGGGCTGTGTCACCCATGCAGCCATAGCGTCATCAAAACGCCGGTCTGCCTGAATGATGTGTACACAGTGCCTGCCAGAGTCACCATGCCACATGTTCATTTATTTTTCCTAAGACAAGGCTCAAAAACAGCTAAGGAAATAAAGGAAGACAAATAAATACTGAGAGGAAGCAGACTGCATGGTCCCGTTCCCAGCAGCCGCAGCGAGCAGTTTATCACCGTATTCAATGGTAAGAGTAAGGAGTTTGGGCATAGTCTTTAGACAAACTAGGGAGAATTGATTGTCATTGCTTAGGAGATTTGGAAAGTAAATAATGAGGCTTAGATTTGAAACGACTCTCAACACACACACACACACACACACACACACACACACACACACACACACAGTCCATACCTCTCCATGTCCTGCGTGTGTGGCTATGTGTGTCTTAGGAATACAAGACTGCCAGCTGTAGGTAGGGAGAATGTGAAATGTTCCCTGGCTTCAGTACCCATAATCTCTCAGATGCTTTATAAATGCATGAGCTGCTCCCTGGGCTGGGCTTTTAAATCTCTGAATTAGCTGAAGCTGTTGTAGAATCACACGGAGCCAGACAGCTTACAATCAACAGCAAATCAGAGGAGACTCCTGTGTCGGGTTTTCTAGTAGCCATGGGGGAATGTACTGAATCTTCCAAGTGTGTATTTGATATCCCGTTACCCAAACCTGCCTGGATAACGAGCTCTCATTTCTCCTTCCACCTCATGCCCGGATTAGAGGTTGGCGAAACCCTGAGGACAGGAGCCTTTGGAGGTGGCTTTCAGCATGGGCTACGGTAGCTCGCCGAACACGCCTGGTCCCTGTTCCTCCTTACTGTTCCGACATAGCGAGTCCTGACATCAGAACTGATTTCTGTCAGCTCTAATGTGCCTGAGAAATTTCTTTCAAGGCAGTTTCCTCTTCTAACACATCCCCAGGGAAGTTCCCCCGGGGGGCTGCGAGGCAACAGTAGGTTGTGACTATGATAAGGCATTCCCATGCTGAAGAGTTTTGTATGAAGAGCAGCACACTGCATCTGTTGTTTTCCTTATTTAGGGCTTCGCACTGAATGATACTGGAACACTACCCAGGACTTGACTCCCCTGCAGTCTTGTGCCTCCTCTTCAATGACGGCAGATCCCGAAACACTTAGTGACATATGGCAGCCTCTCTGTGAAGCGTGCTGAACGCCATGCGTTTGCTTTCTGGCTCTGGAGTGCTGCATTTCATTTTGGCCATCATATTTCTTAAAGGGATATTGACAAAGTGGAACTCAGCCTCTGGAAATCTGTTCTGGAAGAGGGTAGTTAGGAAATATAGTCATTCTCTATTTAACTAGTACTTCCACAGAAGACTGGCCAAATTTGATGGGGATTATCAGCAAAATTTCCTAAGGAACCCTTGAAAGAACCTGGAGGTGTTCAGCCTAGAAAGGTCAATTATTATTACCGTTGTTGTGTTTTGGAAGAAGGTTGTAGCTATAATTCAAATGCTTGACAAGTTGCAGAATAAGAATGTAATTCTTTTTTTTTTTTCCATGTAGTTTCTGTCAGCAGAACTAGAGTCAATATGTGGGATTTAAAGGTAACCAGACTTTTATTTTATACAAGGAATATTGTTTTGTTGAATGCAGCTGTGCCATGGTGAAATGTATGCATGCAAGAATAAAATAGCAAGCTCTTGTAGACTGAGGGAACTTCTGCACAGAGCGTGTGTATCCTCTCCCCTCAACCCCCATGTTCAGCCTGGGAATCAACTGAGGCCAGATGCATGGTAGGTAAGTGTTCTACCACTGAGCTACACCCTCAGCCTCTATAATTTTCTGAATTTAAAATTTTCTTGCTCAGCCAGGCATGATGGCACACCCCTTTAATTCCAGAACCCGAGAGGCAGAGGCAGATCTCTGAGTTTGAGGCCAGCCTCAACTACAGATGAAGTTCCAGGACAGCCAGGGTTACATAAAAAAAAAAAAAAAAAAAAAAAAAAAAAAAAAAAAAAACCACAAAAAACCTGTCTTGAAAAATCCCTCCCCCCAAAAAAAGCATTTCTTGTTCTATTTTCATTTTGACAGAGAATTGACAAGGCTTTGGGACTCTCTCATTTTATATGGGATCAGTAAGCTATCCTGGGCTCCTAACAGCATAAACCTTCCTGGTTTTAGGGCCATAATCTTATATGTAGGGAAGCTCGTAACAGCAGCTAAGTGTTCTCCTCCTCTCTGTAACCTTGAACAACTGTTGAAGGTCTAGCTGAGCTTGGACATTACCCGGCTTGCTTGCTTGCTTTAAAGCTAATCTCCCAATTTTCCTGCCCAGAATGCATTGCTGTTTCCTCTGATAACAGTATCCCACTTCCCCTTGGGGACCACACCCCTCTCCTGCATGTCCTCCTGTCAAGGATTCGTGTCTCTGCCAGGCATAACGGAATGAGAACAGAATAAGGCTTGGCCAATCCCCTCAGTCTTGGAATCTGAGTGTTGAGTGTTATGATACAAGCAAGGAGGAAGGGTGGGGCTGATTGTTTCTCTGCACCCCTGGGAAGCAAATGCCGTTTAGTCCACGTTTCCTAAACTCACATGCAGATGGCAAGTTGATCGCGTGTGTCATATGTCTGCTGCAGAGCCATATTGCTTGGTTGTTCAATGAGTTCGTATCAAGATCTAGACAGGGTGATCTTGTATGTCTTGAGTGAGGAGAGAGAAGGGTATGTATGCAACATGTACAACCAAGCATCTTTTGGCCAGACTTTCCCAGGGGCTTGTTTTACTAAGAGGCCCCGGGGGTGTGAGAATTCCTGCTTCCTGAAGTGTTGGGAAGTTAAGGTCAAAAGCTGGATGTGTTTCAAGTTCTGAGACAATACCATACAATTTCAAAGCTGGTGTTTGTGTGTGCGTGCAAATGTGTGTGTACAGACCCCGGAGGAAGGGCAGCCTCTAAAACTGCTCTGAGAGATGCCCAAACACTGAGCTGCATATTTGCATGAGAACGGATCTCTGTGTTGATGAACCTGTCCGTGGAAAACGCAAAGCACAGAGGGACCTGTGTCCTCTTGCCCTCCCGTTGAACTTTTGTTCACATCAGCAACTTCCCTCACCTTGGCTGTTGAACTGCCCTTTGTCGTGAAATTCACAAGTGAACTGGCAAGGAACCATGGAAAGACAGGGTGTGTTGGAGCGGATTGCATTTTTCCTGCACACTCTGAAATATCAGGATGTATGGAACATGAGTCATCACTTTCTGTTGGAAACTTCCATGACCTTTACAGAGCAGTCCACATTCCTCCCAAGCTGTGCTTCTTCACACCCCACCGCATGAAGGGAAAGGGGCAAATCCGCGGGAGGCAGAAGCAGATCCCTATTTTTTCTTGCAATCTGTTCCTTGTTATTGTTTTGGTTTTTTTTTCTTCTTCTTTTTCTGACACACTGTGCTTCCCAGGATAGTACTAATGGAAGACATGTGAGAGACTATCTGATCCAGCATCCTGACTGAACCCTGGGCCCTGCTAGGATCAGGACAATGGTACGTGGGACAGGCTTTTGCCAAGGATTTGGACTTGCCTCCAGGGAAGAGGGCCACAGTCAGAATTGTGATCCCTAGGCATTTGGCAAGCTGGGACTTGATGTGATACCAGAGAACCAGGTTAAACTATAGCAGTTACCTGGGTAGGGCCCCTTCTAGAGGGCCAAAGAATCTCTGTACACACTGTGATTCTGACCAAAGTCAGAGACGAATTGGAGCTCTTAGGAAAAAGTTTATGTTGCATACACAACATTCCTCCTCCTTACCTTCTCTGTGTATTTGTGTGTGTGTGTGTGTGTGTGTGTGTGTGTGTGTGTGTGTGTGTACAATTTGTGATGCCAGTTCTGCCCATTCATCTTTACATGAGTTCCAGGATCTCACTCACGTCACCAGGCTTGTGGGGCAAGTGCTCTATGCTCTTAAACAAACATGGTTCAGGGGATGTGAAGTAAAGGAGGAAGAGGGCAAAGTCTGCTGGGAAATCAGTAACTCTGAGTTCAAGCGCTTGCTCTGCCTCTGGGAAGGAAATTTGGAGAGCCAGACATGATATGTGCTACTTAGTCCTCTGGTGGGGAAGACAGGAGGATTATGAGTTTGAGGCGAGCATAGGTACATAAGAAGACTCTGTAAATCAATTAAGTCAAGCATTAGGGAGATAGGTGGGTGGTAGAGAGTGCAAGGCCCTGGGTTCAGTCCCAGCACTTGCCTTACACTGCAGGGCATTTCTGGGTGCGTGAGTGGGACTCTGGTGAGGTAAGTGCCCCCCTCTGTCAGACTCCATTTCTGCTCTTGGTGTAAGCTGTCTGTGTGAAATCATCTAGAATTGAGAATGTCTACACAGTGAATTTTTCTCATTTAAAATGTACACAGTGGATACTTTTGTTCATTTATTACTTCAATAGATTGTACTAGTAACCTTTCAAAAACAAGTTACACATTCTTCGCCCTTCTGAAAGACTTAGTGGAGAGAACACATGTCCACTTTGTGGTGGTATTGTGTTCCCCAAAATATTGTGTACCCTAATAAACTTATCTGGGGTCAGAGAACAGAAAAGCCACAATATTAAACATAGAGGTTAGGCAGTGGTAGCACACGCCTTTAATCCTAGCATTCCAGAGGCAGAAATCCATCTGGATCTCTGTGAGTTCAAGGCCGCATTGGAAACAGCCAGGCATGGTGACTCATGGCCTTTAATCCCAGGGAGTGGTGGTAGAAAGCAGAAAGGTTTATAAGGCGTGAGGACCAGAAACTAGAAGCATTTGGCTGGTTAAGCATTTGGCTGGTTAAGCTTTTAGGTTTCGAGCACAGTTCAGCTGGGATAGGACACAGAGGCTTCCAGTCTGAGGAAACAAGATCAGCTGAGAAGTTGGCCAGGTGAGGTAGCCGTGGCTTGTTCTATCTCTCTGACCTTCCAGCATTCACCCCAATAACTGGCCTCGGGTTTGATTTTATTAATAAGAACTCTTTAAGATTCCTGCTACATCCACTTTTGTGTTTCCCGTCAGAGGCTTCGCTGTCACCTCTCACGGCTGCTCCCCAAACCCCAGGAGCATCTCTCCTACGGGGTTTGCCAGCTCTAAACCAATGCCTAAATACAGCTAGTTTGGGTAAGATTCGGAATTTGTTTCCATTGAGGAACTGTGTCTTTGAAGGGGGCGAAGAAAGTCTGCAGGCAAGTGCATGGACAGGTGACCAGGCTTGGTAACACATGGTTCTACATTTTGGAGACCTTTGGCGACATTTCTCTGAGACTTTTTCTTGTCCATCTTTGACTCTCAGTGGTATCCTAGACATTTGAAGCCACCAGGGAAGTGACCCTTAGGTAAGTAAAGAACCATCGTGGCTGGCTGTTCTTCAAAGGTTAGAAAACAAATCGAATATATCTATTGCCCAGTTGGGAGTTGTGGTCAGCTGCACAGGTAGCTGAGGAAGACATTTACAGTTAACAGCTTAGGCACCATTTCCAAACTAAGTTTTTGTGTGATGACAAGTCTTTCACGGTGAACACGGCTTATCAACATAAGGAGCAGCGGCAGACTGTCTCTAAAAGACACCGCACTTTGGGACAGACTGAGTACGCAGCTTCGGATGTAACAGACAAAATGGGGAGGAGCCTTATTCAGAGGGCAGCGAGGGACTCTGTCACCAAAGGGTGGCACTCTGGGAATGTAATTGAGTTGTCTATAAAGTTCTGAATGATCAGTTCTTTGTAATTACATTATCAAGGACTCAAATATCCTGTAAAACTCAGAACATCTTGGAGGTGGGAGGAGGCATGCCCCATCCCAAATAGAGCCCCATCCCAAATACTTTTATTTTAGAGCAAAAAACCATAAACTGAAAACGAGATTCTGTGTTCTTGCGTGAGCTGCCCCAGAAAGCCGCCTGACTGCAAAGCTAATGAAAACAATGCTGTTTGCCCAGACGGTAGCACGCGCTACCTGTGTACAGCGCTGTGAATACAGGTAAAGCTGTTCCCCGGAAGCTGACACTGTGCTCGCTTCTGGGTGGAAAATCCTGATGTAGTCGGTTACTTTTCCATATTCAAACAAAAGCTGGCAAGTGGTCATCTCTGCACAATGACAGTAGGATTCAGAAAAGTTGTTGTTTTTATCACTTTTTACCTATCAGTAGATGGCAGGAGATACCATCAAATCAAGTACAAAAAGAGACACAAATGATGGAATTCAGTTGTTGTTTCCTGTATACCGAGAGAAGTTGATACTCAGGTAGGGGATGTGCTGTTACTTTTGTACCCAGGGACAGAATGTTTTTGTATATAAATTTGTATTCAATTATGTCCTCCATATTAAAATGGCACAATTACAGTCAGTTTAAACGATGATCCAAACACTGGAACAAAATTCATTCTTTTGAGGAAACACCTGGAGAAATGATTCATGACTCACATTGCTAGGATCAATTAGACATCATAATTGTGTTAAGTGGATTCACACACCGTGTAAGAATCCTGGAGCTTTTTCTCTTTTCTCTCTCTCTCTCTCTCTCTCTCTCTCTCTCTCTCTCTCTCTCTCTCTCTCTCTCTCTCTCTTTTTCTGCAAGCAGAGAGGAGAAAAGAGCTAAACAACACAATAGTCGTCAGGGCACTCCCACATCATAAACGGTGTTGCTCAAGATGAGCGGAGATACAGCACTACAGTTCAAACAGGTCTAGCTAAGCTCAAGCACATTTTCAAAGTGTCTACTTGGTACTTGCTCCATGAGCCGTCATTTCCCTATCCCAGTAGAGGTCATTTTCAGGATTAAGTTTGGTTTTCCTCTGGCATTCTGAAGTACAGGAGTCTCTTAGAAGTACTGGTTGCACATTTCCCTAATTCAGAGATTACAGAGAGGGGAAGCACCTGTGGGATTTTCAAGACTTGATGTGTGTGAATCTTCAGATGAATGGATTCCTTTGTCCACTGCTCAGCACTTTAATGGCATAATTATAACAAAACATTTGAAGCAAGAACTTAAAATAAAACTTGTCATTTGAGTCTTCATTTTTGAAGAATTTTTGAGAAAATAATTTAATCTATACACTGATATTTTTCCTGACTTAGACACCAGCTTACTGGAAACCATCCATTAGGTTAGGGGAACAAACCGTAAGCGCACCGATAGAGCCCACATCTGGTACTAGTCTTGTTTAATGTCAAGGTGCACACCACCATGGTGTGGCTGTGTGGCTCAGTGGGTGGAAAACTACGTGCTCTCACACAGGATTAATCCCTCAACACAGAACTCAACTGAAAATGTTTGTAAATCAATCCTATACTATTTCTTACAAATTTCTTTGCTGGGGAAGAATGCCACATTTTTCTTCTCATTTTAATAATCTCTAAACTATCACAAAATACCCTGTCAAAGAATATAAAAACAAACAAACAAATACACACACATTTTGCTAGGGTCTATGACATGCCATCTGGAATTCCCAAAGTTGACAACCAGTTGGTGTGACTTATCACCATGATGTCACAGAATTACAGATGTTCTCTTGAGTCAGGGTTCAGGACTTGCCTGGCCAATTATAAGGGTTTGTCCATTTGCTGTATGCTATAGATATTTTTCCATGTATTGTACGATGGAGACAGAGTCTTCTGTAGCCCAGGCTGTCCTGGAACTGACTATGTAGCCAAGGAAGACATTAAACTTCTGGTCCTATTGCTTTAGCCATCCAAGTGATGAGATTTCAGAGGTATTGCCACCATGCCAAGGTTAGGTGGCAGGACCCTGAGCACGCTATGTAGGCAAGCATTCTACCAACTAAGCTGCATCCCAATGCAACGTCATTTGTTCTTGTTTAGTAACAACTTCTCATACTCCAAGATGATGGCAAATCTCATGGTAGTCCTATTCTGTTTCTTCCAATTTCAATTCCAGAAGACTCTGCTGTGCTGCTGTGTGTGGAGCACTGTCCCCTAAGCTCTGCTGTGTGTGGAGGACTGTCCCCTAAGCTCTGCTGTGTGTGGAGGACTGTCCCCTAAGCTCTGCTGTGTGTGGAGGACTGTCCCCTAAGCTCTGCTGTGTGTGGAGGACTGTCTCCTAAGCTCTGCTGTGTGTGGAGGACTGTCTCCTAAGCTCTGCTGTGTGTGGAGGACTGTCTCCTAAGCTCTGTTGTGTGTGGAGAACTGTCCCCTAAGCTCTGCTGTGTGTGGAGGACTGTCCTCTAAGCTCTGCTGTGTGTGGAGGACTGTATCCTAAGCTCTGCTGTGTGTGGAGGACTGTATCCTAAGCTCTGCTGTGTGTGGAGGACTGTATCCTAAGCTCTGCTGTGTGTGGAGGACTGTATCCTAAGCTCTGCTGTGTGTGGAGGACTGTATCCTAAGCTCTGCTGTGTGTGGAGGACTGTATCCTAAGCTCTGCTGTGTGTGGAGCACTGTCCCCTAAGCTCTGCTGTGTGTGGAGGACTGTCCCCTAAGCTCTGCTGTGTGTGGAGCACTGTCCCCTAAGCTCTACTGAGAATAGATGCTGATATTCTTCCCATATCACCTCCCTCACTGTCTCGTTTATAACCCAGAATCTTATCATTCCATTACACAATGAGTTATAAATAATCACTAAAGACTAACTATTAGCTCTCCTAAGTGTGTTTTACTAGGAGCACTTTGCAGCCAAAGAGATGTGTCTGCAATCAGATAACTGTGGAGAATTGCCAAGGGTCCGAGGCTCTGTCCTACTCACAAGCTAGCTTGTCACAATCCTATGGAGCTTTGTGGAGGGTGAGACTTCTGAGTGAGAGACAGAGGGAGCTGCACTACTTGAAGCAACCACACCTCGGTTCTATGGTCATGTACTGCTAGTGCATTCAGGGAGTTGTGAACCTAGTTCACCCACGTCCTCACCACTGAAGTACCTGTGTCTGCTGCCTAGTGCATTGAAGGGAGACACTGTTTATCCCAAGGCTGTTCATGAAATCAACATGCTAGGGCAAAAATACATGCAGAAACATGAGAGACTCAGAGATTTGTCCCCTAATGGCAACTGCAGATCACTAAAAAGAATGGAGGGATGGTTCAAGGAAGGAATTCACTTTTCATACATTTTAAAGCTCACTAGAATCTGTCATGTAGCTTTTTTTTTTATACAGTGTTTGACTTGAGTTTTCCAAATTATCCCAGAAAGCTAGTTTTTCTAGTTTAAGTATGTTTCTATCAATATACGCACAATTAAGATCTTGTTTTCCCTGGCAATAAGAGATATACACGATCGTTATAGAAAATACAGCAAAGCATCAAGAAAACTATGAAAAGTACTTCAAGCGTTACTGCTTAGAGGTAGTCAATTAAAATACTGGCTTACAGTTTTTATTTTTTTGGTTATGTATTTGTGTGTAGGTATGTGAACTTGAGTACAGCTGCCCTTGGAGGCCAGACGAGGGTGTTAAACCTCTTGGATCTGGAGTTACAGGCTATTGTGAGTTGCCCTACTGCATGCCAGTTATCAAACTCAGGTTCTCTCAAAGAGCAGATAGCACTCCTAAACCATGGAGCCATCTCTCAGACCCCCAAATATTGGCTTTTTAAAATATCTCAATCCATATGCTTCTTCATTCAAATTGTGATAATGCTATGTCATATGTACCATAATTTTTTTTTTAATTTTTGTATACTGGAAACACCATTTCAAGACATAAATTGTTTCTTTAAATTGTGATTATAAAGACAATCATATAATATTCCATCATGAAGATGCCAGATATTTCAATGTTAAAAAACTTTTCTACAAATACTAGCATATCCTACTGCCTGGTATTCAGATGTTTTTTAGTGACTTTGGCCAGGTCTCTAGAAGACAGATTATTTAGCTGGAATATCTAATTGTCCATAAAGTCTGTTGATCAATACCACTCGACTAGTTTTAAGAAACATTACACTAACTTACACATAGCACAATGTAGTTTTATGTGTGACGTGTACGTATGAACATTGATATATGTGTTTACAGATGTGGGTGCCGGTTCTGAGCAGTGTTTGCAGAGGTTAGGGGACACCCTTAGGTGCCGTTTCAGGAAACTTTCCTGTTTGTTTGTGACAGGGATCTTATTGGCTTGGAATTCTGCATGTCAGGCTAGGTGACCCACAAACTTCCAGAGATCATTTCCTTCTGTCTCCCATCTTGATAGTGATGGGGTTATTGGCACCTGTCACCATGCCTGGCCTTTTATTTGGGTTCTGGGGGTCCAAACTCAGCTCTTCATTCTTGTAAAGCGAACGCACTTCCAAATGAGCCATCTTCCCAGCCTACGTGGTGCAATATTTTAGGTCACTGTTCCTCCAGCTCTTCATTGCGACTGAATGTTTCAGTTTCTAAAGTCTTTCAGTAAGATAGGTGAGAAATTATTTCTAAAGCTAGTATTTCATTTTCAGTAAGATGAAGATCCTGTTTTTCCTTGCTGCATGGGAAATCTGGTTTCTGGAATTCCGTGAGTACCCAAGTCTGCTAGTGCTCACGTAGGGCCCATAACATAATCTTTAGAGTTCCAGTACTGCTAAATACACTGTGAAAGTTCTGTAAGCACAGTTATATTTTATGCTTTAGGGAATGATGACAAGAGAAAAGTCTGTACATATTAAATGTAGATATGAATTTTTTAAAAAAGTATTTTTTGGTTCAAGTTTGGTTGAACTGTGGGTGTAAAAAATTTTATTTGCATTTTAATTGATCATTTATATTTATTTCTTAAATCTGTTTATTCTCCTCCCCCATTATAATAATAATATTGATTTTTTTTGCATTTTTCTTACTAAATAAGCCTTCCAAACCTTCTAGGTAGTATGTGGCACACTAGATTTTATGAGATATAATCTCCAGTATATTTTCTAATTAAATCTATGCTATTTTTTTAATATTTGGAAATTAAAAACTACCTTTTAAAACAACTAACCATTATCTATATGCCTTATTCTATTCATTAGAAACTCCCACCCACAAAGAAAGCTAAATATTTATGGCATTGTCCAGTTTTTTTTAAACATTGATTTCTTCACATCTGAGTAACTGAATATATTCTTTATATGGCCCAAACAAGGACATTCACTTTCTAAACAGCCTACTTTTCTAGCAGTGAGCTGTTATTACTTAGTTGTGGTACTTTTTTGGTCATGTACTAATTTAAGTGTCTATAAAATGTGCTTGAAGGGTTTTAGTCTTCACACATTTATTATTATTGAGTGTCAGTCTCACCTTGGATACAGTCTGCAACTAACTGATGTTCATCTTTTAGGGCCTGGCTTAGATATATTAGAAATATTACATTTTATGCATTGATAAGGAAGAACAAAACAACAGAACAGTATAAGACTTACTACAGTTCCAACATATGCTCCAGAATTTTAACAAGAATAATTTCCAAAATTTAAGAAAACAATTAATGATAGAATATGCCAAGGCTTTTGCCAGTCTTCTATTTTTAAAGGCTTTTTAATCTGTTGAATTTATAGGTGATAACACACACACACACACACACACACACACACACACACACACACACAGACACTCTTCTAGTGTGATATAACCAGCTTTCCAGTGAATTGCAATCCTTTTGTGGAAAGTATCGCTCTCTGAGGAGCACATGGACTTTGTGCTTGTGGCAATGGCGGGGTGGGAGTTTCCTTGGGAAAGCCTGTATGTTATCTGGAAGTGGCATTGGCAGGGAGGAACATACACATCAGGAAGAACTGAAGTTTTCACTCTCCTCTCTCCTTCAGAGCCAGTTAATAAAGCCCAAGCCTGGTTTCATGCACAATCAATGGGTGTGAGTTATACTGACAGAAATTTGCCGTCCTTCACAGACCATGCAGTGCTGCGCATAATAAATATTTTAAACCAGCACGTGGCCGGTAATTTATTAGGCTGCATAAAATAATGAAAACAATACTGAAGTCTGGAGTTGAAAATACCCAGACTGGTGAGACAGGGTCTAGGGAGCCCTGGGGTTTTACTGTAGGTTACAGACTTGAAGGGCTTAGGTGCCAGGTGGAGTGCCACATTCTTATTTATTTTAAAGTTATCTTCCTTACATTTTTCTACAAAGATTATTCTCTTCCTTCCAAAGGAAAAATAGAAATACTTTGTCTTGTTGTAAGTCTGGTATATAGTTTACTTTCCCATTTCATCTCTATTGTCTTCCAAATCTAGATAACACGTTCATGTGCTGCTAATGAGGCTCAGTGCAAAAATCACATTCTAGGAAGAGCCTAGAAATGCTAAGGTCATCAAACTCACTGTCTATGCATTTAATTATTTTCTTCTATATCCTAGTGGGACACCAGCTACTGATCTCATGCTGGGTAATGCACATGCCTAGGTGGAGACCGAATGGGTGAGTGGCAGGTGCCTGAAGCTTAGAGAGTGCCTAAGATTCAGACAGATGAGGAATACACTTCCAAATATTTTGAAGTGGATTATTTGGATAATTTCCCTCCAACATGGTGAATGAGTGGAGCCATGATGCTGCATGATGAATCTCATGTTTAAGGGTAAGTTCAGGTGGGATGTTTGGCACCCTTGAGGAAGTGGTTGTTCTGTGTAGCTCAAGAGAAAGGGATAGTAGAGCTGGGGTAGAGAACATGGACTCTAGACCCTCATTGTTGGAGTCCTGTTCTGGCTATGTCAAGCAGCTGGAACCTGTGTAATTCACCTGACCTCTCTGTCGTGAGGTATTTGTACACTGTGTGCAGATGTATTTGCTGTGATTGATGTAATCAAAATCTGAATGGCCAATAGCTAGTTAGGAGTTATAGGCAGGACTTCCAGGCAGGGAGAGTTCTGGAAAGAAGAAAGGTGAAGCCAGGAGACACAGAGAGGAAACAGGAGGTATAAGATGAAAGAGAGGTAACGTCACATGACAGAACATAGATTAATATAAATGGATTCATTTAAGTTATAAGAGTTAGTTGAGACAAGCCTAAGCTAAAGGCCAAGCTTTCATAATAAGAAGTCTCCATGTCATTATTTGGGAGCTGGCTTGTGGGACAGAAAAAGGACTCATTACATTTGGCACCTACCATGGGTCATGTAAATCCACATAGGGCCTGAGAAAGCTGAAAAAAAAAAAGTTCTGAGTAGGTTTGGAAGCACCGTGCAGAGCTGAGACTCTTTAAGAGGCTCTGCTACCAAGCACTTGAATGGGGTTTATGAATTTCAGGCTCCTTTGGGCAGGAGACTGTGCAGAAGTACCCACTGGAGCTGGGGGAGACAGACTGGCTCAAGGCTGGGGCCCCAGGCATCAGGCTCCACTTTCACCAATCCAAAGGGGCAGAGCTAGTCACCAGGCCATGTGCTAAGTGGAGCCATGCAGTGGAGAGCCTAGCAACTGCTTCGTAGTTTACAGTCTGGCTCATAGAGAAGGTTTCAGACATGCAAAAAGTCAAGTCCAGACCAAGAAAACCTCTAAACAGATATAATATGCTTAAAAATATGCTTAAATGCTAAAGAAAGAAAAGAAAATGGGTGTAGACAATCATAGAAAAACAAGTAGTTTAAAAATAATAAAGTCTTTAAAGAGAGAGTAAAGTAAGATAAAAGAGCCACATAAAGATGGGAAATACACAATGTGTCTGGATCCTGTATGGTGTTTTGTTGACTTTAATTTTTTTAAATGCTAATGAACAAAAACAATAGTTGCTGATGGACACTGGACTATGGAAACTGTTAAACTAAACCAACTTAAATAATTGAAAAATGTCTTAACTCCAAAATGGTAGTAAAAAATTATGTTGCGTTGGGGAGAGGTTATGCCTTTGTTTCCACAGGAAATAAAAAGTTATGATTCCCTTCAAAAGTAATGAAGATCAAGTTCAATTGGGGGAGACCTTCTGAAAATCTTGTTTAGAGACATAAAGAAAAAAATCCAGGGAAGAATATAGGACAGGTGACATGTATGTGATCCTTCGACATGGGAACAGCTCTGAGACTGGATGGGACATGATAAATCTTGTTGTTAACAGAGTCCTCATTACTTATTATTACATGCCGTCCTCTCATATAGCATGGATAGAGGTTTTGTTATACAGTCCAAACAAACTTATAAGGTTAACAGATGCCTTTTACCTGCTCAAACATAGAACAAAAAAATCTTTTTTTTGTTTTGTTTTTTGTTTTTTGTTTTTTTGAGACAGGGTTTCTCTGTGTAGCTTTGTGCCTTTCCTGGAACTCAGACCAGGCTGGCCTCGAACTCACAGAGATCCACCTGCCTCTGCCTCCCGAGTGCTAGTATTAAAGGCGTGCACCACCACTGCCCGGCTTATACACACAGCACATTCCATACTTGTGTTAATACAGACACAGTTGCTGCCTTTAAAAGCTTATGTGTTTTCAGAAAAAAAGGACTAGACACTCATAAACACAAGAAGCCCGGGTGATTCAGCCTTTCAGAATGACTGTTGCAGTGTCCTCAAAATTCTGCATCCAGAACAATGTCAAAGCTGCTAGCCAAGATGGTCCAGCCTCACAGACTAGCCAGCCAAGACTTCAGATAAGCTCTATACTTTTTGATCACACAGAATCTAAACAAAAAATAATACAGCTAGTTCTCCCAGGACTTTACTATTATCCCAATTTTCTCAGGATCCCTTAAAGATACCATTGCCCCCAGACAACAAGAAGCACTCTAGAGAACACAACACCCACATTCTCAAGAGGTGGGGTGGGTGGTTTTGGTCATTTGGTGGGTTATGAATGTCTGTCATCTTTAGGGGGGTTGGTTATAAGTTGTTATTGGTCATGGTCAAGAAAAAAGCTAAACACAGGAGATTAGATTCAGGGACCTCTTTCTGAAGGGAAAAATAGGGGATAGAGTATAGAAATGATGGGATAAAAGGGTGGATTGTTGCGTCTACTTTTGAACAACCACTAGTCTCAAATATTCTACATTGGTATGAATTTTTGCATATTGATATAAATGTAAGGTTATTTTTGTTATAGTGTATATATGTTTCTACATTTGTTTAAGGTATTGTACCTATACAGATCATTTAAAAATGTAATGTAAAGTTTTAATAATTGAAAGCTATTTAGGATAATAAAAAATACAAGTTAGTAGTTAGTAATCTATAACAATCAAATTTAAATCACATTAGGTATGTTTTCAAGGTCAAACAAGAACATATTTTAAATGGATAGTTTTTAAACACTTCAAAGACTACAGAATATGGCATTTAAAATGTTTTACTAGCATAAGGCTTTTCATGACAGTGAGAGACATCTGCTACTGGCAGCACCAATTTATTTCCAAAAAGGATGATGGGTATCGAAGAACCTCCATGTGGAGTTTGATTTCAATGTGGCAAAGCTAGCCATTTAGACAAGAAACTGCCCTTGCCTCAACTGCTGACAGCGTGTTGTCCAAATTGGACAAGGAGGACACAAAAGTGGTGACTGCCAAACTTTGCCAAGACAAGGTGGGTCAGTCCTTCAAAATTCCTGCTTCACAGAAAAGTCTGTCAGACAGTCTAGGCCTGTAGGCTAAAGATGGATGCCCCAGTGTTACAGAGGAAACTTGGGTGACTGTCCAGGCAGCCAGCTGTCTCTGTCATTTCTATAGTTTTGAAAGTTGTTTACTCTACACTTTCCATTTACTCAGGTAATATTATATCCTTCTTGGGTCTCTGATGGGGATTGATGACTAGATATACAGTTTTCCTTGTTACCAAATATAAAAAAAAAACTTACATAAGAGATAAAAAGTTTATAATGTTGAGAAACATAAAAACTTAATTTGTCTAAAAAGATGTTTTTAGGTCCAAAAGGATATTTTTAGGATGGTAATACAAATTATGACAGAAATGGTTTAGGTATAAAACTTTGGACTCACTAAGACAGGATAGATAATACAGTGCTTTCTCTGAATTAGCCAAATACATACGGACTAAACATTGTGAATGTGATTCTTACTTGATAGTTGTTCTCATTGTATACACTTTCACTATGTTAGAGTTAAAACCTTTCCTTTCTATTTAGACAGAAAGGGGTAAATATGGGATATTTGTACACTGTGTGAAGGTGTATTGCTGTGATTGGTGTAATAAAAAGCTGAGCAGCCAATAGCTAGGCAGGAGGTATAGGTGGGACTTCTGGGCAGAGAGAGAGCTCTGGGAAGAAAAGTCAGAGAAGCCAGAAGACACAGAGAGGAACCAGAAGGTACCAGATGAAAGAGAGTTATATAAATGGGTTAATTTAAGTTATAAGAGCTAGTTTAGACAAGTCTAAACTGAAGACTGAGCTTCCATAGTTAATAAGTGTTCTTGTCATTATTTGGGGCTGGTGGTGGAAAAGAGAGTCCAACCACACCTCTCCATTTTACAGTTGATTATTCATTGATATAATGAATAACCATCATGTCAGGGAGCACTGCTCTTAGGATTAGGGACCTAACATGTGATGTACTTAGAATATATGCAAAAAACACAATATGACTATTTGTTAAATTTAAGAAACTCCACATTTAAGGAAGGCAGGAGAGGGAGAGCCAAGCACATGGAATCTCCAGAGACCTAAACAGGCTTGAGGTGGAGGATTCTGGGCTGGGGAAAGGAGAAAAAATGTCTTTAGATGCCTCTGGCAGCCTCAGTCAAAGTGTGCACTCCCTTCACAGGGTAACCTTCTGGGTGAAGAGAGCTGTTCGTGTGTGTAGAATGGACAAGAGGCTCCCTCTTCCTGGCCCTGGGCTGGTGTATCCCTTGCTGAACTCCTGATTATTCATGTTTTTTTTTTTTAATGGCAATTCCAGTTATTTTTGAAAGTAGGCAGTATTTCCTAGTAAACTATGGAGTCAATAGCTACATAATAAAACATGGTAAGTCCCCACCAAGGTGATTATCTGCTGAAGAGCATGTGGATTGAGAGATATGATGGATGCCACTAATGCTTAGATCACATACAGATGGCTAGAGGTGGGACATCAACTCAGGGTTTGGAGGGGCTAGGTTCATGGAAGTGAAGTGTGGGGTCTTATGGTTATAGTCAATGCGTGGAGATACTGACTGTGTGAAAAAAAATACAATTTAATTGAAATAGAGATATTTTCAAAATAGTGAGTGATACAGGATTGGACAGAAGCAAATAAAAGGGGAAAGAGGAAAACAAGAGGAAATCTCCACCAGGCTGGCCTTGCTCTTTGCAGCAAACACGCAGAGGCTCTTGGGAGGCGTGGAAGCGTGTTTCGAAATCAGATTTGGAAACGTCCTCAAAACTGCTTCTCTGGAGACAAATGAGGCTCTCACAAGATGTCTGGGCAAATAAAATAATGGATGTGGAAGGCGTTGCAGACATTAATGCCCTGTGTAAGTGGAAGGTGCTACCATCATGTGCCATGTTTAAATAACCTAGCAATAAAGGAGATCACTTTGTGGGCTGCACACTCAAATATGAGCTGCAGGACAACCCCCTTGAAGTCCTGATTGGTGAACGGCTGCTCCCAGAGTGGACTGATTAAGGGGAGATGTTCACCTGAACTGCTTGTGTGATATGACGGGATTTCTTGCTTTGTCCTTTTCTTGTATAAACTATTTTTCCGGAGAGTTAAATTCTACTTGCCAGATTTAATGATGAGACTAATAGGGGTATTTATTTGGAAGTACTCTGCCGTATGAGCTCTGTGAGCTTCAGATAGGTTGGTAGCTTGCCAAAGACCACTGGCTTGATAACAAAGTAGTAGCTAGTCTAACTTCAGATATGGGGTAGCATGTCCACTGAGTGGCAGAGTCTTCTTTGGAAACCAGCATCAGGTGTGGTGATATACAGTGTACCCTAATAAACTTATCTGGGCATCAGAGGACAGAGCCAGCCACGAGATTATACATAGAGGCCAGACAGTAGTGGCACACGCCCTTAATCCTTTCATTCAAGAGGCAGAGATCTGTCTGGATCTCTGAGTTCATGGCCACACTGGGAACAGAGCCAGGCAGTGGTGGCACACACCTTTAATCCCAGTACTGGGAAGTACACACGCCTTCAATCCCATGAAGTGGTGACAGGGCTGAGAAAGGTATATAAGGCTTGAGGAGACAGGAACTAAGGCAGCTCAGCTCAGACCCTTTCGGGTGAGGACTCAGAGGACTTCAGTCTGAGCAAACAGTATCAGCTGAGAAGTTGGTGAGGTGAGGCTTGCTCTGCTTCTCCAATCTTTCAGCTTTCACCCCAATATCTGGTTCCAGGTTTTTCTTTTTTTTTCTTTTTCTTTTTTTTTTTTTTTTTTTTTTTTTGGTTTTTCGAGACAGGGTTTCTCTGTGTAGCTTTGCGCCTTTCCTGGAGCTCACTTGGTAGCCCAGGCTGGCCTCGAACTCACAGAGATCCGCCTGGCTCTGCCTCCCGAGTGCCACCACCGCCCGGCCCAGGTTTTTCTTATTAACAAGACCCTTTAAGATTCGTGTTACAATCAGGAACGTGCACCCAAGCTGCTATGCTTTATTATTCATTCACTTAAGAAACATACAGCACTCACATGTGGGTATATCTGAACATTAGTTACTCATGAGATGCTGATAAAAACGCCATGGCAGTTACTATTACTATTTTTTTTTTTAATTTTACAAAAAGACACTAAGGTAAAAGGAGGTTGTGTGACCTGTCCAAGGCCGCACAGCTGGCAAGCGCACTCAGACTCAGGCAGTCTGACTGGCAGTTCAGGCCTTCTGTCTATTGTGTCATGCCCCATCTTCATGCCTGTGCCCTTCAGTAATGTGCCACAGATCATCCAGCCAAATCCAAAGTGGTCCTACCTCCCCATGACAGCCTGGGACTAGAGCTTCTTTAAGGTTTCAGAGGAGGCAGGGAGCATCTCTGCTCAGCTGACGCTCTTTTGACCTTCCCCAGAGCATCTATTTCTGAAGGCATGCTTTGGGATGCCACCAATTCTGTCCTAGACTCCTAAATTCTTGCCTGTGGTTCTTTGTTCCAGACAGCATTCTTTCCTCATGAAATACATCCTTTTTCTCATTATATCTTCCCATAAAACTTTCATCAATTTGAAAATTGTAAAATGCATTTCTTTTTATGCAGACGTTTAATTTATGTATGGTTAAATGACAATTGGGCAATATATCCTCCTGCATACCCAACTACCATTCCCAACTCTGCAATTTGAAAATAAATTGATGATCTGAAAATTGGCATAGGTTTTAAAGAAACAGCGTCTTTTCAATCTTGACTTTAGATGATATTTATCTGCAAAGCAAACTGGTCTGATCAGTGGACCCTGCTTCAAAGTGATTTTCAGATAGATCCACTACCCTTGACAGTCTGACTCCAAGCTCCCCGACGACACAATGGCATGTGCTCTCCCTGTGTGCATGGATAAGGCAGAGCCTCCAACCTCTCAGCATCTCACCCTCACACATCCAGAAACACTGCTGTTGAGAATAGAAAGGTGTTGCTTTTGCTTCACACCCAAATGTCAGAGCAGATCTGATTTTTCTTGATTGGCTCCAGGTGATGTTGAGGGGAATTCAGCAAATTATCAAAATCAATCTATCTTTAGAGGTTTCTTTGAAATGACAGGATCTGAATCAAAATGTAGCGTATCATTATTTTTACTCTAAACCTCCTTCCCTGATTTTTCCATAGCTCTTATTCTACCAAGAAGCAGGTAAAAGAGCATGTTATTCATCTAGAAAGGCAACCCTTAATACTTTCCACAGACCTAAATCATAACCAAAACAATCTAACTCTCTGCTTACTGGGTTTCTTAAGGATTTAACTACTAACCTTCAGAATGGTTAAGAAAGAAAATGTCCCCATTTCAATGAGTCAGTCACATGACTTACACATTATGTATAAGATGTACAACATGCCGGGCGGTGGTGGCGCACGCCTTTAATCCCAGCACTTGGGAGGCAGAGCCAGGCGAATCTTTGTGAGTTCAAGGCCAGCCTGGTCTACAGAGAGAGATCCAGGAAAGGCGCAAAGCTACACAGAGAAACCCTGTCTCGAAAAACCAAAAAAAAAAAAAAAAAAAAAAAAAAAAAAAAAAAAAAAAAAAAAAAGATGTACAACATGATTCATAAGTGAAGAATGGAACCACTCTTTTTGGGATAGTGACACCTGGGCACCCATAGACTTCAAATTACCTTCAACTGTCGATAGGAAAGCAAGGCTCCTGAAATATACAGGAATCTTCTCAAAGGCAAAGAAAAACAAGAGTGATCTCAAGTTTAACACTGGGGATATTGTTTAGTGTCTGACACATCAAATGTGGGTGAAAACTTACAGTACAGACTATCGCCTGGAAACACATTAGAAATGTAGAATTTTAGGGAATACCCTTAACTCTTATACCACAATTTTAAGCTAATGTTCAGCAAGATCATCAGGGAATCTGTATGTATGTTATAGGAGAAATAAAGCCTCCTAACCTGTAAGCTTCATTCCTAGTGGCCAGTTATCATGATGCCGGAAGGTGCTGATCAGGATCCCAGAGGAGAAAAGTAAAACTCAGCTGGACCCTGCTGTGAACCTTGCAAACATAAAGGGTGGCTTGGCAAGCCACGCCCACTCATGCAATAATGGCAAAACCACCATGGGAGTAACCAACAACTTTCTGATGAAATTTAAGTCTCACCTCCTGGGTTGAAATCCATAGCAAAACAAGAACTCCTTGCTAGAGAAATTATAAGCCCTGAGGAAGAACCTACTATTATTCTGTTAAATGGACACATATTAAACTGACTCCAAACGACTTACTGTTATTCACACAGTTAAATGCCTCTCTCGTCTTCTATGTGTAGAGATGATGATTAACATCCAACTGGCCAAGGTTCAGAGCATAAGAGAACACAGAATTCTCAGCACTAAAGGGAATATTTATGCTGTGCCCGCTCACCCCAAGGCTCAGAGATCATTATGGAAGAGATGGTACAACGGTTGCAAGACTCAGAGGTAGCAGATAGCTACAAGGAAACAGTGTTTTATGAACACCTCAGGGCAGGTGCACGAATAAACTCACAGTAGTTGTGACAGCATGCACGAGACCTGTAGAAGCTCAAGCCAGTCAAAATTACAGCATGGAGAGGTAGGGGTGAGCATGCAGTCCCAGCCCTCACTGAGAAGGTGTTAGCTATAGATAACTGCCAGGAGGGGGAGAGTTAGTTTTCTTTAAGAGTGTAGCCCCTGATAGGTTGACCATGTTTCAGAGGAAAGTCATACATCCAAGAGTGTGTGTGTGTGAGTGCGCGTGCGTGTGTGTGTGTGTGTGTGTGTGTGTGTGTGTGTGTGTGTGTTGGTCAGCACAAATTAGACTTAATACATTGAAAAAACGAGGACACAAAAAAAATTAGGTGGCTTGGGAAGGGGGGTGAATCTGGGAAGAGTAGAGAGAGGGAGGTGAATATGACCAAAACACATTGTATGAACTCTCAAAGAACTAATAAAAAAAAGTTTGAGAAACACTGCTTTAAAATATTTTTAAAGTGCCATGATGTGAATAATTGCTGTTTTCCAAAACCTGCTGTCACTTAGCAAGAGTCACGGTCATTCTTAATTTGCAAGGGGGCTATCATTTTATAGCGAGAAAAATGCTCACATTTTATTGCTCTGGGAAGATAATGGCTGACACAGAATCATTTTTTCCTGGAGGAGCAGAAGCAGCCAAGGAAGAGCTGCTTGTCACTCTCAGTGACGACAAATGCCAGCTTGACCTGCATTGTTATTTCTGACATATCACCTTGCTTTCTCATCACATTATGCTGGTGGACTTTTTTCCTCCTTTTTTTTTTTCTTTCAGATTTTATTTTTGGGCCAGACAAGGCAACTGACCTAGAGGTTGCTGCAGGCATTTGAAAATATCATCTTCCCTGTCTTTTCTATTGGACATAGCTGTCTCCTGCAGGACACCTTACCTGGATGATTTTAAGAGTTTATCAGTCATGTGACTGTTGAGATACCAGATCCATCAGGTAAGCATCATCTCTCTCCTGACACGGTAGCTTGTGTGACTAATAAAATGACGCTGTGATAGGAAATGGGGAGTGGGGGCTAGATATCAGAGTGGTGCCCTGAAGGAGTGAGGAAAAGTGTGAAGGTGAGGAAAGCTGCATTCTCATTCACAAGGAAGGATGTGGAGCAGATATCTTTAGCCCACACTAGTGTTGGGTAGGAAGCAACCACCAGTTACTCCCTGCTCCCTCCAGGCACCCTGAAAACACAGACAATGTCTGATACCACACATTTCCCTGACTAGTGTCCCAGAGAAGGTTTATGCTGAGTTTATCAGGAAAGAAGTTACAATATGGCTGTTACATGGAATCAGAATCTTCTTTTCAACATCTCATAAGAGATGTAGAGGGCTACAGTAGACTTTCTAAACTGATAATTATTAGTTTGTGAATGGAGAAAACTGGAGTCCCAAAGTCCTAGGCAAGAAAGCCAATTAAGGTGGTTAGTCAAGTTAGTTGCGCCATCGAGATTTATTCTGTCTTACATGGTAATGCTGATGGTATAGCTGGAACTGTTACCAGTAAGGATTTGATGCTGTCCAGGGACACAAAGACCAAGTTCTCTGTGTCTCTAACAAAAATTGAGCAGGACCCAGACTAGTAGTGACAACTTATAGATTCATTAAACAGGTGAGTGAAAGCATTGTGTATACTCTGTAGAATGGCAGAAGACTCAAGTCCCCCTCCATGTTCCCTAGGTCTACACTTTCTTTGCAGAAGGGAGGAGAATCGTGGCCTGAATGGACGGGCCTTCAGCTGTCCCGGGACACTGAGTCTTTGCTGTGCAGTATTTGTGATGGTCTAGACAGTCCACGTGACTGTCTTTCTGGGTCGGTGTGCCCACCATTAGCTTTCTCAGCTCAGTCTTATGTCTGATCCTATCTCCTTCCTCAGCATTTCCTGGTTACCTGAGTTAACTGTGCTACTCTCATCTTTTGAATATAATTGATATGGTGGAGTCTAATTAACTGAAAACCATATAATCTATTTTTTTTGTAAATAAAGAGAGGGATATTTGCCCAATTCAGAATGGGAATAAGCACTTTATCAGAAATCTTTCAACTTTTCTTGCTTTCATGGCATGAGCCTCATCCATGTCTCTTCTTTACACTGTAATGTAAACATTCCAGAATGTTCTGCATGCTGCTGTGATCTTCTACTTGGTCTATTGAATTCCATCCTCATCATTTTCTGTCTGTTTTCCACGCAGCAGCCATAGCACTCATCTCAAGATGTAGCTAACCCTCCAATGTTGTCTCATGTCAAAGTTCTAACGTTAGCAGCCAAGCCCTGAAGATGTGACTTGCACCCATCCTCCAAGCCCAGTGCTCTTGTATCCACCTTTTGCCTCTGTTTTTGCCAAGTCAACAGTACATCTTTCCTAAACCACATCAGACACATCTCACCTCTAGGGTCTCTGCCTGGATTGTATCCCTTTAAAATAGTTTAGTTTATCCTTCACTTACTTTAAATTCCTCCCTGAAAGATGCCCTATCAAACAATTGTGCCTGACTACTTTCTACAACCTCTGTGCACTGATACATTCTTTAGAACTATCTGACACATTATTTTGTTGTTGTTGTTCTTTTTAGTGTCTCTCTCCTCCAGCGAGAGCACAACTCTGTGTGAGTTGAGGTTTCATTTGTTTGTTTTTAAAATCTGGCCCCAGTGCCTTAGAAATTTCCAGGAATATACTAAGAGCCCTCCTCAGCTGATATTTGTGGATAAACGATTTTCAATGCTTATTTGCATGTCTGCCCTTCACTTGTTTTCTCGCTCAGCTTGGCTCAGCAGCACTTTCCAGCCTTCCTGGTTTTGTTTGGCTCCTTCCTCAGGCTGGTGTACCTTTGCTGTTTTATGAGGACTTTGTGTTCAAGTCCTTCCTTTTTCCTCAGACTCTCTTTCTCCAGGAAGCCTTGCATTGTTCTGTTCTCAAAGCTGAGTGTGTCTCTTGACTTTCACAGAGCTGTTTGTGTCTTTCATGTTTCTGTCTTACCACATGAACTATACTGTGATTTGTCTTCGTGACTGGGAGCTATCCTGTCTGATTTATCTTCATCCCCAAGAGCCCAAATGATGCTCGCTGCTTTACACATAGGCCGTGCTTCATGCATATTTGGTTCACAAATAATGGCTTCGTTACTGTGGCAGTGTTGATCTGATGGTATGATATCTAGTGAGAAATGGCAGTAGAGCTCTTTATAGCTCTGAAATTTCTCTTTCCAAAATTTGCTCCTCATAACTCTTGATCTGGTGTTTTGTGCATAGTGGAGGATATATAGAAATGCTCTTGGGTGTGATCATTTTGCTTTAGTACATGCTGAAAAAGACGGTCCTACAGATAAGTTACCTGAGAAGAATATCCATTGTCTTACTGAATTCCTTCTCATCCACGTTGAGTTGTATAAGTTACAGTTATAGGGAATTTGTTCAGCCCCTTTCACAACCCGAGAAAACACTCTCTCCACCTTTCTGTTGCAACACTATTCTGCGGTCGAGTGGGAGAATCGAGACGGGGAGTAGCCGTGCTCAGAAGGACACCTGTTTAATAGCTTGATTTTTCGCAGCATGGATTTTCCAACTCTGTGCTGTCAAGACTCTGCCTTGGAAGGCCACTGAAAAGGTGCACCACCACTGGCCTAATTGGTAAGTTTGGCTCTGGTGACATTGAGGTTCATTAGGCTTCCTCTTATCAGTGGTAGAAGTTGTGAGATTTCTACCAAGCAGTGAGTTTAGATTCTAAATGAGAAATATAGATTAGCATTTCACATAATGAAATAATGGACTTCAGGGTTACCTTTCTAGTGACAAAAGCAGGGACTGGAATCCATTGTAGGGTTCCTTGTTTAATCAATAAATGAAGGAGAGACACACAAGATTTATTTCTTCTGAGGCAACAGACACCATCATTTTTCTTAATTATCTTTATGTTTGCCTCTCCTACTTTCGGATTCTTTCCAAGTAAAAAAAACTCTCTATATTAGGAAAAGGACACCCCTCGCCCTGTGCTGTGTGTGTGTGTGTGTGTGTGTGTGTGTGTATGTGTGTGTGTGTGTGTGTGTGTGTGTGTGTGTGTGTGTGTGTTGCTTTCTTTGTTGTACACACAGTTTGGCTTTTTTACTGCAATACCTACAGTTCTTAATAAAAACCTATTAAGGTCAAAGATTTTGCAAGGTTGTCCAGGCTACCTTAGGGGCCAGAGGTTCCAGCTGAGAAGGAGAAATATCAAGGCAGCTGTAAGAGAGAAAACAAATAGTTTGAACTTTGGATCCACAGATGGTTGTGCCTGCCAACTGTTATGAGCCAATGAATATCTGGCCTATCATTTGTCATATTTATTGCAGTACATAATGCTGTAATTTCTCATGGCATGGCTATTTATCTTGCTGTGTTCTCTGAACAGCTAAAATCGTGGCCACGTTGGAGCATATGCATAGTGTTTTGGTCTCATCTTTAAATAGCAGCCATGAGAATTGGCGTTGTCTTTCCCCTCCCAGGACTGGGATCAGGAATGTTTCAGAAGCAGCTAAGAAGAAGACAGTGGGAGGCTCGGACAAAGGAAATGGTGGTCCTGGTCTGTCCCTGTGTGCTTTGCTGAAGGGTTTCAAGGCATCAGAGACTTTCTGTGGAAGTTTCTTCCTTTTTAGGTGTGGTCAGGTGTCTTCCCCGGGTGGACGCCATTAGAGTGATGACTGCCATTTGCCAAGAAGGCTCGTGGGAGCCTGCTGACGTTCCTCCAAGTTTACAGAAATGAAACTGACTCAGGGAATGAGAACCTCGAGAGTGGGAGGAAGAGGCATACTACTGAGTCGCTGGTTTTTGACAGTGTTCATAGGCACACGGGGAGCAGCGGGAACACCTGTCTTTACTGGCAGTTCCATGACTGACGGTGGTGAGTCAGTGAACAGAGGCCACATGATGCCTAACAACAGAAGGTGTGACTCATGGGTGGGCTGAGAGAACGCTCGGGGTACTGTTCATCACCTGGCATATCTCAGAATCCACGCTGGCTGAATCACTGGGTCCAATGAGGCTTGGACTTGGGGCAAATCTCAGCGTACGTTGTAAGCTTCCATGAGTGGCAGGTGCAAAATATGGGACTGCTGCTCATTCATACTGGATAAGCTGCACCTGCTTCCTTGGGTGTGAAGACTCACACTTTGTTTAGGTTGCTCTATGAATTGCAGGGAAGGAGCTCTCAGCCACAGAGGCCTGTAGGTCACCTAAGACTCTTCCTCAAGACATCCAAGGGTGTACAGCGTTCAGCAGAAGAAGGAAAAGTCACCAATGCCCGTTGCATTATCACTAAGGCTAATGTTAAACATCTGAATGTTAAGATGTCCAGATCAGCCTCTGGCCCCATCACCTGAGTCCGCGTTAGGGAGGATGAGCAATCCCCTGTGTGTGCCAACCCCTTTCCCGCCCTGTTCCCTACGCAGAAGCAAGAACATCAAGAAGGCTCTGCAGTGTAATTCTGGTAGCAGCATTTGGAATTGTTTTCTTTCCTTGTGGGGAAGAAAGGGATGATATCTCTGGCGGCTCTGATGCTGAGTAAGGCCGAGCACTTAGGCTGTCTGGAGTTGAAAAGGCTGTGCTCAGAGGTACAAAGAGCAGGTGGTCTGGCACAAGTGTGGAATATACGTAGAAAGCTCTGTGAGGAAGTCAGAAAGGTTAAGGCTAAAAAAAAAAAAAAAAAAAAAAAAAAAAAGAAGAGACTTTTGAAAAATACCGAAGGAGACATGGACTTTAAAGCTACTGTCAGCTTAGGGCTTGGAGTGGCAATCCAAGGTCTCTAGAGCAATAAAAAGCCACTCTTGCATCTGTCTCCTCGATTAAGCTTTTAAGAGTTGGAAGCAAGATGTGTAAAAGGACCACCGAAGAAACTGTTCAGATTTTCAGGTCTAGGCACTGGTGTCTAGTTCTAAGGGAGAAAGGAATCGTATGAGTAAGACAGAATAGAAAGAGTTCAAGCAGCTTCAAACTGAGTGTTCTCCATTTTCCAGCGGGGGGGGGGGGGGGGCGCGGGTAATGATTTAGCAAATGGTTTGGGCATATTTAACTAGGAAGAAAATCTGGGAGTGAGTGCAAAAAATCAAGGCAGAAGGAGGGAGAACTAGGGGGACTGTAAGAGTGGTGGGGATGAACTGAATTTAGTCTAGTGTACTGTTGGGAACAACAGGAACTATATTGTAAGATGCACACGCTTCATCAGAGGCAATCTGTGCACAAAGTGCAAAGGTCAACACTTCAGTAGTTTTAAGCCTTGGCGACGAATGGGAGGTGAGATTTCCACCTCTCCTGACCTCACTCTGAGGAGGGGTCTTCCTGCCTTTCAAAACCAGCCATCTTTAGAAGAGGCTTCTTAAGACATGACCACCAACCCCTTGTCTTCCCTCCCTTCCTCTCTCACAGCTTGAACTTCTGAGCATGGAGGAAGGGCTATTTGAGTTGATAAATGTTTGAGAGGCTTATTCTGGCTCTTCATTGGCGATAGAGCTGAGAGAAGAAAATAAGCATTTGCTTCATGGCCATGCTGGACAAGGGGATGGCTCTGATCCTCCTTTCTCTCACACTGGACATGAGAAGATTAGCTAGGGAGCATTCAGGGTGCTCCCCTCGAGGGCTCCCCTCCCCACCGCCTTGATTTCATTGGCCTTCTTCAAGGCTTTCTGTGAGTTTTATTTTGGGCCTATGGCATAGCCTATATATATTTATCAGATTCACAGGGATTTTGTTTTTTGTTTTTTTTTGACTACTTTAAATAAATAGCAAACTCTCTCGAATCACTGAAATGTGACAAGAAATGAAACTTTAGCTGAGATTCAAGCAGTGTGTTAGGTTTAATTGTGTTCTGTTGATACTCACATAAACACTGTGAAGGTGCCCTCCAGCTCACTGCTTTCCTCATAGCAGCCATCACCCCATGCAGTACTGTCGAGAGACCCTGGCTGCAAAGGGAGGCAGCTCCTAGCGGGAGCCTTGTCACTAATTAGCAATGTGACTTTGGACAAATCTCCTTCCATCTTGGCGCTGTTTCCTCATCAGTACGGTAAGTGGGTTGACCTATATTATCTCCCAGGTCCTTTCCAGCTCCAGAATTTTAAAAAGCCCATGATTTCAAGCCAAAAACAGTATTATGGAATGAGCTGACAGCATGTATAAGTGCAAGTTGATTAGGGAAATGGCATAGGATTTATTTTTTAAATTGGCTTTCACAATAATGAATCATGGAGTAATGCTATAGAGAAGGAGCTACATTTAATGTAAGCGTTCGAGAAAGCATGGCATGTTTTAAACAATGGTTGAAAATAACCTTCCATTCTTTGCCCTTATATTTCTCCTAATGGATGACATAAAATGGATGCTCGGGCTGAATGGTGGCTCTGTTCAATTTTAAGTCACCCCGTCACGTTGTATACCGCTGCTCTCCATGCTAGCTGGCATTGTAGGATGCAGCACTCAGCAGAATGAAGAGTTAGAAATGTGACATGGGGTGTCAGGAACAATACCTGCCTTCTGCAGATCAGCTATCATTTAAAGGTTGGTATTTAGAACATCCTTAGATAATTCAATATCTCGTCTCTGGTAGGGAGGATATCAACCTGAGTTAATTTTTTTTGTTTATCAGATATGATGGGACAAGATGACATTAAAAACGTTTGAAAGCAATAATTCTGAATGCATATTTTAAAAAGTCAAGCAAATCTTTAAGGAGCTTAGGGATTGCTTGAATTGATTTCCTGTAACCATAGGGCCCAAAGATAAAATGATAATGGTCATAGACCATTGTCCAGAATAAACCCAGTGATTTCCTGTTTTGTCGTATCTCTTCTGTGCTATCACAGCCTTCCAGCTTTGATTGTAGAATATCTTATGGAGAGAGAACTGTTTCATTTCTTCAGTGAGTTGGTACAGGGTAATGAATATGTGAGTGACACTTGCTTCAGCTCTATCCTATAGCCCAGAAGTGAGAATTCCAAGGACTCCTGAAAATTGGGAGGTACCTGTTGGCTATCCTGTGGCTGTTGTACTCACTCTCCTCATTAGTCTGTGAAATTTCCTGATGGGCACACAGCTGATTGGGGAAGCAGGGAGTGAGACCTCTCACTTTGTTCTGGGATCTTTCCTTTTTCCCTTTCCTCCTTTCCTTTGTGTCTGTATGTGCACGCGCGTGTGCAAAGCATCTGGACACCACTGTCGAACACTGGGTGTCTTCTTTATATGTCTCATCTTCTGAGACAGGGTCTTTAGCTGAACCAGCTACTCACTGACCAGCTAAATCGGTTGGCGAACAAGCTACAGAGGGAGTTGGCCTGCATCCTGCCCCAGCATTACATACCTGCTTGACCATGCCCAGTAATGCATGTGCTGATCATCTGAACTCAAGTTCACAGGCCTGCATGGCAGGCATTGTGTGGGTTGAGCCTCCTCCTCAGCTCTGCACTGGGCTCTTTAGGTTGAATAAATAGTGTTCTATCCACAAGAAATTGTATGGAATAGTCTTTGGAAGCCCCCTCTTCATCTGGAGCCCCTTTGTCTTCATAGGATACAGATAAACATTCAGAGGGAAGGTGTCGAAGCAGGTAAATGACAACCTGGATTCTGTTTGGAAGGAATTTTTATTCTCTCAGGATTTTTGTTTCCTGGAAAGTTCTTCATCCCCTGAAGCAAATAAACTTGTATGAAGCTTTTCTTACTAGTCTGCCCGACAAGTCCAGACAGAGTTGTCTGAAATGCAGTGGCAACATAGGTTCAGGTTGGGGTCCCTGGAGCTGTTTGTTCAACAAATCTTTCCTAAGCATACTGTGTATAGGATAGATGTTCTTTCCTCCTCGCTATCTCCTTTAGAATTTCCTTTCCTCCGTGGAAGACTGATTGGAATCTGAGGAATGACATTTAGGACTTCTCTCCCCAGAGATCAGAAAACTATTTTGAAATGAACACAATTAGCAGAGAAGCGATGTAGTTTCTCAAGCCCCTGAGTTTGTGTATTCAGAAGGCTCTTAGGAAGCTTCGATATCTTTGTAGAGGAATAAAAGCATCTAGGAAAGTAGAGAAACTACTCTCCAGAAACAGCCAATGACAGATAAATTACAGTCTTTCTCTTTAGTGCCTTTACAGATACATGCTTATACAGTGAATGTAATCTTTGGGTGTTTCAAAATTATCTAGCCTTTTTTATTGATATTTATCTTAGAATCCTTACTATGACTTGTTTTTCTATACACTTCGGTACAAAATCACTTTATTGTATTTTGCATGAGTCAGAGTTGAAGATGTAGTATTTATTCCTGTATGCATATTTCTACTGAAGTTACCTGCATTGAAAAGGAGATTTTTTTACTTGTGGGCCTCTACACACTGCATATTTATGTGACTAAACTACAATGCTCAGTTAGAAATGGCCAAGTCACCAATATGTTTTATGTAATTGTTGACATAAAATTCTCAATTTCAATAAAATGCCTATTATTTTGTCTTTGTAATATATGATAGTACTTACTACAAATAGAAAAATATTGTCCTTCATATCTGGAAAAGATATTACTGACAAAGCTGTGTAGGGATGTAGCTAAAAGATCAATATGTGATCAATAGTTCACTGCACACAAAGTGGGAAATACTATAGTTAGTATTGACAGAACCTGGTGTTGTTTGTAGATGTGTCTTGAAGTTGCGGGTTCCATGCACAAATCAGTATATGGATTTGAGTGATCAATCAAGAGATAGTCTAATTGATACATGACCATGACCTCGTCTTTCATCAGATCAGACCTTTAGGATGTCCTGCCCTGACTGCCACGGACACTGTGGTAAACCTGAAATGTGCTTGCCCCTTCTTTCTTCTCTCTACTCATTGCATTTGGTGCTTTGATATGCTAAGGTTAACCTGCTGTCTCTCAGCATCTCCAGCTGAGGGAAACTGTGCTGCCTTTCTGTACCCCAAGTTCACACTCTTGGCGTTATATACGGAGGTCAGGTGTGGGCATCACGGTGCACACGCAACAACGAGGCACTGAGCTGAGGCTACAGAAGTGAATGGGTCTCTTGCAGTCAGTAAGGTATATCATAGCAGGTATCTCCCACATTCTGTAACCCCTTTTGGTGAAATGATGACATTTAAAGAACAAAATATCTCGGAAAATAACATTTGTAAAAAGTCTATAAGATAGTACTATCATCAGTTTCATTTTATGGACAAGAATTCTGAAGGCAAGAGAAGTTGGGAAACTCATCTTCGCTCACATGCCATGGAAATGCTAGAGGTGAACTTTGCCCTTCCAGAATTCAGCTTCAGAGTCTATGTTCATCGCAACCACAGCATTAGCCCCATTTTTTACTTTGGGGTACATCTCTACTTTGGTAAACATATTTACAACAGGATAGTTAACCAAGATCAAGGGAAGGACCTCTGGCCTAGGCTATAAAACAGGCATCTTGGAGGAAGAATCTTTTTTTTTTTTTTGGTTTTTCGAGACAGGGTTTCTCTGTGTAGCTTTGCACCTTTCCTGGAACTCACTCTGTAGACCAGGCTGGCCTCGAACTCACAGAGATCCGCCTGGCTCTGCCTCCCAAGTGCTGGGATTAAAGGCGTGCGCCACCACCGCCCGGCCTGGAGGAAGAATCTTAAACAGAGGCTCCAGGAGGCTGGAAACATCTTGAAGCCATCCCTGAGGTAACCTGAGACATCGTCCAGTTATTTGCATTGTCACAGAATCCCGTGGTGCTTAGCCTGAAGCTCTCTCTTCTATTTTATAAACAACAATCTTTCTAATCCTTCTTTGGATCAAGAAAGCAATAATGAATTATTCTGCTTTGTTGTCAATGAACTCTAACCAAGTGTTAAAACAGGTGAAATGTCATATTGCAGAGTAGTGAGGTCTCCAGAAAAGTTCATGCAAAGTACAGCGACTATTTGACTGTTAGGACAATACCGTTTAAAATGTTTCTAGTAGGTTCAAGTTTACTGTCTCACCATGTTTTTTTTTTAAGCCTTTTTTCATTGGCTGTCAATTTTTCTTTTGGTCCTAAAGATTGAGATGGAAGAATGTAATAATGCTCCATAGCAGTGAAGTCTTTATTTTTTGTAATCTCTGTTTTGACTTAGGTATCTCAAATGTTTTCTTTTATAAAGAAGGAAAAAAAAGATTCCAATTCTGAAGTGTTCAGTTCATTGACAACAAAACTAATCCTATTAATTACCCTTTTTTCTGACCTTATCTACGCAGTCTTTTTCTTGAACACACTCGTATTTCAATGAAGTGGAAAACGGAAAGTTATGAAATGTTAACTTTCAAGTTATCTCTTTTGCTTGGAAACCAAGGAAGAATTGTAGGAGTTACCTTCTATGTCAAGTTCAGGAATGTTTAGCTCTGATATAGTTTAATGAAGAATACAGAATTCTTTTTGTGTGAGAAAGCAGCAAACTGCAAGGTGATTGCCTGGGTCCTCATCTGAAGGGTATTTACTAGTGGTCTTAAATCCATTTGTGCCCAAAGCTGATCACCAAAGTCTTATTGAATAATATTAGTTAATCCCTTCAAATATGTATCCCCTGGGATAGAGACCCTAGGGGAGGAGGGGGGTAGAAGGAGGAAGAAATGGAGGTAAGGAAGAAGAGGTGGAGAATCCATGAGACAACAATGGTCAATCCACGACAAACAACCATCCATGAGAAAACAGTGGTGGGATCACATGTGACTAGCCCCATACATGTCTTACTCATTGCGGGATGCAAGGCTAGAGGGAGAGAGTCTGAATAAGGCTCAGCCAAGCCTTGACATTCTGTCAGAGGAGTGCTACAATGGCTGTGCATATCTAATGCCTCTGCCAATTAGCTACTGGTTCCCAGCAACCCTGGGCGTGTGTGGCTTCAAAGTGAACAAGGCGGATCCAGGAGATGGGGCAGCTGCAGGCTGCCAGCTAACCACACATTCTTTTTCCAGATGGGGGCTCTAAAATCCGTGCTGCTAGGGCTGGCCCAGTAAGGAAGGCAGTAATGAATGAGTTGTAGCAGTAAGGATGCCACGGGGCACTTGGGTGCCAGAACAAGGAAGGTTATCTGCGTTCCCCATTCTCCCCTGTTTTCCTATGCGGTAGCAAACGGTGTGACAAAACCCCTTGCCCTGTGCTTCTGAGATAGAGTCAGCTGAAGAGAACAAGAGACTGAAGGAGGAGGGGAGAAAAGTGAGCTTCTACCTCCTGGTCCTTCTCAGTTTTAATTCCTTGTATCAAAGCCCATTTCACCGAGGTAGAGTTCTCTCATTTCCTGGTTACACTCTGATTGACAGACCTAGTCTGAAATAGAGAAAAGAGATAACTTTCCTAACGGAATGGTGTTTAAGCAGAAACTTGGAGAGTAGGAGCAGGGAGCTGGCGCAGCAGGGAAACGTGGCGCCTGCCCGAGGTCTAAGCTTGATCCCCGGAGCTCAAGTAACGATGGAGCAGCGAACCAGTTCCCCAGAGCTGTCCTTTGATCTGGCCATGCTTGCCATGCATGTCTGTGCACACGTACACCATATACTTCCACAACAGTAAAGAAGTAAAATGAAAATAAAATAGCTCCCAAACTTTGGGGGATAGAGAGAAGATGCCCCAGAAGCACTGTTCCATAGTGCCTGTACATCCACCTGTTACCGTGGATCATTTGTTCATTTTCAAAACAATCGATCCTAAAAAGTACAGGTTCTGGAACCACAGGATTGGCTTCACTCCAATGTCTATCATGTCCTTGCTGTGTGATCTTAGGCAGTTTATGAAATTCCGTGTGCTTCTTTTCTAAAATAGGCATCACATTATTATTCTCAGTGGTGATGAGGAGTCACTGTGCTAATGTGCATGTCTGCTATTGCTCTTTTTCGTACCCACCACCAGACTTTGCAGAAGCCTGCCTTGCTAGGCGCTCCCTTGGCCTTCAGGAGGATGGTGTTGCGTAGCCAGTCCATGCGGCTTTGTTCTCTTCCAACGTCTTACGTTGGAAGGAGAGAATCCAGGGCAACTTGCTGTCTTGTTACTTATTCTGGCTCATCGTTTTCTGCCTGTGCTCTTGTGGATTTCCTTTTCACGGTAAAAATTCAGTATTTTATTGGGATATTCAGGATATTGGTCATTTTCAGTGCGTTTTGCTTAACATACCTAGTTATCCTATTGATTTTCAATTTTGCTTATTTCTTCCTATTAAGAGTTTTTTTTTTCTCCTGTTAAATTATTGGCAGGTTTTTCTATCTCATTCTTTGTCTAAGAAAGCCAGGATTTCTTCTTTTTCAATCACCAGTTGCCTCAATGAGTTCACTTAAGGTTTTATGTGGCAGGCAGCAGCCTAGCACTGCTTGAACCCAGAGTTGACTGTTCAAGAAATGCTAGACTTTATTCAGTAATTAAGATAGCTTGTTGACTACAGACAACAACAATTACAGATTTCTTTACATTGTAGAAATGATTAAAAAAAAAACTGGTTTAAGAAATTCCAGGTTGATAGTCCTGTTAGAGACTGAATCTCGGTGACTCCTCATTGGCTGCCTCTGGACATCTACAAGCCCCGAAGCTATCACATAGGAATACTTACTGTGTGGTGAGCCTTACCATTGGGAATGATGTCCACCTTATGTGGACTTTTGGACTCACTGCCGCACACAGATGCCAGGTGGTTAAAACAAGAATTCTGGAGAAGGATAGACCAGGCTAGAGTCTCTGCTCTCCTCTGAGTACCCAGGTCTTCCGTGTACTGAGGATGATTTCATGTCTCCTTAGAGGGTGGCTGCGACAGTTAAATTAGCTCATGTTCTGCATAGTTCCTGGTGCATAGAAAATAGTTGGCATACACCTAAGTTGTTATTACCATGACTGGTCAATTCCTATATCAGTTTTATAGATTTTACATCTCTCTCTCTGACCTTCGCTCAATAAATATGCTTTTTTTCATTTTTAAGATAAGGAATTTGAGTTGCTGCTCTCATATTTGGCTTCTGAAGAAAACAACGCACAATCTGGACAGGGAATCAATGAATTGGATCTTTGAAGTACCACTCAGGTTTTAGTAAAAGTAAACTGGAGAATGTGCTAAGTGTAAAACCCCATTTCTTAAATGGCTTGGATGGGGCAATTCCATTTTCTCCTCAAGGAAGATCAATTATCCAGATGTCAGATTTCTGCCACTTGCTCTTCTTCTCAACCCCTCTCTTCTGACTTTTTCATTTCTTTTTCTTTTACTGTGGCATTTGAAAGAGTGTGTCAAACCGTGTTCCATGTACCAGGCTTAACCCTCTGCAAGGTCAATTGAGCTCCTTCTCGCTTTGGGAAATGCCATGACGATATTATTATTTAATATACTTAGTGGCCTCTTCCATTATATTGTTCCCCCTTTCAGAAATGTCTCTCTGTATCTTATCTTTCATTTTTATATTTTTTAAGTTATGAAAGCAGTGTTCTAAAATATTTGTTTCTTGGCACAAAACTTTGCAAAAACATGTTCTTCCAGCTTTTATCATGCTATCTTGATTTTCTTGCCAAATTTTTTCAAAGGATTTAGGGTGGGTTTATTTTGTGTAATTTTTTTAAAATCTTTGATAGAAGGCAGGTCTATTCTGATCTATCACTTTAATAAAAACAAACAAGGTGCGTTCTTTTTGGGTCTACTTACTGTTTAGCTTGCAATGCCTTCTTTTCTGCTTTATGAAAAAAGTAGCTGTTGTGGATTTATGTTGATATGTTCATTACTTGGCAGACAGAGAGGGAGGGGGAAGACTGTGGCGTGAGCAGTTTCAGGAGGAGCAGAGTATCATGGGAGGTTTGGCTGGTTTCCCCAGCTGGGCACCTGAACCCTCTCCCAGAGGGATGGAAGTTTGCCATTGGCAGTGCATGCCCAGGGCGTCCCGAGATGAGTGTGTGAGCAGTGCTTTCCCAGAAAGGCCGTCAACAGTTTGCTCTTTATAATGTGTTTCGGTTTTATTCGGGCCGAGCCTTGATAGGCACGCCTTATTTTTCTGAGGATGTAAGAGAGGTGTTTTGACCTCACTTTTTTTTCCCCTCACCTTCCTGAGAAGTATCTCCTTTAATTTTTTAAAAAAGTATTGAGCAATAAAACCTAGACGGAAGAGAGGGAAGGAAGACAGAAGGAAGGGAATAGTGAGACGCCTTTGCTCTCTCCATGCCTGCCACTTGCTGCTCCACCCACTGAGATAGTGACCTCTGTTTCCAGTTTGCTATGCTTGCTTCCACCGTCCAGCTGGTGTCGAGAAGTCTACGCATGCCTCTGCATGTTGTTCCTTATTGCCCCATCGCCCCTTAAGTGGAAGGAAGTGCCATTGAGCTCACTTTGAATTTTTGTTCCACTGATATCCACAAGATGCTTTCAAATCTGGAGACTGTTTTCTTGTTCTTTAGTGCAGCTGCATGGATACTGCATCTCTAATCAGTCTGCTCTAGAAAAATATTAGGGGTGTTCTAATCAGGTATTCTCCCAGACAGTGCTGCAATGGGGAAACCTTGTTCATTTTTTATTTTGTATATAGGTAAATAGTCCCATGCGATAAATTCCTAGAAACACAAGAATTATAACAACAATGGTTAATTTTGCGGTAGTGATAGATACTGGCAAATGCTGTCCATAAGTGTCACCACTTTACCTTGACATCAGTAAAGTTTGGAGATTCTCCCACTTCAGCAACTTGTTAGAGTAGGGTCTTGTCAAGGGCTTGGGTTTTACCTGTGACTATCAACGATCATGTGGCATCATATTGACCTTTTTTCTCTTGTCATGAATGACATTACTGCTTTTTGGTACTATGAATTGTTCACATTCATTTTCCATGAAGTTCACTTTTGTCTTTTGTTCATTTCCTTGTATTAGTAGTCTTGAATTATTTAAATCAGTTTAAAGACACCATATATAATAGTATGTTTTTCTATGTCAAATGGGATGTAAACACATTTTATATGTGCTCACAAGAATGTTTTTATTCTTTTTTTATAAATATTTTTATTTTATAATTAATTTAATTTTACATATCAGCCACGGATTCCCCTGTCCTCCCTCCTCCCATCCCCCAACCTCCCCCCCACAATGTACCCCCCACTCCCACCTCCTCCAAGGCAAGGTCTACCCTGGGGTGTCAGCCCAGCCTGGTACATTCAGTTGAGGCAGGTCCAGTCCCCTCCTCCCTGCACCAAGGGTGAGCAAAGTGTCTCAGCATAGGCCCCAGGTTCCAAAAAGCCAGCTCATGCACCAAGGACAGGTCCTGGTGCCACTGCCTTGGGGCCTCCTAAACAGTTCAAGCTAATCAACTGTCTCACTTATCCAGAGGGCCTGGTCCAGTTCCATGGGAGCTCCTTAGCTATTGGTTCACAGTTCAAGTGTTTCCACTAGTTTAGCTATTTGTTCTTGTGCTTTTTCCAATCATAGTCTCAATATCTCTTGCTCATATAATTCCTCCTGAAGCTCCACCTGGGGTTTGGCCGTGGATCTCTGCATCTGCTTCCATCAGTCACTGGATGAGAGTTCTATCACGATAGTTAGGGTGTTCGGCCATCCGATCACCAGAGTAGGTCAGCTCAGGCACTCTCTCAACCATTGCCAGTAGTCTATAGTGGAGGTATCTTTGTGGATTTCTGGGGACCTCTCTAGCACTCTGCTTCTTCCTATTCCCCTGGGGTCTTCTTTTATCACGGTATCTCTTTCCTTGTTCTCCTACTCTGTTCTTTATCTACATGGGAACTTGTGCTCCCCTAAGCTCTTATCCCTCGACCCTTGCCCTCCATCACCCCCCCACCCCACCCCCAGTTTGCTCATGTAGATCTCATCTATTTCTCTGTCACTGGGAAATCCCTGTGCCTTTCTCAGGGTCCTCTTTACTAGGTAGCCTTCCTGGAGTTGTGAATTGCAGTCTGGTTATCCTTTGCTTTACACCAGTAGCACAGACACTGAGAGAAACAATTAATAAATGGGACCTCTTGAAACTGAGAAGCTTTTGTAGGGCCAAGGACACGGTCAATAAGACCAAAAGACAGCCCACAGAATGGGAAAAGACCTTTACCAACTCACATCTGACAGAGGACTGATATCCAGAATATATAAAGATCTCAAGAAATTACACATCAAAATACCTAACAGTTCAATTAAAAAATGGGCTATAGAGCTAAACAGAGAATTCTCAACAGAAGAGGCTTAAATGGCTGAAAGACATTTAAGGAATTGTTCAACATCCTTAGTCATCATGGAAATGCAAAGCAAAATGATGCTGAGATACCATCTTACACCTGTCAGAATGGCTAAGATCAGAAACAATGTTGACAGCTTATGTTGGAGAGGATGTGGAGCAAGGGGAACACTCCTCCACTGTTGGTGGGAATGCAAACTTGTATAACCACTTTGGAAATCAATATGGCGCTTTCTTAGAACATTGGTAATCAACCTCCATCAAGACCCAGCTATACCACTCTTGGGAATATACCCAAGGAATTCTCAATCAGACCACAAGGCCACATGCTCAACTATGTTTATAGCAGCATTATTTGTAATAGCCAGAACATGGAAACAACCTAGATGTCCTTCAACTGAAGAATGGATAAATAAAATGTGGTACATATACACAATGGAGTACTACTCAGCAGAGAAAAACAATGACATCATGAGGTTTATAGGCAAATGGATGGAACTAGAAAATATTATCCTGAGTGAGGTAAGCCAGACTCAGAAAGACAAACATGGTATGTACTCACTCATAAGTGGATAGTAGATACAAACACATTTTTGAATATATTTGTCTTCTTTGTTTTTGTTTTATTTAGATATGCAGAGATCTTTTTGATTATATTTTTTCAACATAATCGGAATAATCACTCTCTCTGCTTTTGGACCTGGATAATATTTTGAAAAAATTTGAAATAGTTTAGAAAGAAATACTCTCATTTTTTTGTGATTTTGTTTACAAACATTGACTGATTTGAAATTTGTCTCAATATAACATAAAAACTATGAATAAAAATATATCTTTCAGTTGACAACTCCTAGACACAAGAATATGGTGCATGGTCCTTTGATTGATGCATTTATTTGAATTCATGTTAGAGGATAGTCCAGGAAAAGAAAAAAAAAATAGAAGTATATCAATTTTAAATCTGGCAAAATTAATTAGGTTTTTCGAGACAGGGTTTCTCTGTGTAGCTTTGCGCCTTTCCTAGAACTCGCTTTGTAGAACAGGCTGGCCTTGAACTCAAGAGATCCGCCTGGCTCTGCCTCCTGAGTGCTGGGATTAAAGGCGTATGCCACCACCGCCCAGCATGGCAAAATTTATTACTTTTGGTAATATGATTAAATACCTGGAAAACCTAAGAGGATAAACTAAAATACGTGAATGACCATAGAAAGGAAAGCTTTGAATTCTATTGAAAAACACCAATAAAAAGTGAATACATTAAAAGACACACTTTGACTAGGAATAGTCAATAAGCTATCATTGTCTCTAAGCTAATTTTTAACTGGCATCAAAAAAAATCAATATTATTTTTGGAATATTCATACTGATACAAAGGAATGCTCAGGATGGCAAATAATCATAGCTGCCTAAATTCTGAAAATGAATCATGTTAAAAGGGACTGAGACTGTAGGTCCCACACTTGTTTATAGAGCTTCAGGGTTTAATGCAGAATGTGACCAGAACATGAATAGATCAGAGGAATAAATGGGAAATTTACAAACAGACTTGAATAAATGGAATTGTGTGCACAATAAGGGCACAGTCTCAGCCTACTGGGAAGGGATGATTTGGCAACAATGTACTGATTTCAAACTATCACTGTATGGACATAATGACATTTCCAGAAGATATCATATTAGTGCAGTATCTTGGGACCCACGTTTTCCGCAAAGAAATACCCTGTCCTATGCCAATGATAAAGGTACTAAATTCCATCTGAACTGACCCGGTCAGAACTCGTGCACATTCCTTTTCCATTTCCCAGTGGATGGGAGTTAAGGAATGAAACCTTTGTCAAAAGTAAAATAGATATAACCTCCAGAAGTCACTTATAATAATCCACTGCGAGTATCAAGGAAACAGATTGTCACGGAATGGCTTTAAAATGCTCTTTGACTGAGTGGGGAGGACTCTAGGATGACAGGAAGGTTGGCTTCCTACCTTACAAATAGTTTTGCTTTATTCTAACTGCATCAGGAAGAAGCTAAGTTGGCCACTGCGAGTCCACCAACATGCAGGCTGCAGGCTGTGAGAGTGCTAATTGCTTTCATTAGCACTCAGGAATTCTTAGCGAAAGAGCTTGACTTATAGACACAGTTCCAAGTTTTTCATCTGCAGGTGTTTCTATTCTATACTTGTTTTTATTGCCTTCTTGCCTAATTTTGCTTTTACCCATTTGCTAGGTTAAATTTGAATAAAATTTCTTCAGATCTTCCTGCAATTTGGGGCAACAGAGCTGTGTTGTGTAGATGAACTAATTTGGGGGTCTTAAAGTCATTTGATTCAGGGTGCAGTATAAATGCAAAGCAGGATGCATCGTAAAAGCAAAATGCTAATTATTGCAGGCAATGCAGATGTTACTCTTAAAGGTACCAGCTGTGCATCACCTCTCAATATTATGGGCTTGCTCCTAGAAAAGAACATAGGATGCTGAGTGGTGGGAACTGAGGCCAACAAATAACTCGGAAAACAAAAACTACTGAGAAAAAAGAACTGCAATTATCATAGAAAAGTAAAGTTTTGAGGCTGGGGAGATGCCTCAGTGGATAACTGCTTATAGGACAAACATTAGGATTTGAGTAGGCTTCCTAGTATAAGACGCTGGTTGAGGGGGTATGTCCTTAACTATAGTGCTGAGGGAGCAGGCAGACACCAGGACCTCACTGGCAAGTCCAGCTGTGTTGCTGAGCTTCAGGTTTAGTTAGAGCATGTCCCATGAAAAAAATAAGGTAGCCAGTGGTAGAGCAAGACACTCAGTCGGTGGCCACCACATGAGCACGCATGGGTAATTGCACAGGTCTGTCCACGTATATGCGTATACTACACAGACGCACACCACAGACAACGAAAGAGAATAGAAGCTGAGCAAATTGAGCATGCCGTTTTTTTTTTATTGAGGACAAGCCAACTCGGTAACAAGAGATGTGGTAGAAACCGTGAGGCCGCCACGTTTCCCGAAGGCCTGATGGATCCTGTTCCTGCTTATTTTCTTTACACATGGTTTTAAGGTGTAGTAAGTGTTTGGAACAACACAGTAGATTTGGACATAATTCAATCTGAAGCATGAGAACTTGTCAAGATAATATTTTTTGGTGTTGACCGACTCAAGATTTTAAAGCAAAAGCGGTATTTAATTCATACAGATTTATTACTTAATCCAATAGCCAGGGAGATGTATTCATGGAGAAATTGAATTGTTTTCAACTACCCATGAGGTTAAGTTGGACTTTTATTTAATTAATTTGTATCATATATGTTTTAGTTAGTATTCTATTACTGTGCAGAGGCACCATGACCAAGGGAACTCTTATAAAAGAAAGCCTTTAATTGAGGACTTGCTTACAGTTTTAGAGAGTTAGTCCATAGTCATGGCAGGAATCATGGTGGCACACACGCAGGGGTGTTGCTGGAAAAGTAGCTGAAAGCTTTACATCTTGATCCATAGGCAGGAGAGAGAGAGAGAGAGAGAGAGAGAGAGAGAGAGAGAGAGAGAGAGAGAGAAGAGGGAGGCTGGGTCTGGTGGTATGGGTTTTTGAAACCTCAAAGCCCAGCCCAGTGACATACCTCCTTCAACAAGGACATACCTTCTGCAATAAGGCCACACCTCCAAACCCTTTCTAAGCAATTCTACCAGCTGGGGACTAAGAACATAAAAACCCATACGGGCCTTTCTCATTTAAACCACCACAACATGCCTCACCAAGATCTGAGTAGAGGGGATTTACTCATCTTAGCCAATGGATTTGGAGACGTGTGTAGGACATATATACCACCTACAAGGGACACAAACACAGCAGTTCCAATAAGGTGTAATAATTTCTCTGTCGTGACACTGAGGGCTGATAGGATGAATGCTGTTTATTATCAGTATGGAGGCATGTCAGTTCTTCAGATGAAATCATTTCAGATTTTATTATGAATGAAATTTGATGCATGAGATTTAATAAGGAACCAACCAAGCAACACGATGCACTGTTTTCTATGATAGTCTTCATCATATGAAGAGGAAGGTTTTAAGGAAAATGAGTCCATTCTGAAGCTGTAGTTTCATACGATAGAATATGAGAGATGAAAAAGAATCTTCAATAGCATACATATTTGGTTCTTGGTTTTCTTCTTTTGTGAAAGACTTCTCTATATATGTGTCACAGAGACTCCAAAGGCCAATGTGAAACAGAAATAAACAATAACAAACATTCCAGAAGGTTCTAAAGTCTACCCTATAGGCAAATACATTATCATTTAAATGGAATGGATTTGATGTCAGAACAGAGTTTTAATTTCTGATAATCTCTAGTACCTACTTTTGTAACTCCATTTTGTATAGCTTAATTAGACCCACCACATTTAATATTTGACTATTCCTTCTACAAACAAAACCAGGATATTCATGAAAAGCTTCTATTAACAATTTGGAAATTTCAGACACTAAACTTAGTCCCCGGAAATATCTTTGTATAAAACAAACTAGGCTACATCATTTTTATGCGTAAACACCTTCAAAGGCTCCCAGTTCCCTGGAAGAAATTCAAACTCCTTGATATGGTTCATCACACCCTGCATGGTCTCATTCTCAGTTGGCCTCTTTAGCCCCATTTAAAAAAGTAGACACCAGCCACCAGCAGCTTACTTCACTTCTTCAACATATGGTACAAAGCACATAGTTTGGGATGAAACATTAGTTTTAGGCTATTGGGGTCCAATCCTAGCTTTGTCATGTGATAACATTGTGAACTACTTAATCTCAGTTTTTCCATATGGGGTGACAATAGAGTAACTTTCAGAATTCCTTGAATCCACAATTGTAAAACCTAGAGTGTTGCTCGGGAACACCAGATACCGTCATTCATCAGGCCCACTACTGGGTCACCACTGGCCCCAGGCTCTGGAAACATAGTTAGGTCCTCATATTGGTGACTCAAACCAAGACAATTCAGAGCTACACAGTATATTTTAAAAATAAGTCTAAGAAAGATATGATCTTCCCAGTGCCTGCTACATTGATTTCTTTTTTAAAATAACACTTAAAAAAGAAAAAAAAAAGAGAGAGAGAAATCTGTTCCTCTTGCTTTGTTGAATCTCCCCATATATACTATTGAAGTTTTTTTTTTTTTAAATCCAGTAAGTGGTTCCCTTCTTTCTATCCTTCCCTCCCTCTCTCCCTCCCCTCTTCCCTCCCTCCGTCCTTCCCTTCCCTTTCCCTTCCTTCCTTCCTTCCCTCCTTCCTTCCTTCCCTTCCCTTTCTTCCTTCCTTCCTTCCTTCCTTCCTTCCTTCCTTCCTTCCTTCCTTCCTTCCTTCCTTCCTTTTCTTCCCCCCTCAAACATTCTCATGAATTATCACCATTGCTTTTTTGGCAAACTCTCCTCTTCACCCAGGTCTGGAGTTTCTGAAGCGCTGGCATCTTACACGAGCATGGTTTTCCACACTGTATCCCCACCTCTCGCTTGCCGTACCTCAGCATATTTCCTCTTTGTCTGTAGCCTGCTAGTCTTGTGAAGGAAGAGATGGCTGTCCCCTTGCCCACAGCTTTCACTTTACCTTCTGTGCTTGGCATGCACGCACTCAGCAAATCTCTGACTGACCAAGGTTCGGGGACCACACTTACTTTTTTAAAGGCATCATCTCCACAAAGACAGTAATAGTAAATTTACCTATCTTTAAAATACCATGGATTCATTTCTGTTTCCTCTTCTGACATTGTGATTAGGCTGTAAGTGTGACTCAGATCCAGAAGACCTACTAGTGTGGATTTGATGTTTTAAAATGCAAGGAATACAGATGAGTTTACAAAGACTTAAAACCTTTTCACAGAATGATGGAGTTTTCACAGTGCTTGGTTAAGAGGACCAGACTTTCAGATCTACCCTATGATGGTGGGAATCTCAACTTGGGAATGTCTGGTGAAGAAGGAAGTTTTGATAGTAACCCTCCAAATCATGGTCTTAGAGAAGTTACTCCTTCCCTCTAAAGAGCAGTTCCTATATTTCAGACCTGGAGGCCCCTGGGAGATCTCTGCTTTATTTGGCAGTGAGGCCTTGAGGTTTCATCTCTCTGTTTTAAATTATTTAGCGGATAGTCATAAGTTCTTCCTGGGAGGCTTATAGTGGTGTCTGCAGAGGCGTGATGTGGTACACAAAGGAAGAGAAGGGCCTGCCCCACAGAAGTGTGATCCGGATGTCTCTGCTGCTCCCAAGAATGCTTGCTCGTGTCTCAAGGAGAATGTAGCTCCTGTCCCAGGAGATTTGCATGGCCAGGGGCTTGGCTTCGGCTACTGGTCTTCTGGGGCTGGACATGTTCTACACTTTCCTGTTGTGTCCTGTGGCTGCTCAAGCTTCCACTCCAGCACAGGTCACCATGGCTTTGCTGTGATTCTTTCCCTCACCCTCAAGACAGCATCCTGGGGATCAGTGTTGCATAGTTACATTTCACTGAATAAATGGGTGACGTCGAGGGAGGTCACATGACATTCCATAGTCAGGTACTTTCAGAAACGGAGCCTTGGGCTCTTGAGTGTTCTCCTCAGACATTTCTTCTATGGTAGATCCCAAAAGCTTGCATTGTTTTTTGCCCCCTCTGCCCCACCTCCCTGTGCTGCCTTTAGCCATCCCATAATTAAAAATAATATTGTCCCATTATTTATAGAGAACAATCATGTTTCTCCATTCCCTGCTCATAAACTCTGCTTGGGTTGCATTGCACGCCTGTTAGTCACCATTGTATTCTGCTAAATAATTGGCCACCTGCTCCATCTAGCCTTCCTCATATCCCCTCCCTTTTCTATCATGGGATTTGGATCACTACACCATCACCACCCTGACTCCTCCAAAACCAAAAATAGAGATAGCCACATTTCATTTAAATAATATTTTCATCCATTTCCCTTATAGCCTCTTGTTGAAGGTTTGTAATCCCAGCTACTAAGGAGACTGAGGCGGGAGGACCACAAGTTCTAGGTGAGGAGCCTGGAAGACTTATCAAGACAGGGTCTCAAAAGAAAAACTGTAAAAATGGCTGAGGATGTTGCTCGGTGGTGGAACTCTTGCCTAGCACTCAAGGGGCCCCAGCTTTGCTCACTAGTATGGTCCAGAAGTTGAAGGCAGGGAAATGTGGAAGGAGAAGATTGTATTGATTGAGTTCTTTAGTTCAGCACTTGAAGAGCAGAGGCCAAAGCTTGTTCACCATTATGTTTCTATCACTTCCGCAGAGCAAGCACTTAACAAATATTTATTATGCAAATGAGCTTGCAGTTGCCAGGAGAGCTCACGCAAGCTAAATGTGTCCATCTTTTCTTTAAATAGCCCAGCCCCATCTAATGCTTGCACTATCCGGTGTATACTGCACACTGGTTCTCATTTCAGGACACTATTAATGTGGAAACAGGTACAGCTCGCCACTCTGCTCGCAGCTCTCTTTGGCGTCTCAGGCAGAACGGCGAGGATCTGGCAAAGCCCTTCAGCTCTCTCAAAGGCGTCTCAGGCAGAACAGCGAGGATCTGGCAGAGCCCTTCAGCTTTGTAGCCTGGGACGCTGTGCTCTTCGCTCGGCTTGGCTGCCAGTGTCACCAAGATGGGATGAACTTTTGACTCTGGGCACGGCACAAAACCTCAAGCTGTTCCCCATAGGCGTCAGGAGCTTGGATGGAACTGAGGACTTCGGCCGCTGGTGTTACTGCTCTCAGGCAGCCTTACCTGTATCTGCGTCTTTGAAAAAGTCTGTGCATAGAAGTGCACAGAACAGCTAAGAGCATGGCTTGTTTTGAATAGGCCATCCAGGATGCCTGGGAGTCCTGGGATGGAAACCATTGTCTGACAATTGCTCCCCACTCCTTCCTTTCAATAAACCGCGACAGTTGTCTCCTGGGTGTTAAGACACTGTGTTCTTGAAATGAGAGCTTCATCTCTGTACAGGTCCTGGTTTTGTTCTTAGGTAGAATAATAATTTCACCAAACCACTTAATGAAATTACCAGCCTGGACTGAAAGGCTCTATTTCTGGATAGAGCATTTCTCTTCTTCCCAAGTATCTTTTCTAGTGAGAAAACTGATGGAGCCTTGGCTGTTGACCTGAAAGATGAAATGTTTGGCTCTGCATGCTGTGTACTCTCTCAGGAGAAGGTTATGCTATTTTCCTGGTCCTTCTGTGAAATCCGATGGCCCCTTGCTCGTGTAGAAATGCTTTGGATTTTAGATGAACAATGTCACAGTTTTCTTTACTTTCATCTCCCACGGCCTGCATTTTGTTTGGGAGCTAGAACACGAGAGGCGTTGGTGCTATTTGAGCAGATTTCTTTGTTGTGTTCTCTTCTCATTTTGAAAACTGTAGGACTTGCTACTCAATAAAGAATAACAGTGGAGTCTCGTTTTAGTGTAGATACAGCAGCACCAGCCGCGAGCCCTGCAGAATGCCCCGGAGGAGCTTTTAGGGGTCTCCATAATTTCTTCCTGACCTCAGCTGCTGATCAGTTTACGTCCTGAGGCTTTCGGATGAATAGCCCTTATAATTCCCACCTTAGTGTGGTGCATTCTGGCTGGCCATGATCTGAAAAGGGAACCTGCAAGGTGACAGTGTTTTGAAATGTTTCTCCCAGGGAACAGAGAAGAGCCGCCCTCAGCTCAGCTCAGCAGTCTCTTGTTTACTGGAGAGAGCGGGCGCCCTGCCTATGGCATCTGGATGCAACCAACGTCTCTCACCTATTTCAATGTTTACTGTCTATGTATGATTTTGTTCTCTCCCCTTTTCTTAAGATTTATTTTATTCAATCGCTTAACGATCCTATCATTTTTGTATTTTTTATTCATGTATTCTTTTATTCAACACACATATATTAAGCATCTTTTATGTGCAGGATATTGTGTATGATAATTGCCCCTGCAGTCCTAAAAAAAAGTTTTGATTTGTTTTTGACATCCGTGGTTTACAAGCTGATAGGGTAGATAATAACTGAATACAGCAGTGTACAATACAGGATGATTAAAAATACTTTCCTGTCTCAAACTTTAAAAACCAATTTCCAAATTATTTCTCCCTAGATTATCTGATTAAATGCATGCTCATACCACTTGTATGGCTGGGATTAGAATTTACATCATTTTATTTCTTCTTCCTATGACTGCAGTTACACTGTCATCCATGTGCAAATTGTATTTAGTTAGCACTAACACTATAGGATATATTGGCTTTTCTGAAGGCTTTGTTGGAGCATACACAAGGACAGTTTCTTCCATCCTCCAGCTCCCTCTCTCCTGTCAGCATTGTTCACTGTGGGGCCATTCTCTGTGGCGGTGTGTTTCATTTGACCAGGACCAGTTGGCAAGTGGGGTATATTGTAATTAGAACATTCTCTGGGAAGGGTTGAGGCCAGACTCGATTTCTGGTCAGGTATGGGCAACAAGAGATAAAGTATCTTAAAAGGTATGGCTAACTATCATATAAAGTATGTTCAACGGGAAATAATCCCTTTCTCTAAGAGTAATGGTTAATTTTCTTTAATGAAGGGACACAGCAATCTGGAGCAGATTGCCTTGGCCATTAAATCCACCAAAGGGAAAAATAAAATTATATCTCCCAAATAAACTTTATTCTCAATTATGATCTCTGTGGTCTCCTCCTGCTCTAAAATTTGATGATGCTAATTATGTTTTTTCTTTCTTTTTTTTTGTGAATGCGTTTTAGTCTCTATGAAATTCGGGTTGAAGTGGAGATACCAAAGTTATGAGTTACCTTGATAGCCAGAGAGAGGAGCCAGAGGCTATCTGCCTTCCTGTCTATTGGAATCGGTTCACTTGGATTGCCACACGGATGACTATGATGACAGCTACAGAATGACAGCTCATCATCAACAAATGATCCCACCATGTTGTCACACATATTCGCTTACCTAAGATGATCACAGTTATGAGAGTTTTTTTCTTTTAAAGCGTTTTTAGATGTGGTACTATCTTGATTTTCATAAGAACTCTGTGATGGAGGTGATGTGGTTATTAGCATGACTAACACCAGAGGCTCTAGAAATACATTGCTTTTTTCCCCCCTCATCATAATATCTGAGTGTTCAGGTGCCATGGTTCTCAACAAGAGGTTCTCCCTTCTCTGTGGGATGCATGATAGAAAGTTGAGGAGAAATTTAGCTTCACTCTCCAGCAAGAAACATGCTCTAGCCAATTTTTTTTTCCAGTTCTAATTGATTTCTATCAGGTCTCTTTGAACAGCTGGGAGTTTGGAAGTATTTGTTGATCAAGGGATCTGTCAGATTTTCTTCACAGCCCAAGTAGAGATGTCGAAGGTGGGAGCACCAGGACCATGCCCCTTCTCAATTGACAATGAAGGGTGACATAGATCCCAGGTGATGGTACCAGGGAAGGAGGCCCTTTGGAGAGTTCCACGGTTCCTTTCTCCTGCAGAAACTGAATGTGCTTACTAGTCTGATTATAAACATATTAACTTTCAATTTATATTGCAGGGAAGGCTCATGATTACATGTGTATCCATGGGTAGTACAACCTACAGATTATCGTAACACACACAAATTATGTCTTCTGGTTGTTATTGTTATTGTCAACACAAACTAGCCTCATTTGGGAAAGGGGTACTTTAACTGAGAAAATGCTTCCCTAAGACCAGCCCATAGGCAAGCCTGTGGGGAATTTTCTTGACTAATGAATGGTGCCCAGCTCACTGTGACTGGTGCCACCCTGGGCAGGTGGTCCTGGGATGTACAAAAAAGCAAACTGAGAAATCCTTGGTAAGCAAGCCACAAACAATGTTCCTTCATGGCCTCTGCTGTGGTTCTTGCTTTCAGGTTCCTGCCTTGTGTTCCTTCCCTGACTGCCCTCAGAGAAGGAGTATGCCATGAGCATGGCAAGCTGAAGTAAACCTTTTCCTCCCAAGTGGCTTCTGTTCATGGTGTTTCATCACAGCATTGGAATAGCAATTAAGATACTATGTTGTCTTACTTTCAAGACAATAAATACTGAAAAAACTTGAGAAATGTTAACCAAATGTTAACAATGTTAACCTTGTAATAGTAATCTTTTCTTTAAAATACATTTTACATTTATTTATTTATTTGTATGTGTGCTCATGCATATATGCATGCCATAACATGCACGTAAAAAACAGAGGATAACTTGTGGGAACTGGTTCTCTCCCTCTACCATGTGACTCCCAGAGATCAACTCAGGCCCACAGGCTTGGCAGCAAGTGCCTTTACTGCTGTGGATATCGTTCTGTATAAATAAAACACTGATTGGCCAGTGGCCAGGCAGGAAGTAGGTGGGACAAGGAGAGAGGAGAATTCTGGGAAATGGAAGACTGAGTAAAGGAGACACTGACAGTCGCCGCCATGACAAGTGGCATGTGAAGATGCCGGTAAGCCACGAACCACATGGCAAGGTATAGATTTATAGAAATGGATTAATTTAAGATATAAGAACAGTTAGCAAGAAGCCTGCCATGGCCATACAGTTTGTAAGCAATATAAGTCTCTGTGTTTACTTGGTTGGGTCTGAGTGGCTGTGGGACCAGCGGGTGACAGAGATTTGTCCTGACTGTGGGCCAGGCAGGAAAACTCTAGCTACACCTTTACCCTGAGCCATCTCTCCCAGGCCCACAATGATAATCTCTTTTCAAATTTAAGAGTACCTCTTGAAGAATAGAGAATTTGAGCCATTGTGAGGAAGATGTAAAAGGAAGTAATTTATAGTTGGGACATTAGTTCATCCTAAACTAAGAGGGGCGTGGGCAAAGGTGAAAAATTAAGGTAAATATGAGAAAAAGAGACTAGGCCTCTGCATGTCATCAATGGCCTTTGGTGCAAATTTATCCTGGTTTACATAGAAACATGATGGACTGTTGGAGCAAGGCATGCTGAATTGGCATTTATGTTTTTCAGAGCTAATCTTAAGCAGTGTATATAGCAATTCCCAAACAGGAGGATCTTGCAATGCTCTAGAAAAGTCTTAAGGGAAGAAATTAGTCAGGTAAAGTTTATCTGGAAGCAACAACATGAAGTTACAGTAACTGACTGTATGCAAATTCAGCACAGACTGAACAGAGTCAGGAATGAGTTGAAGTAGGCTGGTTGTGAGTGCAGTGTACTTTTCTGTTTAATATGCCTGTTCTGTTCACAAAACACTGTTCAGTCCATAATTTACTTCCTTAATTAGAAAAATATGGTAGTAATGATTAGAACAGAGATAAACTGGTCAGGTGGTTTAGGGCTGGGACCTTAAAAGCAACAGTCTATTTTTACCCTTATCCAGAAGTCAGAAATAGCCTTGGTTCTACCCCAGCTTTGGCAATAAATGCCAGAAGTGTTTGGAGGGCTTTGGTTTACCAGTCTGGTTTTATCTGTTATAATCCTCGTAGTGACAATATTCATCTTTGGCACTTATGGACTATCTTCATTGTACCTCCTCCTGTTTATAGAGGACCCATGTTCAGACAGTCCCGCTGCAGCCTACCTCCAGTGAACTGGGCCCCTTGACCATCTTCCAAGTTCTGAAAATCAGCAAAGGGTGGAGACCTCAATCTCAAATCCTCAATCTCAGCCCAACTCTGCAATGATTTCAAGCTTTCAAAACTCTCTCTCTCTCTCTCTCTCTCTCTCTCTCTCTCTCTCTCTCTGTAAATTTTAGAAGGAAGCTATCAAGGATGGATGGACCCATTCCTCAATCCAGCCTCCTGTTTCCCTGGTAACACTAGAAAGAGAACTTTCACAGTTTCCCCTTTTTAGGATTTAAAACATCACCTAAAAAAATGGAGTTCCACCTTTGTTTTGTTGAGGCTCTTTGAGGGGAAGCAACTTCTTCTTAGTCAAAAGAATGGCATCTGAGTTATACCACTGACCCTAGTGGAGACATGGCATCCTGATCTCCTCCAAAGATTAGCATATTACTAATCTTTGTATTATTGCCCCATCCTTTAAGAGTTAACCCACCTGGAAGCAGACTTGGAGGAAGAAATTGAGCTAGAACTGACCTGGCGGCCTCTTTCCTGAACATAAGCTCTCACTGTACCTGAAGATGTTATACAAGCCGCCAGGAGAAAAAAGCACTCGGTAGTCCTACCCCAGTGAAAGCTAAGAACCACAGCAATGGGTAGCATGAGTAGACAACCCCACGGGTGCAGTAGTAGCACTTAGATCCTGAGGACAGCCAGCAGCTGTCCAGTTGGACTTAAGACTCTCTTAGGAGGTGGGAATTCATGGCTGGTACTTGACAAGCCTATACCAGCCTAGCCAACTGCCTGTGCTGGTGAGGTCATGGACCTAATGGAGAACCTATTATTACCACTTTCCCAAATCAGTGTTGCTGTTCACATCTTTTTTTTTTTTTTTTTTTCCAAGACAGGGTTTCTCGTGCAGCTTTGCGCCTTTCCTGGAACTCGCTCTGTAGACCAGGCTGGCCTCGAACTCGCTGTTCACATCTTAAATGGTCTTTTAATAAAAAAGCTGAAAGACCAGAGAAGCAGAACAAGCCACAGCCAACCTCACCTTGCCTACTCCTCAGTCGATCCTGTTTCCTCAGACTGAAAGCCTCTGAGTCCTCATCCAAATGGGTCTCAGCTGAGCTGCCTTAGTTCCTGTTTCCTCACTCCTTATATACCTTTCTCTTCCCTGCCGTCACTTCCTGGGATTAAAGGCATGTGTGCTTCCCTGTACTGGGATGAAAGGTGTGTGCCTAGCCTCTGTGTCTAGTCTAGTGGCTGGCTCTGTCCTCTGATCCTCAGGTAAGCTTTATTAGGGTACACAATATATCACCACACAGTGTAATTTCTAATTGCACTCTAAGAACTTATCCTTATTCCCACAAATAAGTAGCTCTCACCTCTCATCAAAGAAGTTGGTTTTTCTTTTGAGACGAAGGAGATCATTACAGAAATCTACAGCTGGTCAAAATGCAGAGAACAGCTGACTGGGGGAGGGGTGCCTAGCCCCAACTGATGCATCTACAACACAGTTCCCAAACCTAAGGCTCAGGGAACATCATACAAGAGGGGAAGAAATGTTGTAAGAACCAGAGGGCCAGGTGTCTGCTGTGAGATGGTGTCTTCTATACGTTACAGAAAAGCTGCACCCACAAAATCCCGAAAATATAGTTGCCTAAACAAGACCTCCACAATGACAGCACCAATTGACATTCCACTGTCGATGGGAGTAATATCAAAGAGGAATACGGCCAGTTAATGGCTGCTGAGAGAGGGACAATTAGACCTCTTCAGGGACAAAACCCCAATAGGTGATCCAGTCCAAGCAGTCAGCCCTAAACAAATACACATAAGAGCAACACTAAATGAACCCATCAAGCCGTATTTATATATAGATGTGTGTGAATATATTTTAACAATTGTTAAAGAAGAGACTGGGAGAAATGGGAGTCAATGGGTGGGGAGAAGTGTGGGTGAGACAAATATAGTACTCATGTATAAAATTCTCACACACAAAAAAAAACCAGAGTTAACCTACCTGGGCCTGTCAATTACTTTTCCAGAAGATGATTCCTCAGTAAGTACCTTTCATTGAAGCCATGCTAAAGAGATGGGAGGAATAATTATACTCTTAGTGAGCTAATGCATTTACACTTGCCAGAATCATGAGTGCGACCCTCCTCTGATGCAGCTCTTATAGACCATCCACCACGCAGCCCTGCTAAACCTACCTCCTGTTCTTTGCTCTGACTGGGAAAAAAGTCTACCATTTTTCTGTTCCCTCTTTGTATCTCTTTTTCTTGACTTGCCGGCTAGAAGTCTGATTATGCTTTTACGTGACACTCTGGACTCTGTCACTCTTTCTCTGAAGCCCCTGAGTCTTCTGTATTGCAGCCACTTGCTAACCAGCATTGCTGAACATGTGGACCTCCCTCACTCACAATGCACGATTTTCTTTCTCCCTTTTCCTCATCTCCCCGCTTCCTACAGATACTGGGATTTACAGCCTGTGCTGTTGCTTTCTCTCAGACTCCAATGAAACTGTACCCACACTTCAAAGTCCATTTCTAAATTCACTTATTAACAGCGCTAGGAACCCGAAAGAGAGCCTAGATTTCTCTGGTGACAGAGATGGCAAACGGAACCAGTGCGAGAGATGCGAAAGAGTTAATATACATAGTTTTCACCCAATTATGGGAGAAAAGGGTGATGTTAAAGTTTTGTTCTAGATAAATACTGAGATAATGACATTGTTCATGGGAACAGGGTAGCAGGAGGAGGAGTCCTGGACAAGTGGAATTTGAATTGGTGGCTGTGAGTCAAAGCATATCGCCTGCCAGTTCAGTGTCCATCATTAATGCTCTCCAACAGGCCAATGAAAATGTGGGCCTGAAGTTTATAGCGAACTGTGTTTCCACGGCAGAAATAGTTGAAATTATAGGAATAACAAAGTTTCATTGCTGAAGAGCATGAGTGACAGCTCTGATGGAGACGCGGTTCTCAAACATGAAAGCACGAAAGGAGACGTGGTGCCTTTGGAGAAGACACATGATACATACAGCTGATAACTACACTGGGTGTTGTTATCTGCACAAATAAAAATACACCACTGAAATATACAGCATCTCTGGAACCCTGTGTGCACGTGTGTGCATGCCTATGTGTGTATATTTACGAGAGAGAGAGAGAGAGAGAGAGAGAGAGAGAGAGAGAGAGAGAGAGAGTCCACACGTGGTCTAATATTGTCTTAGGTCCCACTTCTTAAGCCAAGGTCAAAGGTGACATAATTTGTGCATGTTCTCAGTGTCAGTGTTCATGCTCAGCTGGGGAAACTTTTCTCTTGTCAAGAGGAAGAGCAAACAGCACAGGGCAAGCTCTCAGTTAGAAGGCAAGAAGAAACCCCACTGGCTTGTGACAGTCACGCTTCCAGTTTGTTTAGCCAGTGACCTCCAAGTTGATTCAGAAGTATTTATCACAAAATGAGAAATGACTCATTTCTGGTTCAGCCGGAGCTCTGGGTCTGTTCCTCCATAAAGGATTGCTGGGTGAGCTTGATTATGTTCAGAAAGTCTCACAGTTCCAGAAAGTGCTTCCTCAATCATGCTGCTTAGGTCCCCAACTGGACAGAGCCAAGAGCCCCAGAGGGGACATGCTGAGGGCTTATCTGTTTTGTCAACGTCTTAAGGGACTTCTGCGGCTTTGTTGTGTCCTTTTTCTCTCCGCTGTCCTTTCCCTCATAGTACGATGAATGTGGAGATTAATGGACGCCAAGCAGGTGAGTGAACATGGCTCCCATCGGAGATTCCGAAAGACCCCTCATGATTGCTGCTCTCTTGCAGGCTTCCGACGGCCTCGCCTTGCTGTGTCTCTCTACAGCTTCATTTCCTTCACAAACTTTCCCTGTGTCTCCCCCCACCCCCCTTCTGACAGACTATTTAGTACTCTGCTTTCCCAAGTGGAGAGAGTTGCTCAGTAGAGTGTCATGCTGTAATGGAAACTGGGTCCCATGGGTGTCCACTGCCTGTCCCTGAAAGCTTTTTCATCTTGTCCCTTGTTACCCTAGAGAATAATTACTTCAAAGGCCAGTCCCACTGCCTGGTCTCTCAGTATATCTCATTACCTCCATTTTTCTTTGCCAGGCCCACCGGCGATGCCAGAAATCAAATCATGGTTGCTGGCAGTATTGCCTGCCTAGCATGTTCAGCCTCTCCACTGCCCTAAACTCTAATGTTCCCTGATTGCAAACCCTGTCATCATCTTCTTTGAATTAGCTGCGCCTCCTGAAATGGCATAATGGCTTTGCAGTGCTGGAGTGCTGATGTGGAGTCCTGTTTTAACTGTCTGTCAAAGCCCAGGCTAATGAATTCTATTAGCATATTAGCTTGCCAGCTTTGGGAGCCCAGAAGGAGCTGGGCAGCCAAACACAGTTGGCAGGGTCCAGCTGCGGTGCTTCTGAGTGCTCCTTGGCAGTCGTGGCACCAGGGACTCCAGCGATGTAAACGTGCAGACACAGTGCTTACAGAATTAGAAAGGTAATTGGTTATAATGTACTCCGGCAGTGGAAGATGGGATGAAAGGTGACACTTGGTGACTGGGGGGTCTACCTGAGGCATTTTAAAGAATAGGATAGTCTTGGGATTGCCCCAAGGCACTCATAAGCTAATCTTACATTCTGTTGAGAATTATAATATATGGAGGCAAGCTATACTTTACACATGGCATTTTTAAAGCTTGAGATAGTTACCTGACATTAACATAATATAAGCCATGATGGACAATGATTGGCTTATCATTGCTTTGATAACCGGACATCAATCTTAGGGCTGCTTGTCAAAAGTGCTTGGCAGCTTGATGACCATGGTATCACCTTCCCAATCCTTTCACTGAAATTTATCTCCTGTGAACAGCAAAATCAGAATCATTAATACCAGAAAAAGTACCACCTGTCTTGTAAATAAAGCTTTTAAGTGGGTAGTTATTCATCGCTGATCTTACGTGAGTGTTTGGGACAAACTTACTGTAAGTGCAGATACCCTGGTTGCTAGGCAACCGCTGGTAATTGTTATGCCCAACATCCACTCTTTAAAGGGTATGCTTAATGGAAATAAGCTTCAATTTAGCTTGAGATTAATTTGAAAATGTACAGTTTGAAATGGTTTGTGTTAGTAAACTTTTAAACTCTGCAGTGTGTGGTAGGGAGAGATGGTCCAATGGTTACACTGTTCTTGCAGGGCATCTGAGCTGAGTTTGAAGCTTCCACGTCTGGCTGTTCCAGAGGACTCGGACATTTCCAGCCTGTGAGTCTTCAGTTTTGCTCACATGCACATATTGTGTGCCCAACATTTAAAAATAATAAAATTATTTTTTAAAAATACATTTTCAACAAGTTATTAATGCTAAATGTGGGACAAGCCTTAAATGTTTTTCAAAAACTTTTGGTTGGAGCTAGATTATTCTGCCCATGAGAATAACTTTTGAATAAGTTCACAAATTAATTAGGCTTACCCTCAAAGACTTGGTGATAGCCTACATGTCTCTGTTGAAGGATAGTGCAAACACAGCAAATATAGTTTTGAGGCTAGGAGTTGAAATCAATCTCGGGCTGTTTTCCCTGGAATTTGATATTTCTTGTGTAAAATAAGATCACACAGAGGGCTGGGAAAATGGCTCACTTGGGAAAGTGCTTGCCCAGAAAATAAGAGGACCTGAGTTCAGGTCCACAGCATCTGTGTGAAAAGCTCATGCGACAGCATAAGCCTGTAATCTCCCAAATAAAGGAGAGAGAGAAATAGGGAAAGACACCTGAAATCAATCTCTGTGTTTTACACACCACACACACACACACACACACACACACACACACACACACACACGGAGAGAGAGACAGAGATAGAAAGAGAAAATATATTAGCAAGTTGGACTCACTGCGTTTGATGCAGCAGAGAAATTCTAGTAATTATTTTGCAAAGAATCCACAATAGTGGAACATCATATTTTTTTTCACTAAAATGGCATTGCACTTAATGTGATTTATGATATTATTATTTTAAGTTTTTTCCTTTTGCTTATTTTCTTGTTTTTTTTTTTTCATTTTTCAATACAAAATTTCACTGTGTAATCCTAGCTATCTCGGAACTCACGTTATACAACAGGCTGGACTCATAGAGATCTGTCTGCTTCTGCCTCCTGAGTGCTAGAATTAAAGATGTGTACCACCCCTGCCTGATTTTGTTTATTTTCTTGTCCATGTATTTTTTTTCTTAAAAGTAAATACAGTTGTGATGTTGTTTGTAGAAAATGCATTTGATGTGTTGTTTATTTGAACCGGTGAGATGAAAATAAACCAGTCACTGATCATTGTGAACGCTGCTGATACTCATTTCATAGCGAATCTTGCGGTGTCTCTGAACCACCAGTCCCCTGCCTCAGAGTCATTGCTTCAGTCAAGTTCTTGAAGGAAGCTGGGACCCTCCCTAGCCATACTGCATGATGGGTCTTGACTAGCTTATAGCTGTACTATTTATGTTAATTCCAGCCCTACTGACTTAGCTCTAGTCATGTGATACAGTTATGACTAAAGAGATTAGAGGGAATCAGGACAAAAGTGTGGGCTCTGATCTTCAGTGTAGCCTTGGAGTGTGACTTGGTTGTGTGATGCTTGTGAAAACCGCAGTAGCAGCCCAGTCATTTTTGAAGGACTGAATTATTAAACTCTGAAACTTTAGGCTTCTTAGGTGAGAAAATACATTTTCTCTATCACTTAGGCAATAAACTGCAGTTTTGAAATTTGTATCACCTTGTCATTATTTTATTTCTGTTAGACTTCTGCAAAGAATGATGTTTATGAACTCTTACATGTTTCAGTCTCTTAGATCATTAACATTGCAGACAATGTACAATATTTTCCTTTGCTTCATCTGGCTGGGTGTACAGCTTATGCTTCCATTTGCCATCAGAGACACAATCAGATGAGCTGATTGATTGATTGTTCTGTTCATCAATCATTTGCAGGCAAGTCTTTCTGCCAGCTACCTAGGACTGGTTATAAAGACAACACAGTCCCTATAATCAAAGGGTATTCGAATAGACCAAGCTGCATATTTTGGTGTGTACTAAAAACTGCCTTTGACGAGAGTGGAGGAGGTTGACAGAGAGCAGCAAGGGAACAAAGAAAGAACCTAGCTGATGTTTGCAGCATAAGGTGTTTTAGTAACTGCATTTCCAAAGTACTGCAGTAGCTTCTTCAGGGTCAGTTTTTCTTTAAGTGTGTGCAAGCAAGGTGAGTGGACGCAATAGTGCAGAGATGGAAGTCAGTTGTGCAACATGCGTGTGCATGGCCAAGAATGACAGTTTTCCATGGATACTGGATTATAAATTAGACCTCAAATTTGCCCAGACTGCAAATTTAATGGAGCCCTAACACACAGAACTCTATAAAGAGCCCACATGCTGCAGGTAGATGGATAGAATGTGCACTTAGGGTGTGGGGATCTCAGCATTGCCCCTGTTCCATTACAGTCATGCCAAAAGGTTCAGTTTCCAATGTAGTAGACCATTCTTCACTCTACCTTTGTACATGCTACAGCCATTAATAGAATTATTTTGCTTCAATTTGGTTTATTTTTCAAAAGCATTTAAGCCATGGATATCTATTTATAATCTCCTATGAGTCTCCTTTGGCTTCTTCACCCCCAAATCTTAATAATATTCTTTTTTTTAAGATTTATTTATTTTATGTGCATTGGTGTTTTGCCTGCATATATGTCTATGTGAGGTGAGGGTGATGGGTCCCCTGGAACTGGGGTTACAGGCAGTTGTGAGTTGTCATGTAGGTGCAGGGAATTGAATCCGGGTCCTCTGGAAGAGCAGCCAGTGCTCTTAACCTCTGAGCCACCTGTTCAGTCCCCCCTTAATAATCTTCTGATACATGTGTCTTCTGCAAAAGCACACTTTCATGTTACGTGCAATAACTGTTTTCTCCTTTCCACCAGATGAGGGAGCATTGTTTGTGATTTATTCATCTTCGTTTCCAATGCCGAACACAGTGGCGGGCATATCATAGGCAGCCGTCACCCAGTGCCGTCACAGTATTATGCAATAGTGTTACTAACACTGGAGGACTAAGCTTGACTGTTGCATAGGTACCCACACTCCCTTTCGGCACAATATCTGCCATTTATTCATCTCTACAGATGTAGAACCGACCCCAGTGTATTTTATTGAGTTTATAATTATTTATGTATTTACTTTGTATTCTGGAAGTTACTCTGAGTGATGTGAGGGCAAAATAGTGACGTTTAGAAGCGAATTTAAGGGTTTTTGGTTTCCTCTGGGGTTTTGAGTTTAATCCCCACCTGGCCTTCCTAATTGTCATAATGTGTAAATGAGATTCAGGTCCACACTTGTAAATATGATTGGATCGGTCCCAAGGAATTCTGTTTTATTTTGTGATTAGGTCACTTTCCTTCTCACATATTGCCTCCCCTACCTTTATTCTTGTGATGACCCCAGAGTCTTCAGAGGTCGTTGTTAGCAATCACTTTGGATATCTGCTAAACGGAGCTGTTAGGGCTGAATGAGCTGAGAAATGAATAAGGGAATATTGATGCCCCACAATTTAATTGCCTCCTAAATCCACGGTAAATTTTTCAGTGATTTTAAACTCTGAAAGAATAGCAGACTCATTGATTTCTGTAATTCATTTATTTAGGGATTTCTATTATCAACTGAATTTGATTGATGGCTTCATGACAAATAGCTCTGTGCTCAGCACATACCAGCTCCCTGCAAGCTCACTCAGCCATAAACAATGTGTGATATAATTCCTGGGTCCTTCTGCTGAGTCTATCTGCTGTTTAGGGGCCAACTAATTGCAATTCCTCAAAATGAATGAGGTAAAAATGAAATTCCTCCTTAGTTCCTTGGGATACACATTTGTGTGTACAAATAAATACACATCCCCTAGCCACCATATTTGTGTGTGGGCCCCAAGAACTCTCAAAGTTCTCTTTCAAAATCCTGTGACATTTTACTCTAAAATGTCAGTCCCTTTTGTGACTTGGAGTCCATCAGTCACTTGGATACTGAAATAATGGTACGGTGAGTGTGGTAAGAGGCTGTCTCCACTTCTGCTTCTCTCAGACATGAGAGGTGGTGGGTAGTGATGACATATCCTCACCAAAGATGAAGCTGGAACCTCATGAATCACTGTAGTCTGCTTTTCTTATAAAGGATTTTAATTCAAAAATTTTGTGTAAATGGAAATTAATTCCATTTTCTAATTTAGAAAAAATCGGAAGTCATTATATAAAATACAAAACTTGAAAAGGTTTTTTTTTTTTTTTTCCCAGTGAGGTATTGTCTTCTTTAAATTTTCCTTCCAGACTATATTAATGGGAACTTGTGGTGAACATTCAAAGTATTTTTGATGCGTTTCCTGGTTTTAAACAAATTAATCTATATTAAAGAAAGTAGAATAAAATCAGCAATAAAATCATTCAGCAGAATTCACCTCTATTAACACTGCAGCTAATTAGGCCTTTTAATGGATAGTTTCCTCTTAAAACACCACACGTGGAAACAGTTTTAGACCAGGGTTCATATTGGTTATAACCCCGAGGCTTTTGTGTTTTTGCTGTTACCTAAGATCTAGCCTGCAGCGTAGAGACTGAGCCTGCAGCAGAAGCCGGTCCGCTGTGGCAAGTTGGCCATGTTGTGAGCGGCTGCAGCGCCTAACAGCCTTCCCTCCTGTACCGTGGGGCTGGAAGTAAAGCCAGCCCTCAGATCTGCTCCGGGAAAACGAGGCTATTCACTTTAATTTTAGTTCATGGCTTATAAATTCAAAGCTCAAAGTTGCAGGTGTCTAAGATGCAACGCCCTGATGAGCAAGTGTTGCTGAAGGGGATGAGACAGTGTCCGTTCAGATGTACAGCGTGGAAACCCGGCCTTTGGGGGAGGGGTGGTATTCAACTTCAGTATGAACCAGCATGGAGTCCGAAGTGCTGTGGTCATTTCCAGTGAGGACAGATAGGCAGGCACCTTGACAGACAGCATTCGTGCTGTCATCTAAACTCAATTTTAGGTGAGTGTCCTTGAGGATAATGTAACCGCTCTTGGTTATTTGATGAAATGACTTATCTGTCTGTTATTTAGCTTTCTTGGGGCTTAGAGGAAAATACTTCGGCACATAGAAATAATCATTTTTATAGAAATATAATGTATATTTCAGAATGAATAGGTTTTGTCCGATAACACTTATGAAATTGCCAAAGCTTTTAAGCAAAAACTGAGAAAAGCAACTCACAAATGCTAATTTTCTAATTATTGCTGATTTAGACTCCACATGGAGATCATATAGCAAACCATATGTAAATGTTTGCAGTTTTTGTTGGGCATGTTTTTGTACACAAGCTCTTGTCTGCAGTCTCCTCATGGTTAGGGCCATGGTTTGTGATATTGAATTACATAACTGAACGATTGGTCTCATTACAGTTCATGTTAAATTATAAGGAAGAAAAAGAGTGGTACCAATGCATTAAAGATAAAATTAATCCAATAAAGCTCATGTGGTTCTCCATGTGGTCTACTGCTCAGCCCAGAGACGGCACCGAAAGAGGCCATAGCTATTTTTATTCTGTGCACATCTTAACTTGTTTACCAAAGCCCCGGATATGCTTTCTAAGTACCCGTCAGTGATCACCAGTGACTTGGTGTAAATCTTACTAATTATATTTGTTGGGTAGCTGAAACGGACCCATTTCAAGGAACAGTCCTTAGCTCTGGGAAGCAGAGAATAAAGCTATTCATCTACTTTAATGCTTTTATTCAATAAGTATTTATTATACTACCTCTCTTGGGCTTTATGTTTTTAAATTGAAAAGTTTTAATTGTTTGAGCTGTTTTTCTGATTATATACTCAACCACTTAATGATGGTGTACGTTGTTGTCTAGCTTCCGTCCTGCCTGGTTAAGTCACCATTCAGTTGTGGTAGCCAGAAAACTCAATATTTGGAAATGTGATATTTCTAGAAAATTTTCTCCAGTGGAGTGAGCTCTGGCTTTCTCTTTGGCCACAGCAGGGAAACACACCCACTGTCAGGATGAATGGATTGGAATTATTTTTAAACTCTTTTATAGAATTAAGTTATTGAAAAAATTTCATATCTTGTGTGTATTTTTCCATATTGAGGAATTGTTTCACTCTGCAACACACTAAAGATCATATAGCATTGTTCTTCCCACATATGTAAGATTGGAAAGGGCATTGGGGCATTTCACCCTGTAAGTTTGGGCAGTTCATTACAGAAATAAGTTGCAGTCACTCGATTTTTCCATTTGGTCTTTTTCAAAAGATTATGGATAACCCTGCCTCATCAGGGACTGCTATTAGCACTTTGTCACCCAGAGAAATTCTTACTTATCCTTTGCTGAGTTCACAGGGCTATTCCCTTTCTGTGAGACAATCTCTTTGCCACTGAAAACTACTCTTTGTGTGAGTGAGTGTGTGGTGTGTATGTGTTATAAGCTACCAGTGTGGGCTTTGTGAAGATGTTTTTATTTCACTGCTTTTACATTTCCATATGTTTTCCTTGATGAATATTTATTCTTATTATATCAGTGTTCAAATACATAAAGGCTAAAATGAGGGGATAATAAATTATTGTGTACATGTTTTATGAAAAATTGCTTTCTCTATCATTACATCTCTCACCTTTCCTAATTCTTTTATTACTGAGTATTTTAAATCAAATCTTGCATATCATGTAATTTGTGAATATTTGTTCAACAATAGAAACTTAAAAAAAAAACCTCTTTAAAAAAATCTCCATAAATTTTCAGTGTTTCTTAGTATTTGGGTCACATTTCCCAAGCCACTGGAAAGTGTCTCAACTTAGCCAAGACTGCAAAACCCTATTGTCCGAAGTATTTCATCTTTAATCCTGATGCAGATACCTTCACCTAACCAAGATTAGAAATCACATTGGTGGAATAGTATTCCATGGGGCAGACCCACAATCTTTTCTTTATCCATTCATCAGTTGATAGATACTTAGCTTGTTTCCAATTTTTTGGATATGTGAAGAGTACAGAATAAACATGGGGTATAGATATTTCTTTTTTCAGGGTCTGATTTTATTTCTTGCACACACACATTCTTTTGCATGTGAATATATAATTTCCCAACATCATTCCTTGAAGATATTCTTTCTCCATTGTGTCTTTTCAGCATCTTCGTTGGAAATCAGTTTTCTGTAAATGTGTGGGTTTACCTCTTCTGTTCTACTGGTCCCCATGTCTCATTCTGGCCAGTGCAGAACTACAGATTTACAGTATATTTTGAACCCAGATAATATAATACCTCCTGATCTGCTCTTTGTGTTTATTTTTTTAAATAAGTTGGTTCCATACACATTTTAGGATTCTTTTTTCTATGTCTGTGAACAATAGTACCAGTATTTTGGTGGGTTTCTTACTTGAACCTGTGGATTGCTGTTGGTAGTGAGGACATTTAACAGTACTGTTTCTCTGAACCTGTGAACACAGGATGCCTTTCCATTTTTTGTGTCCTCTTTTATTTTGGTAATCAATATTTTATGGTTTTCATCCTTTGCTAAAACTATTTGTAGACTTTCTTTGTAGCTAGTATAAGCGTAGTGCTTGGAATTCTACCTTAGATAATTCATTATTGGCATAGAACATGGTTTTTTGCATATTGATTTCATTCTTTGGAACTTTACTGAATTTATTTATTGATTCCAACAAGTTTTCTGTAGAGTCTTTGAGGTTTTTATTATTATAGTCATAATGATAATAATAATAATATTAATTTTGTGACTCACATGTGTGGGGTACTTGTGTGTCACAGCACATATGTAGAGGTCAGAAAACAGCTCTCAGATGTCACTCTCTTTCCACCTTGGGAGCCAGGCGGGGGTCCAGTCTTGGTCCTCAGGCTGAGGCAACACTGTACCTTCCTTGCCATCTCTCCAGCCCGAGGGTGTCTGGTTATAAGAGTGTGTCCTTCGCAAGTGGTGACAATTTGTTTTCTTTGTTTTCCGATATTGATGTTCTTTATTTTTTTTTCTTGTCTCGTCGCTCTGGTGAGAACTTCCGGTGCAATGTTTAACAAAAAGAGTCAAAGTTGGTAACTTAATATCTTTCATTAAAATATCTTAATGTTTTAGAAAAAGTTTTTAGCTTTTCTCCATTCATTATTTTGTGAGCTGCTGTCTTGTACAGGGCTTTATTCTGTTAAAGTGTACTCACTTTGTATCTAACTTGTTCAATGTTTTTTTCCACAAAGGGGTGTCAGAGCTCCTCAGATGCCTTTTCCTGCATCTACCCAGGTGATCAGGCTTTTATTTATTTACTTTTTGTGTTTTATTCTCTTGATCTGCTGCATCATGTTCACTGATTTTTGTGAACCCATCCTTCCTTACATCCCTGGCATGGATCCCACTTGATTACTGTGACTAATCTTGTCATTTGCGACAGCAGGAATAGAAACGGGCATTATCATGTCAAGCGAAACAAGCCAGATACAAAGAGACAAGTCCTGTATGACATCATTCATAGGCAGAATACAGACATGTGAATCTCACAGAAGTTGAATGTAGAATGGTGGTTACCAGAGGTTGAGAATGTGCATGTTGTATTAGGGTAATGGTTGATCAATGGGCATTAAGTTATAGTTAGCTATGAATAAGAAGCTTTGATGTACTATTGCACAGTAAAGTGGCTAGAATAATGATGATGATGACAGTAATTATAAAACACTATATATTTAAAAAAAAAACTAGAAGAAAGGATTTGCATAGACAAATGCTAAGGTACATATATTTAATCCAATATGAATGTAACACAATGTACATATGTATTGCAGCATCACATGGAACCCCATGATATGTGTATTCTTTGTTATCTATCATTAAAAATAAAATTTATTTAGTCAGGCATGGTGTTGCATGCCTGTAATTTTAGCACTCAAAATTCTGAGGCTGTAGAAGAATATTGTGGGTTTAAAGCTAGCCTGGGATACATAGAAAGCCTGAAGCTAATCTGTGTTATATAATGAAACCAAAATAATTTACATAAAAATTAAAAAGTAGACTTTTAACTTTAAAAAAGTCAGACTGAGGAAAATTTCTTCCCACCATCCTGAGCCTGAATCCTGCGGGCAGACTGCGCTCGGTGGTTAACAAGAGGTACATGTTTTGTTAACAGTTCCTTATTTCACTCTGGAGCTCTGTTAGAAATCTTGGTTGGATGCCATCTAGTCCTGGAGATTTTTATTTACATGTAGTCTGTCGGTTAAGCCTGGGAAATTGGGTATTTTCTGCTGTTTGTTCTAACACCTGTGACCTGTGTCTTTTAACAAAAGACAGAAGTGGGAGTCTTCTGAAGTCTTCCGCGAAGACTGAAGCACAAAATTCATGGATTCATCATCACCTTTGCGTCCCTGAGTGACCTTAGAATTTTCTAGTTGGATTTCCAGCTCTGTTGTACTGAAGGGGTTTGTGTCTTCTGCCTTGGTGTCCCTTCTGAGGACTCTGTTGATTTCCTCACGGGCTGTTTATTTTCAGTTTGATTCTGTACCGCTCTGCATTTCCTTTCTTTGACAATAGCAAATTTTACCTTAGAGACGTCTGTGTGGCATCATCCCGTCATTGGCTTGGCATTCACCTATTTTGTTTATGTTCTCTCAGCTTTGTGCTACACACACTTTTCCTAGCTCACAAGTTTTACTGCACAAGTTTTCTAGGGATGCTTGTTTATTTAAAAAACAACTTTTGCTTATCTGTGTATGTACCTTTTCACTAATACTTTTTTTTCCCTCTTTTAAGATTGTAAGTAGACACGATGTAACTCCCCACTCTGGGATGTCTAGGTCAAGAGTGTAGTTGATGTGAAAGATTGATTCCCTAACAAAATACTTTTGACTTCATTTCACAACCCACTCATGGGAAGCCTATGATCCGTGTCTTCTTTGGGAGGCTCCGAGCAGTTCCTTTCTACAGACCTGCCTCACGGGCTACAGCTTAGGAGGGCTTTCTCTTCTCTCATTGAACTAATGGATCAGTGGGGAAAACGAGTTGGATTTGGGGGAAATCTAGACGTAGCTAACTTATAATTTACAATTTATGTTTATTACTAATACACTACAGACAATCAAAGTTTGATCTTACATATTGGATAAATAACATAGGGCATCACTCAGTGTCTAATAGAAATGCCACATGCCTTATACATCAAGTTTAAAATATCCTGGCTGCCATATATAAAAAAAAGTAAAAAGCAGCCAGTGAGAATGACTTTAATAGTATGTTTTATTAAACCCAAATAGCAAAATTGAAATAATATTTCATTCCAAACTAGACACATCACAAATACTAATTGCTGTATTTGACATTGGATATTGTTTTGGACAGTGTCACTCTTACATGGGTTTATATATAGTTATATAAGGGCTCTTTGAAAATAATAATCTCTTCATTTAAGTCTCCCTAGAAGTCATTTTGAATTTACATGCATAATTCTACTCACACCTGTGACAGAACATTGGCATAACAAACTCTGGAGGAGGCATTTTAACTGACAAGAAGTTGATGAATATATTTAACTGTATTACTCTAATATACTTGCTATATCTCTTCTAATTAAAATAAGATTATCTTACAACTTCTGAAATGAAGATCTGGCATAATAGACTAGAAATGTGATGAAAATGTTTTCATTAAATGCGAAGATACCCTGCAAGGCATGACATTTTATCTCAAATCTCTAATAACATTAATATACCCTTTTAATCTCTGAAGCATTTAAAACTTAATCGGAACTCCTTAAAGAATAACAGAATTATAGGGCTTGTGAAGTTACTTTAACTTGAAAGTACTCACAGTTCAAGGCTTGGGTAAAATTCTTCACTGGTTGAATACACATATTTTTGTTTATTCCTCCACAGGCTTCAGAAGCCACGTTTGTTGGGGGTGGGGTGGGGCTATCCAGAAGAGTGTGGAAGTAGAGGTTAATGACATTTTCCAGTAACTGTCCTTGGTTGTAGTGGAAGCCTGTGACTTGTCTTACAAGAGACTGCACATATGTAGGGACACGGTGCATATAACCTGAACATTTTATCTCTACCTATACAAAGAGGATACTGTAGTTACTGATTCATTAGCTTCTCTCACCCCGTACTTCACACAAAGGGTTCTGATATGTTGAGTTCCTCTATCAGATGAACTTCCTGTAGATAGTAAATAATATTTTGTTACCTGTATTGTTGCATGCTTCATTTTCTATTTAAATTACAGTCAGTAATATTAGGGTGTCCCTTGAGTATTTTATCTAACTTTTTACACTTGACTTTTAATAGAGAATATTCTACTAAGGGTTAGAAGGATAAGATTCTGTTCCTTCCTCTTTTAAGAGTCACCTGAAGTTTGTTTTCTCCTGTCTTACTCTTATAGCCATTCCAGTGATGTATTAGGGAATACAGAGATGGTTAGGGAAAAGTCAGAGATGGTTAGGAAAAAATTCAGAGACAAATCCAGTAAGATGTTGATGTTCTGGTTTTCTCCAGTAAGTGTCTTCTTCCCAAACATGATGCCACTAGGTTACAGAAACTTCTCCTGTAACTTGGGTCTGTAAGAGACATTCAGTGATCAGCATAGGGACTCCTTGGAACCATGATTCTGCTAGAGCCAATGAAACTTTTCAAAGATTGCCACAATCTTTGAGACCTACACAGCCTTTGGAAGCTCCTCGCTTCCAGGGTGTTTGTGAGTAATGTCGGTTAGTTGAACTAACAGCAGGGTTTTACAGTTTTAATGTGAAGTGCCTGCATTTGTAGCTGTGGAAGAACAGAATGTATTTGATGCTGGACAACCACAACGTCTCAGAGGCACACCTCTGTCAAGAGCATGGTAAAGGTTCAATCGTGCCTGACACCCAGGTCTGGTAACAGGGCTGCAGGTCTTCAGAGGAGTTGTTTCATCATCCTCAAAGCTACCAAATTTGTAGCATTGGAACCCATTTGCTATTATGGGCTGCTTTTGAAGGCATTTTAAATGGTAACTGTTTGTTCAAACAAAATGTTTTATCACTTCATTTACCAGCATTTAGAACACCGCACCCCCTCGGCTGTTTCTGACCTTTGTAGTCTGTATTTTAAAGATCCCTAGACACCCAGGCCGAGGGGTGCTCATGCTTAAGCTGACCTTTTAGCCTCCTGGAGCGCCCATTGCTTCTTTGAACTTTTGGTTGACCCACCTTTATCCCTCACTGTAAGCCACAGGTCAGAGGTAATTCCTTTTGGGCGGCACAATGACTTGATGATGTGATTGGGTTCATGTGAGTTAGGAGGGTTTGTGTTTATTCAGTTAGAACTGGCTGGTTTAGATTCTGAACTGACTTCAGCTTTTTACCAGGATATTGCACCAGGTGGAGAGACAAATGTCCTTGATCAGAATCACCTGGGGTGCTTATTAAATATTTAAACTCCCAAGCCTATTGTGTCTCAACTGTAACTGAAGAAATGGAACTAGGGTACAGAACTTTCCTCAGAACAACTTTCTCAGATGGTTTTCACGCATTCAAAAATTGTCACATTGACTTCAATTGCCAGCTTTTCTCCTTCTTTCCTTCTTTCCTTCCTTCCTTCCTTCCTTCTTTCCTTCCTTCCTTCCTTCCTTCCTTCCTTCCTTCCTTCCTTCCTTCCTTCCTTCCTTCCTTCCTTTGGTTCTTCCTTTCCAGTGCTGAGGGCTGAGCTCAAAGCCTCATGCATGCGTGTTCTGCCAACTGAGCTTTATCCCCAGACCTTCTTATTTTATAGTTTAAAAAGCTCCTGAGGTATTTATCAAATGTGGAGCAAAGGATAACAACAGTGCACACCCATTTAGCACAACTTCAGGAGGCTGCTGAACACATTTAAACAAATGCAGGTTTCCCATTTGTGTTTCATAATCACTGAATTAAAAAGCATTGAGTCCCTGCCAAGGCATGTTTAAGGCTTCTTCAGTCCTGTTCTTTGGTATGAATGGTACTAGGATATCATAACTTCCTATCTGGCAGCCATGCACTATGTGCAAAACACTGGTTACAACAGGATAAGACTCTTCTTAAAGGGAAAGTTGCATTCTCTCCTCAGTGTCAGAAAACACCCCCAGATAACTTTTCTCACAAGCAGAAAGGCTATGAACCATGAATGTTCCACGAGCAGAGTATGTGGCAGTAAATATTCTCAAGTAAAAGCAAGATGTCTGAGTGATACATTTTAGAGCTTAGCTCAACTTTGAGGGTCATAAGTGATCATTAAAATAAAAGGAAAGTCCAAACTGTCTAAGTCATTCTCAGATGTGACTGTGGTGATATTTTGTTTGTGCACTAACAAATAAAGCTTGCCTGGAGATTAGAGGGCGGAGCCAGCCACTAGTTAACCATAGAGGCCAGGCAGTGGTAGCACATGCCTTTAATCCTAGCATTCCAGAGGCAGAAATCCATGTGTTCAAGGATACAGCCATGCATGGTAACTCACGCCTTTAATCCCAGAAAGCAAGCCTTTAATCCCAGGGAGTGATGGTAGAAGGCAGAAAGGTATATAAGGCGTGAGGACCAGAAACTAGAAGCATTTGGCTGGTTATGCATTTGGCTGGTTAAGCTTCAGGCTTTCGAGCAGCAGTTCAGCTGAGAGCCATTGGGATGAGGACACAGAAGCTTGCAGTCTGAGGAAATAAGACCAGCTGAGAAGTTGGCCAGGTGAGGTTAGCTGTGGCCTGTTCTGTCTCTCTGATCTTCCAGTGTTCACCCCAATAACTGGCCTCAGGTTTGATTTTATTAATGAGACTCTCTAAGATTTATGCTACAGCTCAACCCCTTTTTGGTTTGAGGATTCCTAGAGGTAAGAAGTCTCTAGTGGCTGGCTCCTTTACTTTTCTGATTTTTCAGCATTTACCCCTATATCTGACTCCAGGTTTTTATTATTAAGACCAATTAGAATTTGAGCTACACCTAACTTTATAGGGATATAAAGTGCCTGATGTACACATTGTGGACACATTAGTGAGTTATCAGAACTGGGTGCTTTTGATTAAATAATGAGTCTTGCTTACTGGACAGGAAACCGTGACCCTGACTGTCAAGGCAACACTATGGAGGCAGGCAGTCCTTAAGGAAACCACAGTGACTGGGCTGGTGGCCTTGCTGTCCCTGTGGAAACTGTATGTCCATGTACTTTTCACTACATGATACTACCCGCCTCTGTCCGCCCCTCCAGCTGACTGCTCAGTGAGAGGAAAGCTAGCTGAAGCTTAATCCGTTGGATTTCTCTGAAGAAAATGTAATACGAGAACAATAGACCACAGAAAGGAAACTGGTGGCCTTCGCTGGGTTTCTGGTGGAGTTAGACATTCAGCCACTGCCTGCTGTTGACTGCTCTGGCTCTCTTACTTCCCTAACTTTTTCATTAAACCTTTTCCTGGATTTTTTGAAATTGAATGGATTTAGCCTTATGCAATGACAAAATCTCCTTAAAAGATTTCTTTATGTAGTTTATGGGAATTGAACATACAACCGGTGTAGCAGTCAGCTGAACAACGAGGCCTGGGGGAAGGTGGGGCTTTTGCAGGCCCAGCTGCGGCTTTGAGAGTGAGTAGACTGTAGATGAGCAGCGGCACATGTCTGGGACAAAGTGGGTGTTGATTGTTTCCACACTCCAACCTGCTTATCAGACTCCTAGAGCTCAGAATCTGTCCAGAGGATTCACCATTAAGATTCTGTTCCTCTGCAATGAACGGCAGAGTGCAATTCAGTCTAACTCCCTGTTGACATCTACTATATCGTTTTAATATCTAGTGGGTAAAAGTATCGATGAACTCATAGTTTCTGTGGGTCAAGAATCTTCAAATTACTTTTTGTGAGGGTCTAGCTTCATGTTTGCCACAGTGACTGTCGCTATATAGGCTGGAGCTGCAGTTATCCGGAGGGCCAGTGGGAGAAGGAGCTACCTCCGAGCTAACTCCTGTGGCTATCGCGAGGCCTCAATTCTTGCTTCATGAGCTGTTCATAGCGTTGGCTTGTGACTGTGGTTAGAGACTTTCCTCAGAGAAAGTGATGCATGGCCACAGTTTTTAAACTCAATCTTGACATGTTTTATTCATTAGAAATCAATATGTGTAACCAACAGTTAAGGGCAGGCTGACACCCGCCATTAATAGCAGGAAGGAGGAATCATGAGGCTTCTTACGCTGCCCACCACAATGTTGTTAGATTCCCTGTCTTTTTGTTGCATGTGAAACTTAAATTATTTTGTTATTTGAAACTATGCAAATGCTCTTGCTATGAAAGAGCTGCAATAGTCTAAGAAAGAGTTTGAGTTTCATGGTGGTGAGGACAAGAGACAGGAGGCCATCATCCTTACTATGAAGTTAGACTTGATCAGCCTAGGCATGCAGGGGAGGTGTACTGAGTTAGAAAAATGATTTTCTACTTTGGTCATGTGTTTACTCAGTCTGCAATATGGGGCAAGTTCTGAAGCATAATTTCCACACCTGCTAAAGGGTAACTATCTGGTGGAGTAGATGGAACGTATGGTGGAGTGATCAGGCAGGATTAGTAAAGAGAACTCTTTCAGAGGAAAAGGCAGTGTGAAGGGGATAGGTAAGGGACTGTGGCCGAGAACACTCACCATGTCTAGGCATAAAGGGGATCAATAGAGTATCTGTTACTGGTTAGAAGGTTTAATAGGACACAGCCAGCTTGCTGTGACAGGGCAGAGCTAGAGTAATACCCATGCTTGGTGTTTCCACTCAGCACTCTCCTTGAGGTGAAATACATGTAAGCTGAGCTTACTAACGAGCTAAAAGGCTACAAGGGGGCTGAAGATGCAGCTCAGATTGGTCAGCCTTCCCAAACACAGAGTGGCCTTGGGCCAGGGTGACTGAAGGGAGTGCCTTTGAGGGCGACTGGAAGTTTTTCAGCAGAGCAATCGTGTAAAGCACCAAACACCGGTCATATAAGGGACCAGGTGCTCCATTAATGTTGACTATTACAATAATTATCATTGCCTGCTAATAGGTTTACGAATGTTGATTAACTACATTAGAATGTTAGTGATGGGCAGACCACAAAGAAATGTTTCCCTTCTACTTATGTGGTTTGAATGTGAGTATCTCTGCGTTAGGAAAAGCAGAGTGGAGCTTATTGAATTGCCTCAGATCATTTACCTCAGTCAAGCTAAGAGAAAGATCTCATTCAATACAATATGCTGCCCACTGACCCATTAGCAGGAGATCCCCTCTTTACATTTTCCTCTGTTCAGCACTGTAGCAAGCTTCCTACATCTTGTGTTCTAGCAACTCTGCAGATCAGATACCAGCTCCCTGCTGAGAGCCAGCCTTGCTAGGCATGGCATGTGGCTGCAGCAAAGCTCTGCTATCCAACTTTCCTCCTACCCAGCTGCCCGCCTTTATCGGCTCCAACAGCCATGAAAGGTACCACTCCCACGCAATTCAGCATACGGCATTCCGGGGGTTCCTAAGCATCAGGTTGGAAACCAGCAACAGACGGAGAAGCTGTGTAACACAGAGAGGCTGCACGGAGAGGTGGACAGTGTGGCAGGAAGCCAAATGGGCAGTCTGGAAGATGGGGGTCCAGAAAGCAGGGTGCAGACGTGGAGAGATTCCTAGGAAGCTGTGGTTTTCACACCCTCCCTTCTTTCTATCCCTTCCCTTCTTTTCTGTGACCAGTATCCAAATGGAGCAAGCCTCGACTGCTCATTTTTCTGACGTGATAGTGTGTCTTCACTGCCCCACAGGTCTTCTCTGCCTCCATGGCTGAACTTCAACAACTCTATTATCCTTTGAGGAAGAAGCCGACGTGGCGCAGATGGTATTTTAAACGTATTTGTTTCTGTGTCAACTGCTCTGCTCTGAACATAAACATCAATTCAGTGACTTCACTGTTGTAAGTGATAAGTTGCAACAGCCTCACTTGTTTCTGAGTTAAATGACAGCAACAAAATGAAAAATCACCATTAAAAGGCTATATTTGCATATTTTATGCTGTCAAAGAACATGGCACTAATGTAGCATAAGGAGAATTCTCAAACAGAAACATTACAGTTCTCAAAATCTAAGGAAGATTTTTAAAGTGCTGAAATTTCATTTATAAAAAAGAAACAGGGAACGTTTATTTCACTGGCAAAATAATAAAAGCACTTTCCGGTGACATTTTTAATAGCATATTAATTTGAAATTGTAATTTTGAGAAGTAATTTCATTTACATAAACACCAAATGCATTCTAAATGCTTGGTATTATCATAATGACTGGAAATTAAATTAATAATGATAGGGAAGTTAAAATCTGACATAACCTTCTTGAATTTTTGTATTTACTCCCGTGGAACTTGAAGGCTGAACTTCATGTGTTGTTTCAGTTCTGCAGAGCTGAACAATTAATTCTTCAGTGTTGGGAGTTGGAATTGACTTTCAAGAAGTATTCATAGTAATGCGAAGCAGCCAAGCACTTTAACAGCTGCAAGGCCTGACTGGTCAAAGGTACACATGCAGGGATGCGTGCAGGCACACACACCAACATCCCGCCCACCACATGAACACACACACGTGTCCACACACACACCATACTATTAATTGCTTTGTTTCTACATTGCTGTGCTTTGCCGAGATGGGTGAACTAAATGACTATTATATTAAACCGAGAGGCTGGGGTGTCTTTTCAATCAAAGTTATAGCTAAGCTATTGTATAAAATCAAGACAGCCACAAGGCAGGGAGAAAAGACTTCTTTGCCCATCCTGAAGAAGTATACAAGGTACTATAATGGTTTTGTTGATGGGATTCCTTAGGATGGGCTCTTGGTTTATTTTCTCCTCTTTCCAGTGCTCGTGATGATGGTCAGCGGGTCTTGTCCTGCTGATTGCAGGACCTTTAATGAGACACAAGACAACAGGCAATTTTGCTTTCAGAAGGTTGGCACAATTTGGGGATTCAAAGATTGAGAGGGAAACCTGAAATTTGTCTGTTAGATGAGTGATTTCCAGGGTGGACAGTTCTCTCAGGAAGTGTGAACACAATCCAGAGCACTCAGTAGCATGCTTTGCTCCATCACGACTGCTCCTTGGCAAGCCTTTGTCACTGTGGTACAAGTCCTTGATCTCTTTGTTTCCTGGACTAGATTATAACAAGGAAGTCATGAGGACATGCCAACAATTCTGAAATACAGAGCAAAACTAGGCAAATCACGCTCCACCTTGGATTCTCTTCTGTTACTAGAATGCTCTGCCAACACAATTTCAGCATGCCTTGGCTGTAACATCTCAGGGTATCCCAGTGCTCGGACAAGACTTCTCAAATGGCACACACACCACAGCTGCTTTACCAAGATGGTGTTTGTCCTGTCAACCCCGGGAGATTCCTACTCATTTTCTTAGATTTTTCTTCCACCCATGTTTCAAAACATTAAATAAAATGGGATAAGATTAATTTCCTCAATTTATAAAAAAAATTTATCCTGAGATTTTAATTTAGCCTAAAGAGCACAATAACAGGATGAACCAGTCAGCAGTAGACTAAACTACCTGGTTTCGGAGATCTTACAGTTCATTTGTGCAGCAAGTCTTTACTCAGAAATTAGAAGTACGTGGCTAGCACTCTGTGTGGGTCCCAGGCACTCAATGCAGAAGATCTTACAGTTGGAAAACCCCTTTATAGCTAGCCAAAGCTGTCGTTGTACTGAATTTGTTGTTCCTAATATAGCTCTGTTCTCACAGCCTCTTTCCAGAGTAGTTCATTGGGCCCAAGACAGATTTGAATGGGCTCAATGGAGACAACACACATAGCAGAATTAAACACCACTGGAATGTCTAATTTGCTATTCTTAAACCAAGGAGGAGAATAGTAATGAAATTCTAATAAATATACAACATATAATAGTAATATCTGCAGTTAAAATCAGTTTAATAACCTCTAGCATCATTTATAACTGCCCCCCAATACAGTTTGATTTAATAGATTTAAGGTCTTCTACCTACTAATCATTTCTATGAATCATTATCCAAACAGACTTTTTACCTGAAATTTTAAAGCCATGTATTATAGTATGAGAAAGATGTGTTTGCAAATAGCTTTTCCTAATCTCCCCTCTCAGCCCCTCCACCTGGCATAAAAAGCTTGGAAAGTGAAATCCAAAGCTGTCTCCTGTTCTAGAGTGACCTCTGCTTGCCATTTTGGAGGGGAATTTATTCAGAATACAGTAATTTCATTTACAGGTGACCTCATGGAAACGTTCACTTTACAGTTTACCTTGGAAGCTCTGAAAGTACTTCCTTAGGTAGCTAAGGTTTTTCTTTTGTGTCCACTCAAACGAGTGGGTAAGGACAGCATTGGGACCAGGGACTTAACCAAGTCCCTCTCTTCATGTATGCTTGAGTTTTATCCTACGCCTCAGTTCACCTTTTGGCAATTCTGCTCTCTGATACATAGAGCCCCTTAAAAAGCGGCTCTTTGTTTTTACAAAAGGAAAACCCAGAAATAAGTAACAATGACAAGAAGAAAACAGGGCATATTTTTTCCCATCATAGCTTGTTAAAAGGTTTGTGTCTGACGCACAGAGATTCCGATAACGCCTCGGCCTCGCTGCTTCCTGCTCTATCTCTGCGCTGCTCCCCTTTTCTTTCTTTGGCAATTGGTGTCACAAAGCCCTGTCTCTTCGTGCTGCCTAAAATGGGTGCTGGAAGGACAGAAGGAGAGACAACGAAAGACAGAGGCTTTGTAAATGTGTCTTGGATCAAGTGCCTTTCAGAAACAGCAGATCATTTTTTAATCTGACATCTCCTAATTAAATTGATTGGGAGATAAAATGCATCCAACAAGTGTCAGAATTATGGAAGTTAAAAAAGCTTGGTGAGTTGCAAAAGCCATTTGAGCTCCTAAAGCTTCAGGAAACAGAATGTCCTTGAAAGCTCTCATAGCAGGGAGTTACAGACCTCAGCTGGGGGCCTGCTGTCATGTTGTAATCACTATAATTTATAGCATGCCAGCTCCATACCCTTTGCCCCACCAGGGGGCCACCTGGAAGTTAGTCAGCTTGATGCAAGATCAGAATAAAGAAAGGGGAAAGGAAAAAGAATGCTAAACTCCCTTCAAATAGTCTCTTCTATCAATGCACACTTCAGAACATCTTTTTGGGGAGTATAACTTTCAAATTGAACACATCTTCAGTTTCTGCATATAGGTGCTATTGGAGGGGGGTTATGACATGTATAGAGCAATTTCTCCAGGATCTTTGGCAGAGGTCCAAGAATGACTTCAATTCATTTGTTCATTCATTCATTCATTCATTCATTCATCAAATATTAATTTGGGATCTACCAACTACGTCACAATGAGACAGATTTCTAGATCTAGGCTGAACACTCCTTAGAGTGAAGTTGGAAAGAAACAGGAGCAAAATGTAAACATGGATGTGAACAAGATAATGTCTGGCATGCTATCACTTCTGATGTCTGAACCATCTTGTTCAACTCTGGCTCTTTGTACCTGCACTCTAGTTAGAAAGAGACAACGGATCACTGAAATTATTCAGGTTGGAGAATGGTCGAGAGAGGGAAGGTAGGAACAGAGAGGCAGTATCGCTGTCTGTTAGACAGGTTATCCCTCAGTGATTTCCACAGCAAAACCTTAAAACAATCCAAACAGTAACTGCAGCACCACTCCGACAAGCCTCACTTCCCTCACAGGTAGCCTTCAAAGACACACGCGCTTTCACGGGCGAGGAGAACAAAATAGATTTGGAGCCCATCTGGATTCAAATTTTGACTTTGTCTTCTACTAGATCTGTCACCTGGCAAGCTGTTTGCAAATTTCCAGTTACATTATCGTAAGTCTGATATTATTATTGCATGTAAGAAATAAGTAAAAGTATATTCATAAAGGCCCCAAATAATCCCTCTCCCTTTGAAAGATGAGCAGGAAACAAATGCCTACAGTTCTCTATTATCTCTATTCACAAATTATAACTTTTTGTGTATAGTACATTATTATACTCCATTAGCCATAGTAACAATTCCTTAAAATTCTCCAAGATGACTAGCAAGACCAAGTCAGTACTCTGTCAACTTGTCACATCCTAAAATCACCTGGGTAGACTGTTAATGGGGAATTATTTAGATCGAGTTGGACTGTTTGCGTGTCTGAGGGGGTTGTTTGGATTGTTAACTGGAGTGAGGAAATCCGGGGCTGAATGCAGGCAGCATCACTTCATGGGTTCAGCCCTGAACTGTGTAAGAATGAAGAAAGCTAGCTGAGAATACACTGCCTAGCAACCAAACAAGGATGGACTTGCTCCTGACTGTGGATGTGATATGGCCAGCTGTTTGAGCTGCCTTGACACACTGGAAATGATGGACTGTAACCTGGAATTGTGAGCTAAATAAATCCTTCCTATCCCCAGTTGCTCTTTGTCAGGATATTTTATCACAGCCACAGAAATGAAACCGGACAGAGCAGTTCATTGAACTACTCCCAAGCTCAGTGAGGGGTGCTGACTGACTCAGGGGACGGTTTTGATTGGTCTGTTTAGCTTCAAGTCTAGCAGTGTTCCTTTGGGTTGGACCACTCTTGAGGTTTGCACTTTTGAGGCATTTGGTATTGTGAAGGGACAACTCAACAAAGGATCAAAGAATGGAAAATTTGAGATCAATGCCAGCATTTTAAAAAAAGGGTGTCATAGCACTGGGCAGAAGAGGAAGCAGCTAAGGAGAGAGTAAGTCGAGAGAACAGAGACGCCTTGATTTGAAGGAAGCAAAAACAGGCACACCGGAATCAAACATTGGATCTCTGTCATGTCGCTGGAACTCTGACAGAGACATTTGCCATGCTGAAAAGAAGGAAGTAAAACACAGACGGCTGAAGGATTTCTCTCCTAAACTCCCAGGGGCTCCATGCTATCTCTAGACCTTCTAAAGAAATCTTGGGAAATCTTCCTCACAGATGACTGTGGGGACTCAGATCTGAACACATCTCTTCACACGGTGTTCTGTTGCAGAATAAGTGGCAAGAATTATGAAGGAAAACGATTTTGTTTCCTACATGCAAATCTTAGTTAATGGTCCTTCCACAGCAGTGCCTGGCAGGCTGTAGGAACAGGGTCTAGGAGCAGAACTTCAAAAGGGAAGCACCTCGCTTAGAAATGGGATCTGCTTTCAATGCACGGACAATAAGATCCCTTTTTCTGATTTTGACTTGAAGTTGTTTTTCCAAGTGCCATCTGCTCAGAGTAGATCTCTCTCTTCCACACTTTCCCTAGGAGCTCACTGGATATCTTGTCTTTCTCTTTCCCCTTCAAAGGCTTTTCTTTAGTTAGCCAGCTCTTCTGTGTACTGGGTGAAAACAGGCTTGAGGAGGATGTGGCGACATGAGACCGCCATTTTTTGTGGTCAGCCAGCACAGTGAGCGTTTGATCTCCTTGAAGTGTCTTTGTGCAGTTTTCTGAGAAGCATTTACTCGTCCCCACTGAACTGCTAAGGATGGCGCTTCGATCTCTATTCCCTCCAATCATTTTCTTGTTCTGCCAGCTCAATGAATTTCTTCAATTCTACTCCTGCCAGTGGGTTTGGCAGAGGTGGAAGGGAGAAAAAAAAAAACCACAACAAAGCAGAAAAGAAAACAAATAAATAAAAAAACCCCTCCTTTTGGCAAGGGCTGTGGAAAACTTCACTTTTAGTTCTTCCTGAATGTGGAATCTGAAGTCTTTCTCAGACAAAAATTGTATTCATGTTCACGACAAAGGAAAAAAAAGCAGAAAAACGACAGAAGTGAGATGAGAGAAGCACCTGTGTATATTCACGCTGGTGTCAAAGTGGCGCCAGATGCCCTTTAAGGAAAGCGTTTCCTCCTAGCTGCCCTAGTGAGCTAGAGGCTCCTTCTTTGTCTCTGCTGGATTCTTTACCCAGAGGCCTCAACTCCACCCTGAAGAGAAAACTTCTGAACTCTAGATCCACCCTTGCTACAAAGCAACCCAGCTCATATGCTCACATTTCAGAACAGAAACCCCTGCGTTCTAGACAGGATGACTCAGTTTCCACGGAGTGCTGAACGAAGGAATGAACAGTTCTGTGGAGATCCAGTGCCTCAAGAATTCCTTTCAGTTATGATCGGACCCACTGTATGTCATGGGGAGACTAAATGCCAAAGCATGCACTGTTCACCAAGTGAAAGCCTTTCCCCCAATCCCTGTATGACTGTAATTAAGCAGGAGAGTTAATTTTATGTAAATCATGCATTACTGTAATTGGGCGCAAGTGCACAGTCATGTACATCTTATTTAAAAGTGAAATATAATGTTATTATGCGGATGCTGGTGCAGCAGAGTCTCAGCCCTCTGGAGGGAAGTCAGCACCATCTCTGGCTGTTTACAAGACTCACTCTTTGGTCTGGGAGCTTAATTACAAATCATCCAGCTCTGCATGGCACGGCCCTGTGAAGGATTGGGCCACCTGCCTCCAGAAAGGCTGGAGGTACAGCACCGGGGCTTCCCTTTCCACTTCTCTCTTAACCTCCATTTACAGAACAGTCATTTTTCTCTTTCTATTCATCTTTTCAAACCCAAACAGCATTTTCCAATGGCTTGCTCTGCTTGGCAGTCCTAACCCATATATCCCCAGGCAGACTGCAGACGGATTTGTCTTCTGGAAGCAAGGACTAGTCCGTTTCCTTTTTTAGCTTGTCTTTTCTAATGCGACTCAGGATTGCTTTATGATCCCAGGATTTTGTTTTCCAAGTTCAGGCAGATTAGAGACCATCCAGAAGTCTGTTTGTGATTGCTACCACTCCTGCACAGCCCCAAGAGGGGGCCTGGCCTCAGGTGCAGGGCATTCACTGTTCCTCTCTTCTCTATCCATGCAGCTGATCTTGGGCTTTGGGACAAGGTTACCCTGCAGAATATAAAGCATCTAATCTACATATCTCAAGGTCAAGATTTGTGAGGAAGAAAATATGCAGAGGACCGAATGTTTACTTTAAACACAGTCTGTCCTCATCCAGAGGCCTGGAAACTCATTTTGGGGAGTTGTGCTGTGGCCTCATCCTTGCCCAGCTTGCCAGGCCAGCTATTCTGCCTGCAAGCTCGAGGTACAGGGGTTAGCCATCCCAGACTTCGGGGGGGAGGCCTCTGGATACCCACTTTGTGCTCCTTGTGTTCTGGCCACCATTCCACACTCCAGAAACCCTGCTCATGTGCTTCTGGTTCCTTTCTTCTAAGAGTATTTGAATAAACCGACTCATTCTTCTTTTCGAACTGTTCCCTTCCTGCCTGCCAGCTGTTTGATATGTCTGTCTCCTTCTCTCGCCCTCCCATAACCTTTCACTTTCCACTCAGATCTTATCGGTCCTTCATGTTGTCATTTTTTACTTGGAGGTTCTTTCATGACATGCCTTTGGTCTAGAGGGTGTGGATGTGAACAGGTGGAGTGGCCCCAGAGATCGTGCTTTACTCTGTGAGGAGGGAAGTGTGCTCCCTGTTGGCCGAAGTGTTGTCTTCATTTGTTCTTACAAGCGGACTTTGTAGAATAGCATATGGCAAAGTGTGATAGTAGAATAAAGTGTCTTTATTGGACCAGTTTGTTCAGAGAAATTCAACGTCTCTTTCCATTAGGCAACTTCAGTGTCAGCAATGACTGGCAGCTCTTTGTATATTCCTTTATTTAGGTAATATATTTTGTGTGTATATGTTAATGTATGTGCATGTGTTCTTGTTTGAGTGCATGGACATGCATGCCCGTGTGTGAGGTCATCCTTGGGTGTCATGGTACTGTACCTCTGGTACTACTCACTCACTCCCCCACTCACTCACTCACTCACTCACTCTATCTATCTATCTATCTATCTATCTATCTATCTATCTATCTATCTATCTATCTATCTATGTCTTATCTATCTATTATTTTCAGCCAGTAGGATGGGCTGGGTGACTAGCATATCCTAGGGCTCTGCTTGTCCTTATATCCCAAGCACTGAAATTATGAGTACATGCCATCATACCTGGCTCTTTTTTATGTGTTTTCTAGGAACTGAAATCAGGTCTTCAAACCTGTTATTAAATTTTCTATTGTGTTCATGTTTGAATATATATCCATAGAAATGATCAGAAATGATACCCACAAATACAATAATGTTTTCTCATGGTCTTTGTATGATTATTTTTTTTGTTTGGGTTTAGCTACATAGTCTAATCTTCAACATTAACTGGACAGAATTTCTTAGTATATTTATTAATTATCTGATGTACAGTGATGACAATCTGGGACATTGCTCTGTTCTTTATGTTCATGAAAAGCTGGACTCATATAAAAGATCCCTATTCTCAAGGTCTAGGCCCATGGAGGAGAACTAAGCTGGACTGTGCCCCAAAGGGCTGTAACAAAGGATGGATGCTCCCTGCAGTGAAGAAAAGAGAGGTGGGTAGCATTCTGAGAATGAGAGGAGGTCCAACAAGAGGAGACATGCATGGGGAGGAAGGGCATGGAGTCATCTCAAAATACACCCCAAAGAATGGGTTTGATTGTGGGGGTCCAGAGGGTTGCTTTCTCAGCATAGTTACTGTGCCCAAGCCTTGTGTGGAATGAGTGCCTTTACTGGAATAGGAAGGAGGGAGTGTCTGCCCAGCACAGGGCCTGGCCTACTCCTGTCGTTCCCCCCCCCCCTCCCCCCCCCCGCCACAGTACCTGATTTTGCTCTGTTAGCTCATTTAAGTTTTTGTCCTTCCTGGATTGGGAAAGTCAAGGCAAATGCTATTTCTTTCACTTCTTACCTCATGGAAGGTTAGTAATGACAACTAACTGAAAGACTAAAAGTATACAGGATACTCAAGTTAGCCCCTTTACCGTTTGTGGAGCTCAACCAAGGTTGTATCCTTAGAATAGCTGAACCAGAAAAGCAGATTTCCAACCGTGGTGAGCGTGGTGAGGCTGGATGGGGAGCACATCTTATATGTTCCGATGCTGACTTCAAAGGGCTATGTACAGTCACAGATTTATGTGCTGGTTATAAAACTAATCCCATTACTTCATATAACCCTTCATCCTTCCTCTATCTTTTATGCGTGCTTCCTGTGGATGCTCATATAGAGATATCAATTAATTCAATGAAGAAGCTTTCATTATTGATATCCAGATGATTAATTATGGAAGTGAAATGTCTCCTGTAATTGAGGAAGAGCAGTCTATCCAGGTGCGGCCTGACTTGGCAAACAGCATCCGAGGACAAACATTAGCGGAGTCTAATGTGACTTTGAGATAAGCTTTGTCATAGTCCAGTTTCCCGCACTGGCTTCTCCTCGAGGACACTGACTCATCTCGATAAGAGAGTACAACAGGCCCATTGCTGCGTGCTATCAGGGTTTTAAAGGATAAGAATGGTGTTCCCCTTTTTCAGACGTGATACTGATGGATGAATTTGGGGGGATTAGATGAGTTGGATCCCTTTTGATCTTTGATCTCTATATTGCCTTCATTCCCCAGAACCAAAAAACAGCTTTCTTGTTTCCAAAGACACAAGAAGCACTCCTTTGAGTGACTATGATTGTTGGATTCTGTCTGACTCTGACTGTATGACTCCCATCGTGCATCACTCTGCTGATAAAGTATGCTTTATGATAACTATTTACTGTTACCATAAATATTTATTATAGCCCTACAAAGTATTTCCATATATTTCCATTTTACTTTGTGCATGCCAATGTTCCAAGCTCAAACATTGATTGCTCTTTTATTTCTTATAGTAGTCACAGTGTGTTCGGGAAGATGCTGCTTTCTCCATTTTAAATAGGAGGCATAAGAAACTCGGGCAAATTGCCCAAGGTTAAGTAGGTAATAAAGTAGGCCTTAAGTTGGGACCCACATCTGCCTTATTTCAGAGGCCAAATTTTCAATATTATACTCACTTTGAAGCCACACCCCTACTAATGATGGTACCCTGAAATATTTCACTCTATTTATTAGTTCTTTGAGCAGAACTTAAAGTTTTTTTTTTTTTATTTTGTGGCTTGATAAATCCTTGCCTATCGCTCATCTTTACCTCCTCTGAAAGCAGAGACCCATTCCTACCCCATGCAACACCACAGGCCAAGAATATTGTCAGGCGTAGTATAGACACCTAGTAAATGCTTGTAGAATAAGTGGAAAACATTAGCAAGCCTTGGGTCTTTAGAGTCACATTGCTTTTAGGCTAAGAGAAAGACTGACTTGCATGAAGAAATGAGGCCCAATACAGAAAAATCCCCCAACAGAATCAGGAGACTGGCAGGTGTTATGGGGGCTTCTGTGAGAATCTGTTACTTTCCCTGAGCATTGTGAAGACAAGGGTATGAGGATGGCGTGGAGGGCACAAAACTGCAGAAACAAGGCACCAGAACATGTGTGGAGAGTGAAGCCATTCTCTGTATGCGGTTGTGAAGAGGACCATCCTGGAGGGTCCAGATTCCCAAGTACTGCCTTTGTTACTTCTGTGTTATCCTTCATTTACCTCTCAATGCCCGCCCTGGGCCTCGGAGAACTGCAATTCAAGGAAGCAGGATGGGTATATAGTGAGTGTCTTTCAGGGAGGGTTTTCTTTAGATACTTTTCATTGCCACCTCACAGACTAGCGCAGGGCTTGTAATTGGTGACTCTCAGTAAATATATAATGTGTTGTAAATGTATACTGAAGTGGATTTTTAGATATTTATTTAAAAGCAATTTGAATTTATGCTTACAATAAACAACTGTAACAATTAATGTGTCTTTGATCACAATAATAAAAATATAGTGCCTTTTTCTGAGCATGCAGAAGCTTGGAAGTCAGGTGATCAGGTGACCTATATATGGCAGAATTCAGTTCTAAGATGTGAAATGATTTGCTTAGGGCTCCATAGTAGGACTGTGGGCACAGGAGGAATTTATCAAGGTAGGGAGTATGGTTCTTACATTTGCTTTCTGCAAGTTGTTCTATATATTGGACTCATCAGATCACATTGCTTTATCAGACTGTGCTGTGTAAACTCCATGCTTCAACAGGTCTGTTGACAAAGTTGAGTCTAGGTTAAGTCAGGAGTGAGTGTTGTGGACGCCAGCAGAATGTGGGATTGTGTCACATGAAAAGAAGAGGAAATTATGAATGATTGCTTGGAGAAGAAAATAATTGTAGAATTCTGGAGTGAATAAGAAAACATGTTTCTGTCTTTATATTTTAAATACACACCATCATTCCTTTGCCCTTGAGAGGAACAATAGGAGTCAAGGTTCTGAGAAGCTGCAGATGGGTGCGATTTAACACGGTATGAGGAAGGATTGTCTAGATAACTAGAATGACACAATAATGAAATTGCAGATAATGAGAGATGTGTTCGGAGAAGCCAGATGATTCTGCTGGTCCTGGACTGTGAGCTCCTGTGGATTGGACACCATGTTTTATTTGTCTCTCTCTAGGAACTAAAACAGCAGCTAGCACACAGCAAACACTCATTTGGGATTTGTTAAACAAGTTTTAAAAGTCGTTCTTTCATGGTGTAGGTGAGCATGGACGTGGGTAGAAATGTGTAGAGGACTCTCCCAATGCTTAGGTTTATGATCGCTGATAAAAATTTACAAATAGTGATGCATAAATTGATAACAAAGTCAGTCATTTCGTAATTTTTGGAACCAAAGGTCAGTGGTATTGTTTCTTTGAACATGTACATCACCATGGGTAGTACATTCTTTTTCTCTTCTTTGGGGAGAAGGGTTTATTTGCCGCAGCTACTAACATACAAAGAAAACCAGGGCTACTTACATCTCTGTGCATGTTAAACAGATGAACTTTCCAGGCAGTTTAGCAAGGATTTGTTGTATATGGGTATCCAGAGAACGATTCATAGGAACACATAAGTGATGGCTATGTCAGTAAAGTCACACTTTTCCAATTTAGGGTAATCTAGAAAATCACATTTGTCAACATCCTAAGTCTTACATAGATTGTCAATGTCATTATATATTAACAAAGGCCTTAAATTTCACTTTAATCCCTTATTTTTATAGGATATTTTATATCCAGAACATTTTGATTTGATGTGTCTTTTTTGTTTTCTAACAAAGGAAGGGGTGTCATTTCTTTTAGACCATGAAGAAGTCATTTGAGGAAGACAAAGAAAGCTTTATTTAAAGCATCTGTATGTGCTACAGGAACTACTCAAAGGTAAACGATAGTAAGGAAATTACTTAGTTTGGTATTTCATCTTATTCTTTGAGAATTTTTACAATTTACCTTCCCCAAATAAAGTGATCATTCATACCTGTTTGCTCATATCTGACAGGGGTTGACAACATCTCCATTAGATTCTCCGGGATTTTTCTTTCTCATATAAATATGCTCAAAACATATTTCTCCATTGTCATGAAACATTGTCTTTTTGTTTTCAATTTCAAATAACAGTGTTCTTTGGGCCATAAAGGTGCTAATGAGAGCATTTGTTTGTGAGAGTCTAACTTCTTTTCATATAAGATATAAACACAGCAAAAGTCTTTTTTCTTTTTTGAGACAGTTGTGTGTGTGTGTGTGTGTGTGTGTGTGTGTGTGTGTGTGTGTGTGTGTAACCTCAGCTGTCCTAGAATTAGCTCTGTAGACCTGGCTGGCCTTAAACTCACAGAGATCCACTTGCATCTGCCTCTCAAGTGCTGGGAATAAAGCAGCTGAGGTTTAGTTTCACACTTACTGATGCAGTTACAGTTTTCTCCTAGCTGTTACTTTTGCTCACAGAAACAGAACAGATTTGCCCACTGTTTATATACCTAATGTATACCTTACTTAGAACCTGAGGGTAGATGTGTTTGACTGAGAGAGTTATGCTGCTTCTGAATAAAGACAAGTATCTTCTTTGCATTCTATTTTGAGTCATAAAACACTTCCCCCCCTTCTTCTCTTATTTAATTTATGTGCCAGAGATCTTTCTGTTCTGAGAATGAAGGTGGAAGGCAGGGAAGAAAGTAGATGAAGCAGAGATGATTCAAGTGTCTGACATAGTTTATGCTTCCTCAATAAAGTAAATTATTTTTTCTCTTTCCAATAACCATCATTTCCCTTGATCTTGAAATCACTCAAAACCTAGCTACAGAGTCCTGTGCAAACTACTGTGTTGTCTGAAGATGCACAGAAGGATGAAATACTGCTGCCTGCATAGCCCGGGCTAGTTGGACAGTGTTTCCAGCTAAGAATTACTGCAAATTTAAGAATGCCGTTTTTTTTTCTCATCACTGAGTATTTATTATATATAACAAATACATGGGAAAGAAAAACTATATTGTGTGATATAAATAGTTTATTTACATTACAGAAAAAACATCAAGACAATGTATACTATTTCAAATATATCCATACATAATCAAATATAGCTGTAGTACATGTTTTCATTGGTGTAGATTACCACAAACGCAAGGCAACATGTGTAGATCTCGTCTTACTCTTTTGTCTCTAATACTGTATTGTGTAGTCCAAGCTGTCGGTTGTCCGGCCACTGGGAAACATGCTCCCTCTAGATTAACCTTGTGGATGCTCTTGTTGTGTTGTCTGAACTGTAGTGCCCTGTATTTTGCTTCTGTCTGTGAATTCTGTTGCTTCTGGGGCATTTCCTAGAAGGTTGGAAAGTTTACAGATCTTAGTCTAATGCGATTACCTAAAGTTCGGTCCTATAGTCAAAGTGAGAAGCTGAAGAAGCAAATGATTAAAGTATTTCAGAAAAAAACAAAACAAAACCCTGATCACTAGTAGAAACTGGGAATACTTGAAAAAGTTTATTATTATTATTATTATTTGCTTCTCCTTGCAGTTGTCTTTAGGCTTCTGTTGAGAACTGAAGAACAGAAGTAGAAGCTGAAGAGAAATACTTTTACCTTGCCCTTCTCCGTTCATTCCTTAAGTCTGTTCATTATGTTGTGTAATGAACTGACTCAGCACAATGGGAATAGGCGAGTCCCGAGCTTATCACAGCTCTCTTTAAAGGTCTTCAACAACTTTATATCTAAACGTCTTAACGATGAGTGTTATATTGACATTCAGTGCTACAAGTTAAGATCCCATCACAGTGGAACGAACCAGCTGATAACACCCGATATGTAAATGCAAAGGAATATTGCTTTGTTTAGCCTAATATCATTGTCTTGCATTAATGCCATAAAGCTAGAGACAAAAATTGGCACCAATTATGTTGCTTTTATAAAAGGCTAATATTCAGTAACATCTGAAAATCGCTGATATAGTATTTTTATTATAATAACAGATTTCTTTGATCATGCAAGCAAGAGCAATATAAAGCTTACATAAAATTCTATTAAAACTAAGAGTGGTACAGTGGAAAATATGTATATAAACATCCGTACACATGCACACACCTACGTAGTAGGTGTGAGCACATTTTTGTGTAGTTGTTGAGGCCATATAACCGTCAAAAAGAAACATGGATCTGGGAAGTCACATTTTCAATAAGTGGGAGATGGAAGCAAAAAGATGAAAATCCACCTTCTCAGTGGGAAAACTCTTTTCATTTTGGAACAGGTCTCTATATATTCATAATTTTATGAGAGGCAGGTTCTTGAATAGACAGAAAAAAGGAGAAACAAAATCAGGGGAAATGGGTAGGACAGGAGAGAAAGGAAAGGAAGTCAGAACAGAGAACAGACCAGATGATACCAACATTAAGAGAAAATTGAAGACAATGAGAAGATCTATGCTAGGAATAATTCTGTAGAATGTCTCGCATCTGGGTATTTTGGAGTATGTCCTGACAAACAAGGCTGGCCAGGTCACCAGGAAAACAGGCTCTCTTGGGGTCAGAGGTGGGCCTAGCTACAGTCTGTTTTATGAGCAATTGTATTTGGAAGAATGGAATGAATCTACCCTGGATGCTGGTGTGACATATGGAGTGATACTTTTTCTGCAAAGTGTTTCCAAGGTTTGGCTGTACAAGGGGGAAGATTTATGTAATACATTATAACAATGCAAACAGGGCTGATGTGCTATTTCTCTTCCCCTAAAGCAGATAGAGAAGTGTTTTGCTTAGTTTTCGCATGAAGAAATACCTTGAAAATGTAGCAGACATAGCTTACTCAAACTGGAAGCTTAGCAGAGGCAGTCCATGACAGAAGTGTACACAATATCACGAGCAGCTGAGGCAGAGGAGTAGCGTTGAGTGCAAAGCCGAAGCAGTAGACAGACACCATTTTGACTTCATCACTCAGCTGTGTAACTCAGTATTTGATAACTCATATTTCAGCGTCTCCGCCAGGAAAGTGAGGATAACTATTCATTTTTATAATGTTGTGAAGTGTGTATACATGTACACTTGTGCTCTCAAACAAGTGACTATATAAACATCTGACACAATTATAACTTGTAAACACACAATTCCTGGTAAAGGTCTCCATATTCTATTTTTTTAAGTTATGTATAGGAATGAAAAAATGTGATTAATGGCTTATTTGAAGACATGTCTGAAGTATTGAAATTTTGGCTTTCTTCACTATATGAAATAGCAACCAAGTTGTTATTGCTTGAATATGAATATGTTTTATTTTTCTATGTACCCTGATGTATGATACAGTTTTCTGTGTTTTAGATTCTTCTCGATCATCTCTTTTTGTGCTCACTATTTTTGGTTTTCAAGTTGTCTTTCTGTCCTCTGCATTTATTTTCATGTAATCCATTGGCTCACTTGGCATCTAAACATGAAAGTCAAGATGGTAGACTCTACATGGCCTAGGGCAGCACCAAGCTCCAATGACGACCTTCCCTTACGCCTGCAGGCCGGGTGAGGATTTATGAGCTATATTCTGTCTTTTTAAAGAGCAGATCCCACACTTGTCTTTGAAGAAGATCGTGTAATACCGATGCCAAGATACATTATAGTTTTTATGTTTTAATTTCATGATGCTTCTTATTTTCCCATTTTTAGAAATAATTTTTAGGGAAATTCTCTGATTTACTATAGAACTGTATAAATGAATGAAAGTCTTAATGTCTTATGGATCTGATCAAAACCTTAAAGAGTTTCTTCGGACATTTTAAAAAAGATTGTGAATTCAGTTCTTTTTAAGGATCTACATTGGCTTTTTGGCTGTCACATGAATGATGCATTAGGTTTAGAGTCTAGTCTACCTACCACACATTTGCACACTCAAGAGGTCCAACAAATCCCTGTCTTTGCTCCTCATTTCAAACTGAACCTCAGACATCACTCAGGAGTCATGGTTCAATTTCCTGTTGAAACTGGATGAAATCTCTGTTCCCTTTCTTTTTTTTTGTTTTTGTTTTTTTGAGATAGGGCTTCTCTGTGTAGCTTTGCGCCTTTCCTGGATCTCGCTCTGTAGACCAGGCTGGCCTCGAACTCACAAAGATCCGCCTGGCTCTGCCTCCCAAGTGCTGGGATTAAAGGCGTGCGCCACCACCGCCCGGCTCTGTTCCCTTTCTATCTCTTCCCTGTTCAAATAAAAATTACCTTTTTCCTGGGCTTGGAATTTACTATTAAGGTGTAGTATTTGCTGCTGTTTCAGAAATGTACCAAAGGTTTTCATAACACAATCTTTTTCATTACATTTAAAATATTGTGATTAGCACTTACCATCTTAAAGTGAAGAAGCATTTGTTGTTGACACCGAGTGTGTTAACACTGATGGTGTCCAAAGGTTCTACTTGGAAATATGAATGCTATTATTGAGAGCTAGAATTTAAGCATTTCTAGACCTTATATAACATCTATTATCACATTTGGTGTAGTGATTCCAGTAGGTAAAGATAAACTGGTTCATAGTCTGAATGAAAAGTGGCCTTTTACAGATAAAAGAGAAAAGAGTGTTTAAACAGAGGCTGACATTGCATGTTAGAGAGGAAAATAATCTTAGGGCATAAACAATCCTCATCATAATATAAAAATGAGTAAAATAAGTTGTGCCTGTTCTGTAGGAAAACCCATGCCTTTGCACTTGGCTAGTGAAATGTTCTTACGATGAGGAACTCACGGAGAACGAGTGGCTACAGTCAGCCCACCAAGAGACTCAGAGTCCCAGGGAGGACAAAAGCTGCCCTTAGCTTGGATGATGCCCAAGTACAGTTACTGACCTTGTGATGCAGAGGACCACCACACATATGACAGCAATCTGAATTGTTCCAATCACAGCTGCAATCAGGACGTACTGAAACCGGACCGGGCCAGGAACGACATAGAGAACACTGTAGTCCTTTTTCTCACAGTGTTGACCAGTGTAGCCAGCATCACATCTGGAAGGAAGAATAGTATCTGGTCAGTTGTGGCCCACAACTCTTTTATTTTAATTGGTTTCTTTAACCTCAATTAACATGTTTATGTATTGCTTAATGACACCGTGCCAAAAAAAAAATAAATAAGGCTGTCTCTTTTAGACATTTTCTATGCCATTGTTAGAGAAATGCTGAAAAATTATTGAGTCAGAGATATAGCAGGAGTAATTTCTTAAATTTGATGGCCATAAAGTCATTAGTTTTGAACAGAGAAGTTTTTTTGAAATTCTCTTCAAAAGTTTTGAAGAGAAAAATTTTGGTGTAGGCAATACAGGTATGCAAACCAAGCTAGTGTGAGCACCCTCTTAGAATGAATTATGCTTCTCACTCACTCAATCTCCCAACCAAAAGTTCACATAGACAATTTTCATATTGAAATAAGCATTTGGTATGAAAATACACTAAATTAGATCAATATGTCATTGTTTGTGGAGAGCCTCTAGTACTTGACTTTGAATTTCTTGTAACTACATCCTGCAGACTTTCCCGTGGATATCTGGAGGGTTTAATTTAATGACTGCTGTGGAGGGAGGGGCAGCAGAGGTCTCTCTGTCATGTTCACTCTGCCTGTTGAAGAACAGGAAAGCTCCAGTGTATTCTGTGAAAGGAAGCAGGCATGGAAGACAGTTGTGGATAAAAGACAGGCAGAGAGAGAGAGAGAGGGGCAGGTAGAGAGAGACAGAGACACAGACAGTGCCGTTTCTATATATATATATATCTATATCATAATCAATTTCATCATATGCCAGTTGTATATTAATTTAAATATAGATACGTTTTCATTTTGATTTGCCATCTCAGAAATAATCTCTGTATGTTCTAGACATGAGTAGATATTTATAAACTATATTTATAAACTCAACTCAGACAAGCAATTTCTTTGTGTCTCTTCTGAGTTTGAACTGGAGGTATGGTGGCCAATCATCTCATGATACCAGGCTCTATAGAGAAGAGAGTCAGTGCCCAGCAAAACCATACAGTTCATAGAGGATCTGGAGGGTTTTGGAAATAACCTCCCCAAAATACTAAGGGAGAAGGGCCAAGCACAACTCTGCACCCAGAGGAAAGGATGGTGAGCAAAAAGTGGCCCAAGCCCTTAAAATCATGCTGCAAGAACAGAGTGGTGTGCAGTGTGCTGAGTGTATAAGGTCCACGTACCTTCTGGTTAGTGTGTGTGTTTGTGTGTGTGTGTGTGTGTGTGTGTGTGTGTGTGTGTGTGTGTAGGAGAGACAGAGAAACTTTGATGCTGCTCCCTCATTTAAGCAGAATGTAAACCAATCTTCCACTAACACTTAAAAGCTAGTTTCTACACTTTTACTTTATGCTTTTTAAAGGTTTAAGGAAGAAAATGTTACCTGCAAGATGGCTCCTGCATATTGATGGAGTGTTCGCACTTCCCGTGCATGCAGAAGCCATTGTAATGTTCTGGGCAAGGTATGTGGTGTTCTCTGGCACTTTCTTCTAATTTGTTAGCATTCTCTGTGAATATAGATAAAAGCAAGCACCCCTGTAAATACCTTCTGTGCTGGGTAAGATCAACCAGTACATTAACCAGAAAAGCTACAGTAGGCAAAGGAATTTAAAAGGGCAAGAACTAAAAGGCCATGCTTCTGAAGAAAGACAGAGAGAGAACTGAAAGACATCTTTACAATTATGTTTAGAGATGAAACTGCAAAATTACCCAGAGCTTTTTATGCTTTTACGCAATTTCCTACATCTTTAACAGCCACTGATGTGGACATGAGTTGTCAGAAGCTTTAATTTTACTTGCATAGAGCCTGTACATTGATCATAAAATAATCTGAGAAGAAATCCTCTATTTTTTGAATTTCAAAGCATAACATCGCTGAGAACAAATTGCTGAAATATCTAGATACTCTCTCCACATGAGGGCTTAAAAGTTAAAATATGGCCGTGTTCAATTGTTAAACATTTTTCCAAACCAAATGCAAATTTCAACAAATGCGTTCTGTCAGGCACTTTTATAATATACTATGAGTATGAGGGTTGTTTTTTTGTACTAGCATCCATACATTTTTATTGCCACAATAATGCAATTGAAAGACTAAAGATTATTTTAAAATCACTTATGTAGATAGCCACATAGTAAGTTTATTCCAATCCATATAGCCCCGTACCTCGCCTGGACAAAACAGTAGAGCTGGCCTTGGTGGCGTGAGTGCAGGTGAGCAGGACCCAGGGCTACGTGAGTAGGAGAACTGGTTCCACTCCTCGTGGTCCACTACATTGCGTGAGCTAGCTGGGGCCGTTCTGGAGAGCTTGCCCAAGTGGTGAGGGAAAGCTGGCAGGGTGACCAACCCAGCTACCACCCAGGCCCAGAACCAGGGCTATGAGTTAGCCCACTCCCAACATCCACCTCTTCTACGAACTGTGTGTGAAGGGACTGGACCTGTAGATCTAAAGCTCCAGGATCTCCATGACACAAGGCAGCAACAGGATATCCAAGAGGAACCCCAGTGAGAGCCCAGTATTGATAGTGTAGCAGAAGCCAGAGGCCTCCAACCAGACCAATGACTCTTTGCAATGAAGATTTACAGGTAAAGATGTATGGACTAAAGGGTACACTGTGTGACTCACTGGGCCACACTACAGCTTCCACACCGAGATTTGTTTGTTTGTTTGGTTTTTTTTTTGTTTGTTTTACTTTTAAATTTTGTGTTTTGGGTAGGGGAGGTTGCATGGACAGAAGTCAGAGACGAGGGGATGGGGAGATGAACGGGATTGGGATGCATGGTGTGAAATTCACAAAGAATCAATAAAAAGTTAAAAAAAGAGAGAATGATTTGTGAAATTTAAACTTAAAGAAAGTGAAACACCTTATATTGTAAACTGAAACACTTCCATTGTCATTAGCAGTTTTTTTTCTCTAGTGCTTTTATGAAAACATGTAGGTGCTTTCGGGCTTCTGTTTGCTCAGCTATGCTGACTACACATTTGTAACACCATCTCCAAGCAAGTGGTTGCTCGATTCCTTCTGTGTTTATTTTTAATGATAGAAGGTCTGGGCTGGAGAAATGGCTCAGGGGGTAAGAGAGCTTGCTGTGCAAGCGTGAGTACTTGGGTTTGGCTTACATCATCAATGTAAACGGTGTGGCCACATGCATGCCTGCAACTGTGGTGATCTATTGCGTACCCTAATAAAATATGCCTGAAGATCAGAGAACAGAACAAGCCACTAGATTGAACGCAGAGGCCAGGCAGTGGTGGCACACACCTTTAATCCTAGCACTCCAAAGGCAGAGATCCATCTGGATTTCTGTGAGTTCAAAGCCACCTTGGACTACATGAGATTGACTCAGTCTAGGGGAGAAAACAGAGCCAGGCAGTGGTGGCACACGTCTTTAATCTCAGTACTGGGAAGCACACACACGCCTTTAATCCCAGGAAGTGACGGCTGGGCAGAGAAAGGTATATACAGTATGAGGAGACAGGAACTAAAGTCTTTTCGGCAGAAGCACAGAAGTGTCCCTTTTGGTTAGAGGCCTATCGGCTGAGGCTTTTTCAGGCTGAGGAGTTGGTGAGGTAAGAGGTGGTGGCTATGACTTGTTCCTTTGTCTCTCTGATCTTTCAGCTTTCACCCCAATATCTGGTTCCGGGTATTTTATTATAAGACCATTTTAGAGATTCATGTTACCTGCAACCCCAGTGCTGTGGGAGTGGCTGGCGACAGGGGATTGCTAGGGCTCATGGTGACCCCCCTTTTGGTCCATGTTCAGTGAGAGACTCTGACTCAAAGGATTAAGGCAGACAGTGATAGATGAGAACACATGATATTCTTTTCTGGCACACACTCACACACACACACACACGCACACACACAGGCACACACACTCACACACACACAGTTTTGTCTTCATTGTCTCTTCTGAAACATGGCATTTTTGAAAATTTCTACCTAGATAAATGAGAAATATAACTTTATCAACCTCAATCTAAAGGTATTTTTCAATCTGTAAGTATTCTTCAGCACCATAGTAACTGGTCAGCAGTAAGGAAAGACTGCAAGTTAATTACTGTTTTTATGGAATGGATTACTTCCCATTATCTCTACATAGGGGCACCATAGTGTATCCTTATAATTTTCACTGGCAGCCATGGACGATGAGCATATTCATCAGGAGAAGGATGAGCCTTTGCCATTTGTGAATTAGATGGATGTATTATTTATATTTAGGCAGAGCTGTAAAATATCTTTCTATACATTTTAAGATCTAGAGGCCATCTGCAAATCATTAAAGTTTGAAGCAAACTGTTAAAATATTTAGTGCTTTCTTTTGTAGGGATATTTATGTATATTGCTCCGATGGGTAATATGTCAAGTGTAAGGTATAGACCGTAGCAATGGTAGAGTGTAGACGACACTTCAGCACTTCATCTGTTTTTTTATGTCTGTGTATTTTAGCTATGGTGTAGTTGGGGATCTTCTGCATTAAGATGTTTCTACACTGAAAATTGTCATTGAAGTTAGTGAACTACTTCTATAGAGAAGATTGTGAGGATGCGGGATTGTTTTGGCTTCTCCTGCTCTTTCAAGTATTGTATACATTTTGACTATTTTTTTTTTTTTTGCTAGCAAATTATACCCATGGTAAGGACACACAAGAAAATCAAACAACCTAGTGCTGAGTAAAATCTGACCAAAATGGAATCAGGGTAACCCTGGAATTTAGATGCACCGTGTAATGACCTGGTTATTCAGAATCCACGGAGAAGAGTAGGCTTATTTTTGTGCTGGGTCCAGATGGTAACAACTGGAGTAGCTGACCCATGCTATTGCTCTTCAGAGAGGAGTTTTAAGCAGTGGGGGTGTCAGGCCCACTGCTTATGAAATGAGCCAGCACTGATTTCCACTCTTATTTCTGGATCTTCTTCGCATAACAAACTATTCAACACTTCTATTTAGTGTTTGTTAGTAACACTTCAGTGCTTCTGCACACCTGTGTGTGGGGAACTTCTCTGACTTCCTGTAATCCAGTTATACACAGCCTTTTCTGTCAGAATAGCTCTCATCTTATTAAAGAGCTGGTTTTCTTTCTGCTAACTATAAAAAAAGATACAGAATTTTCTTAACTCAAAACCCATTCTTGAGGGTATTTTTATATTGTACCTTACCCTCAAATTGATGGTTTCTATATTCAAACCATGTTCAAGATTGTGAGCTGAGGTCTAAGTGCTAAACAGGAGGTGTTTTGAAAGAAGGTATTGCTTCAGTGTGTCAAGTGCTAGATTTTTTCCTGTTTCCTGTCTAAGCAGGTAATGTAGGAGGGGAATAGTCTCCATCATAAAGTCTGCCAATTAGTTTATACCAGTCCTTGTGAGCTTAGAGGCTCTGTTTCGCTGCTCATGTGATATTGTCAAATAAGAAAGTAGGGAAATTGAAAATAAATGAGTAGAAGAAATGATCTCTGGGCAAGAAAATGAGAAGTCATCAATACATGTCAACAAATTTATAGCCAATCCAAGCAAATAAAGCAGTTGATTGAAAACCTGAATATTCAGCTACTTCTAGTGATGCAGTAGACATACTTTAGAAACAAGATTTAAGAATATTAAGACAAGCAGAAACATAGAAATCTAATATCTCAACAAATATATGTATAAAGCATGGTAAATATTTGTGAACCCCAAGTTTGTGTACACTGGATATTCAAGCAACCATAAAGCATTTGAAGATACGAAATTATATAAAAAAGATACTTTGAGAGTGCACCTGTTTCTTCTAGTGTGACAGCATAGACATTGATTTCTCTGTTTTCCATTTAAAAGAAGTTTAACGTAAGGATTACACTCTTTCTTCTAAGAAAGGCTGTGGTTATGGTACAAACTCTTCATGTCTCTGTTAAACTCTGTTTGGATAGCTTGGAATGTTAGGTCTCTAATCAAGGCCTGAGGTAGATTCTACTCTTTTGACCACAAGGAAATAACTTTCTCTTAATTGGCCTCAACAGTTACACTTAGATGTGAAAGTTTGCTAGTTGAGCTGTGGTGAGAGCTATGGGCAGAATGAAGAAGATCAGAATCATGTTTCTTGTTCCAAAACTGATCAGACATAACACAAAATGTGAATAGGTATCATCATCACCTCCTACAAGCATTCTTATTGGACATAAAATTAAAGACAGTAAAAGAAATCTACTTCTCATGTCATTATATTCTCAAGCAGAGCCTTGATGGTGACTTCAGGATTTCCTGTATTTGAATTGGAAAGAGTAGCAGAATTTGACATGTATGCTGCATTCTGTGGACTGGGTAACTGAAATACAAAAACATGTGCTGTTTTCCTGGACTCTTACTATTTATGTTTCAAACTATAATGCATTTACAAACACTGAAGAATTGGTGAAACTTGGGATGGCCATTTATATGTAACATTTTAACCATGGCATCTAGGGGTTTCTTATAATGAGGCTTATTTAGCGTTAGCCTAAAATCCTGGATTTCTAAGGAAAAATAGTGTTTCGTTTATTATTAACAGCAAAATCTGCCAATGTTCAGTGCTTTGCTTTCTTTGAACCAGACTTGGCGGAGTTCTCCATCATGAAGAGAGCGGCGGTGGAGGGCAGTTCTGTTGTGTCTCCAACACTCTTTTTCCAACTTCAGTCAAGAGCCCATCTTCCAGCAAGTGGGCTACTCATAGGTTTAGAGGCTTTGGCTTGATGATATTTAAAAAATACAGTGATTTCATGGAACTTAAGATGGCTTAAACACCGCTTTGGTCAATACCAGGCCTTGGGGAGAGACAGGGATCCATGATGCATCAGTTTCCTGGGCATCTAGAGGTAGAGTTGCCCTGATATTATGGGACCAGTTTGCTCCAGTCCTACCCCCTAAGCTGCCATGCCATTTTTTTCTGCTAAAATCGCCTCTTCAAAAATTAAAGTTTACTAGAAACTTTAGAGGAAAACCTAAGAGAAGGAATTTTAATGACAAGGATATTTTTTTTCTTCTGGCCAAGTTTATGTGCTTAGAGTGAGACTTCTTTGGGACAATTCTGAGAACTACCCTAAGTGACAACAAAAAGAATCAGTGGGTTGAGGTCCCATCTAGTTTAGCTGCCGGAGCTGAGTGTCCAGCTATTTCCTTCTCCTTAGGCAGTGTCTGAGGAAATAGATAAATAGTCCAGATCAGCCTTATCAGGTAATACATTTGTACTTCCTTGTAACCTGAAGTTAAGAACCCTCAGAGAGTGATGGGACTGAGACTGGAACATTTCCTAGGACATCGTGACAGCAAAGGCTTTAATAACACAGGGACCACAGGGACCACCGAAACCAAGTGCAAAACCCAAACCCCAAAAGCCGAACAGCAAATCTGCCTTTGTAATGTTATATGAATATTTTTCATGTGGGTGCTGTGTCCACATGAAATACATAGTACATTATACTTCATGTGAATGTTTATTGTCTTTCTGTGTGTTTAGCTTATTATCTTCTAAACATAGTCAGAAATAATTAAGACAAGATGATAGTAGATCTATAATTATTCAAGAACCCACAATAATCACTGTTTTAATATATAACACAGGAAAAATACATCCCTCGTAAGAGCCCCTCAAGGAAGATTTATAGACCATTTTGTATAGATCAGGACACCCACGCTCAGGTAGCTTTGGTGACATTTTTAGGAGTGTACACAGCAGACGGCTGAACTGAGGTGTCCGAGCTCACTCCAGTATCACACGCCGACTGGCTTTAGTTCAGAACTGGGCGACACAAAACAACATCTGATCTCGTAGCCTCTTCTTTATTTCCCCTCTTCAAACTCTAGATTCTTTATTTTTTCTTTTGGTTTTTTCAAGACAGGGTTTCTCTGTGTAGTTTTGGAGCCTGTCCTGGATCTCACTCTGTAGCCCAGACTGGCCTCCAACTCACAGAGATCCACCTGGCTCTGCCTCCCGAGTGCTGGGATTAAAGGTGTGCGCCACCACTGCCTCCAGGCTCAAACCCTAGATTCTTTGCTTCACTCTGACAAGGGAGTCTCTTCTGCTGTCTTCCCTTCACTTCTGTGGAGGGCCCTCATGGTGGCTGCCATCCCTCTACCTTCCTCAAGGGCTCTCTCTCTCCATCAGTGTGTTCAACGCTATCAGCAGCTAAGCTTATAGAACGGCCTTGTGACAACAGAGTGGGAAATCTCCCTCAATGCAAGTCTCTCCACAGCACTGTCTATGCTCCTTCCTCCCTTCGTACCTTGACTTCTACTTTGCCTTCTACCTGCGGCTCTCAGACACTGCTGTGGACAGGAGGAGCGGAAGGGACTTTGTTCCTAGACTCACCATCTTGGCCTTCTCACATCCAGCTGTTAACACTCACTGGAATACTTGAAAACAGTGAAGCCCTGAGGACTCCTGGTCTTCATGACAGCATCTTCATCTCTGCGTGGTGTGTGCATGTGCATGTGTGTGTCCTTTCCCTTCTTCCCAATCAGTCTGGCAGGCTCCTGCTTTCCAACTGATTTCTATGAATCCTTATCCTTTGCTCAGATGCTTCTCTTCATAATCTTGAAAAATTCTGAGACAGATGGACAATCTCTCTCTCTCTCTCTCTCTCTCTCTCTCTCTCTCTCTCTCTCTCTCTCTCTCTCTGACACACACACACACACACACACACACACACACACACACACACACAGAGTGTGAGAGAGAGATCCTTTATCCTGTTACCGAAGGCTTTTGCCATCATCTAAGGGCCTGTAATCATGGACAGTGTCTCTAAAATGAAAGATTTATAGCCACCTCTGTTTAGCGACTGAGAAACACAGGAACAGAAGCCCTTTGGCATCTGTGTGGATGTCATATCACAAAACTGCACTGGAACTTTGTGCCACCGATTCCAACTTGGCCAGTCACACTGTGTCTGTGGGATTCTGAACAAAACCTCCTGAAAGGAAGTCTGCAGAGACTGGCTGGCTGATTAGAATTTCAGTATTGTGGAGAGACTAAGTGCTGCATGGTTGAAAGGCTAGTTAGCTTATCTTGGGCTAGTTCTAGTGCCCCAAAATAGCTATCCCTTGCCCACGCCTGTGCTGGAACTAACATCTTACAACTAACAAGCAAAAACCTTTTAGAATCTATTAACTTAGCAGATCACTGGTGTCCACCAACCCAAGAGCTAAGAATGCCATCAGATAGTACCTTGAGCCCGTAAGAAAGCTTCCCCAACCTGCTGTACCTGCCTCTCTGATGCACCCGCCAATGTATTTTAAACTTGCCTTGATTTGTGGCTTTCTTTGTTCTGTAAAACTATAAAAACTTCATGAAACTGATTCTGTATTTGAAACTTGGAACTTGGGGTAACCCAAATATGTATTCTTGGGTCACTCAAATAGTTCCAGAATACACTACCTCTTAATCCCTTTACAATGAGAGCTGTGGTTTCTGTGTTGACAGGACTGTCCAGCAAGAGGTTGAACTTTTGAGTGACCAGGAGGAAAGAAATTTCTATTAACAAAACAAAACAAAAACCAGGCATGCGTGTTCAAATGAGAAGCCAAGAGTACAAACGACTGGAGCTCTGCTTTTGTTTCCATTTCTGCGCACACACCATCATTCACTTATTCTCATCCCTAGCCACACTAAAACTGTCGGTGCAGCCGCCCGCTTGGTGACAATGGCGGTGACCGAGGCTAGCAATCAGCTTGCTTTTCTACAAGAACACTTCATGAACTGGAGAGCTTTTATTATTTCTTCAGCTGCGGAACAAAGGTATAGCTTTTACTCTTCAGTAAGCTTTCCTGAGTTGAGCCTCAGAAGCACTTTGAGAGAAGATATTGGGAGTAATGTGTGTCTGTGGGAACCATTTTAAAGCTGAATGTTTGGGAGGAAAAACAAAAGGAACTAACTGAAAGGTTTATAACTTTAGTGGTAAAATAACTTCTAATGGTTATTACCATTTAGCACTGTTTCAACGGAATATTTGAGTTCAATGCTCAATTCTAAATGTTAATAAACTGTTTAGACTAGAAATTGTAAACAGCTATGATTATAGGTACTATATAATGCAGATGAGTGGGTGGTACCTCAGCATATGGCTGTCTTAGAATCTTAGAAGACACTTTCATTGCTTAAATACCTTTCAAAGTATGTGTGTGTGTGTGTGTGTGTGTGTGTGTGTGTGCATGTTTGTGTCTCTGTGTCTGTCTTTGTGCACTTTGTATGAATGCAATTTTGTAACTATCTTTTAGTGAAACAAATATTAAAGTGTAATCCTCTGTGAAGGCAGTGTTGCCTGCTTTAGGGTGGGCTCACTCTATCACTCCCAGGAATGGCTTCCCTGGCTTCATTTCTGATCGACTGAATCAGATGACCATCAACGGGACTGGATCTTAAAAACAAAACGAAACAAAAAGCCATTCTAGGTGATTCTGGCGGTCACACTGAGGATCAAGACAGCTGAGCTCCCTCAGCTGTTTCTCCTTTCTGTACTGTCAGATGGTTTCTTTAGCATGCCAGACCATCTCTGTCGCATGGTGACGGTCCACGCCTGGCACCTTCTTGGTCCCAAACTGAGCTATCACGAGTCACTGCCGTGGGCTGTGAGCATGCAGGTTGTGGTTTGTCACCCACTTCTTTCCCTGTGTTCACCCTTCCTTGTCACAAGAAGCCCTCAGGGGCCTTCAGCTTGCCAGTCCCTTTCCACTACAGGTAGTCAGCCCGAACAATTCAATTTAAAACGTCTCTGGAAGCCAACACTTAAGAGAATATGCTGTGTGCCCCTCCCAAGTGCGGATGTCTGTGAAAGGCTTCCAGACCTGGTTAAACCTAGGCTTCTTTAATGACTTTTAGTAACCAGCAAAAGACCAACAAGACCCCCTTGCATGAAAGCTAATGAAGCATCCTTTTGGAGATGGGAGTGAGCAAGACAGCTGAGAAGCACATATCGTACCAATGCTTATGACAGCTTCTGTCTCCACGTGACAGGAAGGAATATCAGCTCAGTGCTGATAGCTACTTAAGTTCAGCTAGTCTGCGGAAAAGATAAAGTCACCAATGGCGGTAAGGACAGGAACAAAGGCAAACAGGGAAGTGCACTGGGGCCAAGATTACTGTCTGTGGCCATGTGATAGCTGGAAGAGGTTAGGCTGAGACAAACAGCGAACTGACCCTGGGGAATGCTAAGAAAGGGCATGCCTTACATCAGTCCTACTCATTTGCTAAAGCAGCCTCTCCTCTCCCTTCCCCTTTACTTCCCTTCCTTCCCTCCTTCTCCTTCCCTTCTTCTCCCTATCCTGATCCAACCAGGGATGGAATTTAGGGCCTCTTGGAATGTTACCACTGAGCTATATCCCAGACCTCTTTTTCACATTTTATCTTGAAAGGGGTTCTCATTAAGTTGACTAAGAGGAACTTGAAATTGCTTTACAGTCCAGACAGGCCTGGAACTTGCAATTCTCCTGCCTCAGCCTCCCAAATAGCTTGGTCATAGGACCTAGGCTACCAGGCCTAGAACTCCCTCTGTTTTGAGGAGCACTTGGCCCATCCATTACAGTACGCTCTGGGGACACTGCACTAGCCACAGCATCTCTAAAGGACATACACCATGGCATACATAGTTTATAACATTTCGTTACTGGTCCAGGGAGACAACAACTGGCATGGGAGCTGAGGTCACTTGAGCTGTCTTGAGGGCCAATGTCCTCATTAGCACACCTGTCATACATGTGGGACACATAAGAATGCTTGGCATTTGGCTACACCGTCTTTTGAGTCAGACTGTATAGTGTGCTGGGCTGTCTCTTGGGTTTTGGACATGGACCGACACAAAGCTCAATATTGATCATAATGAGTAAGCATTATAGGTAGAAGAGACATATCCGGCAACCAACCGTCTGTGCCCCATGGAGGAAAGAGGCTTTGAGAACATGAATGCCTTTGGATATTTGTCTCTAAGAACCAGCTGCACTTCATCAATGTGGTTTTCTCATGACTGCAATATCTCTCTTAGTGGCAAAGTCAAGTACAACGTGGTGGAGAAGGACTTTGCTCCACGAAGTGTCTGTAGTCGTTGTGATAGGAGGAGGTGCTTGCAGTTTAATGCTGTATTTGCTCCACACTCCAGTCTTCTTCAGTGAAATGCAAAAACTATGAAGGGCAAAAACGTTCTGCTAATTGTAAACGACAAAGAAGGACAGCTATAAATGAATTGAGGAGCTAGGGTAAGCAAATGATGGGTTTGCATATTTTTTCTAAATGATGTCATGGCCCAGAAAGGGCAGTCAGAGAATTTATAGCATGGATTTAGTTTCATTTACAAATCTGGAGTACTGCCATGTGATGGTATCTGACTAAATTAATGTAAGTGTTCCTCATTGAAAGGACAAGAAGGTAATACTCTCTCGTGTAGTCAAGGATAAGGCAGAACAATTTTAAGAAACACATAGCTGATTGTGCAATTAATATTTTTAAGGATGAGTTTGCCATTTCTAACTAGGATTCTAGATGAAACTGATTTTTAAATAGATATGCAATAGGATCTAAGACAGAATAGGGAAATTTTGTCAATAGTTAATGTTTGAACAGTATAACTCTTAAATAGTTTAATGTGTAGAAAGTTATATTTTTTGATGACATTTTTCTTAGTACATATCAGTTAATCAAACATATTTGTGTTTGAGCATAATCAGAATGTTGCTGAAGGTGCTATTGCTTTCTAAAACAAAAACGTTTTAATGCTATGAGAATCCATCATAGATTTCCATTTCCCCATCCATCAACTTTAACCTGCTATAGAAACATGATGTCAATAAAAACAACTTTTAAAACTTATCAGTAAAATCTTATGTGTCTACTGATTAATAAAACAAAAAAATGTTTTTTGGTCTATAGTAGATCACGTCATGTTCCCTCAATAGTAGTTCATGTGATGATGGAGGCAGAAATTGGGGCTATGGACCCAATACATGAGGAAATATCAACTAGGAAGCAGCAAGTTGATCCTCACCTTTTCTTGATTTTCAGACTTTGGACATCTGTGAATCTGTGATAAATACATTTCTGTTAGGTCATCTGTTTGCAGCAGGTCATTAGCAGAGCCTCAGCAAACTAATGCAGTTGTGAATTACAAACAAATTCTAACATTGATGAAGTCATCACTTTTCAGTATACATATAGAGTTGATGAAAATGAGCTAAAGACTGGTTTCAGTTGCCACATGACCTGGAGAGTGTTAGTTCATGTCTACTTTCCCAGCACCACTCAGTAGAAGCCTGGTCCTCCTCAGACAATTTCTATGTGTCTGATAGTCTTAGCTTAAGCTTATGCTAAAGTACTTGTTCATTTAATTTGCATGACAAAAATATGTCTTAAAGGTGTCAATTCTAACAGCTCCAGTAAAGAAGTCTTAAGACCTTGAGGAAACTTATTCTTTATCTATTTATTTACTTTTCATCTTTTAAAAAAGACCATTGTCCATTACCACTTGCCATAGAACAAATAGTTCTTTATCTATTTATTTACTTTTCATCTTTTAAAAAAGACCATTGTCCATTACCACTTGCCATAGAACAAATAGTTCTGTATTTTACCTTTATTGCCTCAAAGTAAATGAAGAAAAAGCTAACTGACATCAACGACCTTTTGACAAACAGATTCTAGGTCACATCTAGAGTATGCTCTTTCACTTAGCTCTGTCTCCATTTTTTGGATGCTCAAAAGCTGGTGTTTACATGGAATCCAGCCTAATTAAGAAAATGCAAGACTTTTTTTTGGCATATCTTGTTTAAGAGGAATTTAAGTATTCCATTAAGAAAATTTGAAATGTTTTCTATTTCATTAAGAAAAGTTCAAAATGTAATGTTCTGTTATTTAATTAAGATCATTTGAAAATGAAATGATTGCTTTTCTGTTTGATAGAGAGAATTTCAAATTTAGATATTCTTGTATTTGAAATGTTATCTCTCAGCTATATGTGTGTGTATGTGTGCATGTGTGTGTGCGTGTGTGTGTGTGTGTGTGTGTGTGTATGCACATATATACATAGACACACAGTAAACTGCAGACAATCACCAAATATTTTAAATAGCTAGGGGCTCCTTTTTTAATTTGTAGTTTGAAACAACTAGTTTGTTTCTGACACTTTTATAGTCAATGATGACTTTAAATAGTTAACTCCAGATGGATAACTATAGAAATAGTTAAGGATGCTATGTAGCTCAATATAATTTCTTTCTACCTAGACACTATTTAGATTTTTAAATAAATTATCACTAAAAGCTACTTCATGGTCTCAATGCTTGTTTACCTTTTCACACATCTAACCCACACCCAGGATATAATTTACCCTCTTCAAGTACATGGTAAGCCACTCAAGAAATCAATAGAGGTTATAAAACATGTACAATTTTGAATTTGGAGAATCAAACATCTATTTGGTGTATTGAAATAGAACAGCTGACATTACAGTTGCAGCTTCCAGACGACCATTTATTTAGAAATAGAAACAAAAAAGATGAATATATTCTGAAACAGGAGTAGAGTGTGACAGATAATTAAAAATCCCTCATTTCTGCTTTAATTGATGATGTTAATATCAACCTATGACTTTAGGCTCTTAGTATTTTACCATGTGACTTCTGAGATCCTAAAATTGTGAAAAATGACATTACCTCTCATGAGTTGTCTGAATCTGCTACAGCTTCAGTCTGACTGATCTAATTTATTTATCAGATGATTCAATTAAGACATTGATTTATTTCCTCCTGTGTAGTTAATGCTACAAACGTAAGGTACAAGCGGTAAGTAACAAAGTTTCTTACCTGATGTGTGTACACATGAGGCACTGAGATAGACAGCAGACAGAAGCAAACAACAACAACAAAACTCAACATGTCAGCTTGAAATGTTACAGGAAAACCCCAGGACGTTCAGATACTGAACAGTGGGCCAGGAGACCTATGTCAGATAGGTGTGATAATGTGCATGTAGTAAGGAAGAGCTGTGGAAGAGCTAGCCAGTTAGAGTCCAGGGAGTGGCCCTGAAGGACGGAGTGGACCACAGAAACAAGGTCCTCTGTCAGAAGCAGGGAAAGCCAGGTAAAGAAGGAGATGAAGAGGGAGGACAGGCAAGGGAGATTGAAACAAAAGGAAGATGAAGAGGTCAACCAAAACCCCTGTGAGCAGAAGTGTATATACCAGGAGAATGAGTGAGGCTTGAGTATGGTGATATTTTATTTGTATTGAAATGTAATTTTATTTATATGTTAATAAATAAAGTTGCCTGGGGGTCAGAGCTAATAGCAAGCCATAGTAGAGCAGGGCGTTGGTGGCGCACGCTTTTAATCCCAGCTCTTGGGAGGCAGAGCTAGGCGGATCTCTGTGTGTTCAAGGATACCACCAGCATGGAGACACGCCTTTAATCTCAATACCAACCATAGAAGACCCGGAGGTCTGTACAGACCGTCAGTGACAAGGAGGTCATGTGGTTGGGTTTACAACCAATGAGAAGGCATAACAGAAAGTCTATATAAAGACAAATACACAGGAAGTAGGTCTCTTGGCTGAAGAGGATAGCTGCAGGAGTGAAGGTTAAGGCTCTTAGCTCTGACCTCTTGGGCTTTCATCTTTGCATTGGCTCTGTGTTTCTTATTTAACAAGACTGTTCATCTACACTTGAGTTTCAGGGGTAATGGGAAGCCATCATGAAAGTCTCTGGTGTATCTCACTGGTGCTGAAAATGGATCAGTGAAGGGACTCAGAGGGAGCAACAGACACACAGGAGTTCAGTACTGCAGGTTAGGTGACAGGCATTGTCTAAGTCTAGGACATGGCCAGGCAGGGAGAAAAAGACAGTTTGATTCCAAATGTATCTCAGAGGGGGATGTGTATGCCCCACTTGTTTGCTGTAAAATGAAAGGAACCGTGGCAGGCGGTGGCAACCCTTCTGATTCCAGTACTTTGGACATTGGGTAAAGAGAATCATGAGTTTGAGACCAGTACATACTAGAGAAGGAGACTGTCCTGGTTAATGTTCTATTGCTGTGACAAAACACCATGACCAAGGCAACTATACAAAAGAAAGTATTTAACTGGGGACTATTGGTTCCAAAGGACCAGAGTCCATGACCATTGTGGAGGGGAAACATGGCAGCAGGCAGGCGGGCATGGTACTGTGCAGTGGCTTTGAGCTTACACTTGAGCCACAAGCAGGAGGCAGCGGGAGCTGACTGGAATGGCACAGGTTTTTGAAACCTCAAAGGCCATCTCCAGTGACACACCTCCTCTAACAAGGATTTACCTGCAAATCCTCCCCAAACAGTTCCACCAAATGGGGCCCAGGCATTTAAACATATGAGCCAGTGAGGACTTTTTCTCATTCAAAACACCACAGAGACCCTATCTCAAAAGGAAAAAGTAGGAGAGCACCACAAAAGACTAAATTGTGCCTGAAGTAGCTAAGTAATGCCATTTTTGTGTCTTGGAGAGTTTGAGGAGAATTATTTTAGCTTCAATACAAATATGTCAAAATCCCTCATGATTTTTGAGAAAACATTGATGATTTTGTTTATGGTTTAGTATATATAAAATGGAACTGCATAAACTGGAAAGAATTTATTGTTTAGTAGAAAATATTAGGGGCTGGAATATATAATACTAAGCAGTATTAGGAAAATTACCTGGAGGCATAAGAAGTATGAAACAGGAGGAAGGGCACTTATAATGGTCTGTAAGACATTTGGAGGAGTGGGTTTAAAGGCATGGGACGAAGCATTATGAAACAAGGTAAATTGAGTCTATGAAGAAACATCCCTGAAGAATGCTTTTAAGCAAAGCATTTCTCTCTGTTTTTGAAAAATGTGTCATAAGGAAAGGAGATTCTTTAAAGATAATAAAATTGTAGAATTGCCTTCTTCTTCAATTTGTGTTGTATAACACAGGTCATGCATTAGTCAAAGGATTATCAAGTGATATTGTTATTTTATGATAATTTAATGCTTTCAAAGTGTCATTCTTACATGAAGACTGCAACACTCCACAGGACAGTTAATACGTGTGTGTGTGTGTGTGTGTGTGTGTGTGTGTGTGCACAAACATATAAATGATTATTTGCACATTTATAAATACACACAGACATTTGTTATATCTATAAACCACACACACACACACACACACACACACACACACACCCCACACACACCACTCTCACATATACACACACCCACACACGCCCACCCACCCCCACACACACCCACACACAGACACAGACACCACTCTCACATATACACACACCTTTGATAAGTTAGAAAGGAGAAAGCAGACATATTCAATTAATTCCTATTACCATACATGTTAAAAGCAGGAACTGGCTCCAGATGCTGTGTGTGTCTAACTCTTAAAGTCTACATCAAAAGAGATGCAGATGCAGAAGGTCATGAAGATGGTAGAGAGAGTTCTTGAGCCCTCACATCCATCTTTTCTGTTCTCAGTTGAATGTGGGATTCTCAGGGTCTCAACAGTAACGGGTTGTTTCAGGGCTGGACATGCAGAGTTAGAGGAAGTATGGAAGAGGCAGTCATCTGGATAATTCCAGGCTAGAAAACAATTTTGTCTGAAGGTACAGATAATTGGGACAGAAATGTTTTTTGCCGGGAGAGATTCCTGAGATTGCCTCACCACTCCACTTGAATCTGCAGGTGGAGTCGTAACCACGGGCATTGCACGGACTAATAGAAACTGCACCACTCAATGTGAAGAATGGGGTTTTCTGGAGATAGCTAAATTGCTTAGCTCTATATTTTTTTTGTAAAAATAAAGTATATTGGATATTTTTCATTATAAAAGCAATTCACATTGAGTTGACAATAGTAAAAAATATAGATAGTAAGAGAACAAAAGAAAGAACTCAAATTATATAGCCTAGAGAAAACTGCCACCAACATTTTATATTTTGTTTTTTTATACTACATGTACTTTTAGGATTTGGTTGTTTTGAACTTTGTAGAAATCCCTCTCTCTCTCTCTCTCTCTCTCTCTCTCTCTCTCTCTCTCTCTCTCTCTCTCCCTCTCATTTTTCAAAGGCTTCACCTCAGGCCGTGTCTGGGAGCTGCTTCTAGGGCACTGATGTGGTAGGCTCACTGTGATCAGTTTCTACATTTGTCAGGGAAGAACTGTGGCCATTAGAAAACCACAACTGACTTTAGACGGACAGTGGTTCACAGAGAAGATTCGAGAACTGAAGATGTCATCATTAGGACAGAATACGCTTCACTGTTTCAAAATCTGTGAATTAAAAGCCTCAAAATAGACAGAGTTATTACTAATGTTAAGTAACACCATCATCTAAAATAATGAAAAGTGGGAATTATCTAACATTTTAGCAACAATGTAATAGTTAAATTACAGTGTAGCAGAAGGGTAAAATATCCAACTAAAAAAAAAGAAAAACTTTGATGGCACATCAAATAAATAGGATTCCAATTCCAGCACAGACACACAAGTATGCTTGCACATGAATATGCATACATGCACATGTACTTATATGTACACATTGCACACACAAGTATGCATGTTCATATACATACACATAAGCATGTGTATATACTACGACACATGCACCTGCATACATATGAATAAACACATACAAACCTATATACATACACACAAATACATGTACACATCCATATATACATACACACATGAATATGTACACAAACAATATGTGAAAAATATAAATAAAACTAGAAAGAGATCATCAAAGGTTGACAGCAATTATGTCTAATGAGGTTCATTCAACAAATATGCTTTTATCATGAAAAGTATGCAATAACTGAAAAGTGAGTTTCAAGCAATTTCTTTTGACCTGAAAAGTAATGGTGAAGTCTTTAAATTCAAGTTTTTTAACTCTTACTTATTTGTTTAGGGTTATTAGACCCAGAGATTTTCATTATTTATTAAGAATCTCTTATAATAAAAAAATCAACACTGTCCTTCAACATTTTAAACTCAAATCTCCACTTGTTGCCCTTACATCTTTGTGCAGAATATAGTTTCTTCAGCTTGTGTGTCTAAATGGAGATGTATGTGTGTGTGTGTGTGTGTGTGTGTGTGTGTGTGTGTGTGTGAGAGAGAGAGAGAGAGAGAGAGAGAGAGAGAGAGAGAGAGAGAGAGAATGAGCGAGGGAGGGATCATGAGAGAGAAAAAATAGATGTTATATCTGACAAGTCTAAGAGTGGCTAATGGCTTTGGAAAGTTAGAATTTCTCCCGTCTTTTTAGTTTCTGTTATTCTTCAATCACCAGAGACCAGCGGTAGTACTACAGAGTTCTGACTTTGCCGAATTGACTGTCCTTCCAGAGCACTGTCGGGCTAATGACATCAGTGTGGGCTCATCATCTGCAGTGAGGAACAATGGATCATCCGCTGGACAGAGATGATTAGTTTAATGCAGAGAAGATGAGGTTCACCTAAGCCTCAGGAGAGCTGTGTGCAGCCTCATGGACCATGTGGACCCACAGAAGCCCTTCATCATCTTTTAGGCTATAGTGTTCCGAAGAAACCAAGAGCAAAGTATGAGCTGCAAGAACCTTAGGTACAGTCTTTTCCCTAACTCTGAGTGTTTTGTGATCTTATATTACACTTAAGGAATGTTTTCTGTTAGACCAATATGTAATTAATATATTTTGTGAGTTTTCTGTTAGATCAATATGTAATTAATATATTTTCTGAGTCAGATGGTATGTTAATAGACAGTGAACTTTGGCAACACTGGGAGTCATCTCATTTTCCCCATGAATGGAGTTACCATGTCTTGGTCTGAGTCCAGAAGCCAGTGTCCCTGCTTACTAGTTGCAGGACATGAAGAAATTCATAAATGTCACTGTAGCTGTTTTGTCATCTCTGGAATGGAGACAGGAAGCCCGTTTTGGTCACAGAAGGACTGACTCTTGCTGAGACTCTGAGGTGAAGGTGAGGGACAAAAGAGTTCAGCTTAAGAATGGTAAAAAGCAGAGCCTACTGAGAGATTCTCAATATCAGCCGAGGTATCTACCAACAGATGAAGTGGTAGATGTATGCAATGGAACTTCATGCAGTCATAAAGACAACCGACATGTGCAAGAAGATGAACGGAGCTAGAAGTCATCATGTTAAATGTAATAAACCAGTATCACAATGATTTCCCTTATACATGGAACCCCGATTTAAATTTATGTGATCTGTATGTATGCACAGATATGAATTTATGATGGGGGACATGAGAGGAAACTAGAAATAAAAATCATGGGAAGGGAGGAATAGATTTTAGTTGGGGTGGGGAGCAATACATATAATATAAAAGCCAAAAGGGAGAAACCAGACAGAGAGAGCAGAGGGGCTGGGGGAAGGCAGTGGGTGAAGAGAATGTATCAAAACAAATTATGATACGTATGTATGAGATGCTGTAATGAGACACTTTGTGCTAGGCTAGAAAACAGCACTACCTTACTGGAAAGTAAGTACCTTATACCTTCCCGTGCCTGGGTAAGGCTTGGGATTCTGTCTTTGTTTTGGCCCAGCTTTCTGACTACAGGCAAGTCATCACCTACAATTCATGTTTGTACAATGTGTAGCAGTATCTGGCACACAGTAAATACTCAGCACCTAATCGCTGTTTTAAATGAATGAGATTTTGAACTTAAGGCATTTATTGGCATAGCACAAAGCACTCAGCCAGTAAGTGTCAGTTCTAAATATGGTCACTCACAGGGCAAAGACGTCTAAGCTGCCCATGAACTGGGAACAAGAATTTGGCAAATGAAGAAAAGCAGGGGTATTCGATGTCTAAATCATTTATAAATCTACTAAAAGTCAGAGTGAGCATTGCTCAGGGTAACTAGCCATCTCTAGGCGCGTAGACAGTGAAAGCAGTGAGGGCAGTGTGTGTGGTCAGGAGTGAGTGCCTGGCAGCAAGAAAGACCACAGTGCCCTGCTGCAGGGTGGGCCACCGTGCAGTGACCACTACGGAAAGCCTGAGGTCCATTCTCACACTTGTCCTCACTACAGACAGCCTGCGGTCTGCTGCCACACTTGTCCTCACTACAGACAGCCTGTGGACTGCTGCCACACTTGTCTGAGTCTTAGCCACTCTTGGACTGTATGTCATTGTTGGCTGCCTGTAGTGGATGGAAGGGATTCAGCTGTATTCAGTGGTGGTTCATGTAACAGCCACAAGTAGCTGAAGCCATCCTTAATAGGAACTGAAGGTCAAGCCAAGTTTATAAAGTCAGTAGAGACAACTTCAATTTGACAGGCTACAAAGGAGCCAAAAGTCATGGTGCCTCTCTCTCTAATAAAATAATCTCCGTTCCATAAAGTCTTATTAAAGAAATGGAATTCCATCTTGGCAAAGCAAGTATATATCAAGTTTAGGTTGCTCTTCAAGCTGAAGCCAATATTAAAAGTATAATGTGGATCACTGTTAATAATGATAAATCATGACTTGAAATGTATTCTCAGCTCTTAGATGCAAGTGTTGCTGACTCAATATGGTCTATTCTGATGGAAAGAAATTTGTTATAATAAGATAATATCCATATTCCTCTACTTAGAAATAGCTGTTTTTTGTTTGATGGGATGCTAGGATCCTATGCAGTGGGAAAAGGCATGCGTGATATTCATTTATTGGGGCACTGTGTCCTAATTATCCAGCTTTCCTTTTTCATTAATAATAGAGGATTGTGAATAAAAACATACTAATATGCACCAGATGTTCAGAAAAACATAAATATCCCCACATGTCAGCACATTTTAGCAAAAAGTCAACAAAATTTTCTCTACTTCTTGTTCCTTTTTTAGTTTTTGAAACATGTTCTTTGATATGGTATTTTTAATCCTCATTAGGAACTTGCTTTGGTTCCTTCAATCTCTGCCACAAGGGATGGTGGATTTTCAGATGTATCCAGTGTGCGTCTCTCCCTTTTCCTGTTCCTCTTTCTGTCCAGGGCAGGCAGGAGAACTAGAGGCCCACCAGACTGCTCTCTGACCACACAGATTCTCAGCTTTTCCCACAGCAGACGGCATGAATAAAGTTCTTCAACTTTCTGATTCTAAATTTTGAGTATTTTCAATGGTGATAAAAATTCTTTTATTGAAAGGCCATTTCAAAAAGAAACACTGATAAGTTGCCAAACATTCTTCTATAGTCAATAAAAAGGTAGCAATTAACTCACCCATGCCGAAGACAGTCTTCGTTGGTTGGTTTTCCTTGACAATTGGAGTTTTTGTTTTCTTCCCTATTTCTGTCTTAAGCCTACTGAAATAGATTTCTCCCCTAAAATTCAAGCATTTCCCTCCAGCTGCCTTTCTGGAAGCTTCTTCTCCCAGCACCAGCTCCCACATAAATCTCCTGTGTAGGAGCCAGGGCAGACTTTGTTATCTTAGTACCTAGAATTAAATTATGGTGCATGCTGTCTGATAGATTTCAGTCAGTTCTCGCTGGTAAGGCAATACAAATCCCACGGGGATTCCATGAATTGGCCAGTAAAAATTTTGTAAATTAATTTATTAATTTTCCCCCTGTGTCTCCTCCATAATCTGGGAGCACCCTATTCTATTAAGGAAATGGAACACATATGAGATTGAAAGGAGGTTAAAAACCAAGTTGTTTGTTTGTTTGTTTGGTCCAATCTTTAAGACTTTACATAAGGAAAAACAAATACTGGCCTAGAGATTATGTAAAAACCTCAGCGGACTCTGGTTTCCACTGTCAGTATTTAGAAGGAAAGCAAGTGCTTGAGAGAGAGTTGTCAAGATTTGATCTGGGAGTCCCTTTCCTTCTAGCTGGCTTAGCTCCATTATCCTTCAAGCACTGCGGGATTGGATTTCATTCCAGTTTGGATTTTGTCCAGGTGTTCTCTGACCTGGAGTGCCTCGGCGGTTAGGAGCTAGAGAAGACTCGTTTTTCCATGTCTTGACTCACTGCTGCTCTATTAGTTCACTTGACTTTGATATAGAAATTGGCTAATGCTATACAAAGTCTCCCTTCCCTGGAATTCAGAGAGCAGCTTATTTATATGTAGATGTAGCTATATGACATTTTCAAATGCCAGACATTTGCATATGAAGGTCTCTTTCTTCCCCTCTCAGTAAACAGTCTTTCCTATTACTTCCAAAGCAATGTTTGGAATTAAATTTCCTATAAAAGTTTGTCCTTAAAGTGTTCTTTAAATGTCCAGTAGAGATGAAGAATTAAATTCCCAAACTGGAATCCATCAGGATTATTTTAGGAAAATGTATCCATCATCTATGATACACACAGGCCTGTACACCTCCACTTGTGTAGCTTTGCACAAAAAGTTTGCGAAATTGTATTAACAGGTAAAAATTCTTAAGAAAACAAGAGGACATTACTTTGACACACAGTTCTGTTTCTAGGGCAATGACCACTGGCCCCACGTACCAGGCATTTTTCTAGGCACCACATTTATCATTGGGAGTAGGGTGGTATTCTTGCCCCCACATGGAGTTTAAATGATAACTAAGGAGACAAGGAATAGAGGAGATAAAAGCACAAATGCACAAAGAAAATTCTGTTCACGATAAACGCGCTGTGAAAAACGAAACCCAGTGTTTGTAGAGTGTATGGCATGCAGGCAAAGGGCCACGAAGGCGTCTGAGCAGGTTGACTGGAAAGGTGTGAAGGGAAAGAGCAGAGTACTCACTCCAAGCACAGATAACAGCCAGGGCAAACAGGAAGCTGTAGCCATCACTACAGGAAGGTGAGTTTGGGAACAAAAGGGGCGTGTTTAGGCACAGCTCTTAGATGAAATGACCATTTCATTGATTCCAGGAACAGAAACATGAAGCAGGACTTGGGGAAGCCAAGGACAGGAGCTACTGAGTGTCCACTGCTATCAGTCTCCAGGACTCCTTTTTACCGCCCATGGGTCCCGAATAGTTTATTCTTGGCCACCTTGGTTTTCTTTTCTCTCTTTCTTCCACAGCCCCTCCGGGTTGAGTTCCCCACTCAAGCGTTAGCATATTATCATTTTCATTTCCCTCTCCTTGCAGACCCCCAGGCTGATCTCCCCGTGTTGAGGTGTTCAGGGAAACACATCAGATGGGGTCATTCTTTTGCCCACACATGGGCTTTTCTTCATGTGGTTTTTTTCTGTGTTAGTCACGCAGGCAAGCAAACAAGGAGTCAGAGCCTTTTTCTTGACTTCTCTTGGCATTCATAGACAGCGAATCTGGTAAACATATACATCCTATGCTCACCTAAAAAAGATCTTTTCCTCTCTGCCATAAATAGCACTCCTCCATTATTCCCACAGGGCTCTCCTAATCTATCTTGCCTTACGTTCTTTCCTTTTTCTTCTGTTCTGCCCTCTTCCCTTTTGTTTTTGTTTATTTTTCCTCTTTACTTTTTGATGACATTAAAAAAAAAACCAAACCACAAAACCCTCAACCTTTAGCCTCCTACAAAAGGATACATTTACATATTCATTTACAAACAACTTTGGAGGAGGCCTGGCTGGCCTGTAACCATCCTTAGCCCCTCAGCTCCATTTCCCCCTCTTCTCCATGCCATGCTTTAGTGGCAGCAAGCCCTGAGCCAGCCCCAGCACCCTCCAGCTCATCAAAGCTTCCTTCCCTTCCAAGCCCTGTTTCCCACCTTTACAATGCTCTTTTTTCTTCTCTGCCCGATGAATATGATACTGAAAAAAAAAAAAAGTGACATTTTGGCTTTTCTTACTGCCGGTTACGTCATTCCACAGGTCCTACCTGCTCTGCTGCGTCAGTCTGAGCTGCACTGCCTCATTCCTAAAACACTCTTATGATCTGTGCAGCCTCAAGGTAGACTCAGAAGGGGCAAGGCAGCATGCTGTGTCTACACATCACGATGCGAAGGAAATGCAGAATAAATATGGATCCCCGTCATCGTACTTCTTTAATGATTTATTTTCTATTTGTCATAGAAACCATCAGAATAATTGTGATTTGGTTTATGAATGTTTAGCAGTGTTACATGAGATTCTAATTTAAAGATAACAAGAGGCTTGGGTATCATCTGTCCTTGGGCATTCTTATTTATATAAAGCCCAAAGCAAATACTGTTAGTCACAGTGACAAACACATCAATGCTCATGAGACCCTCACTAATAAAGGGGCCGGAGGTGTGGCTAAGACATACACGCATATAGGCCTAGGTTCAATCACCAGAACTGGTTTAAAACATTCTCTAATGCTTCCATGAACACAAATAGCTATAAAAAAATCACAACGTCTTTAAGGCATTCATCCTCTTGATGAGCAGATTTGTGGTTTTGTTGTTATATCTGTTGCTCTGTAGTCCTAGATATTCACAACTACAAAGCAGGCAGCTTACTTCCTGGGTGTCCCAGTTAAACTCACATCACCAGGTAATGGCTGAAAACAACCGGTACTCTTCTAGCTTAGAACTCATCACTGTAGTGAGCTCAGGCTAGCAACAGGGCTTTTCCAAATCATTTTCAGGATTCCAACATCTTTATGCACATCCCAGAGAAGGTCACAGTTAGCAAGGATCGAGTATTTATTTCATTCTGCGGCTTTCTGTGACACTAATACACAGAAAAGCAGGAAGGTAGACTCTCCTCAAACAAATATTGGAGATCATCTGACATCTACACTCTGAAGGCAAGAAAATGAAGACTCAGGGAGCTAACATCCGAGGCGAGACCTACCATGGCCTCTCTGGGCATCACTGAAGGGCAGTATCTAGAAACATGGCTGTGTGAAGCCCTGGTTCTGGAACTTTCCCACCGGCAGTGGAATGCCTTCCATGCTCAGAGACTGTGTGTATTAGACTCAGGCTGAGCTGCTTTAGAGGCTGCAGCTGTGGGCTGAGTGCCAGCAGAGACAAACTTCAGAGCTCCTGGTGCTGCATCAGCTTCCTCATCAGCCTTTCCCCTTCATTTTTTATTTATATATAGCATGTTTCTAGGTATTCAGAACTGACAGCTTTTATCAGAACAGCTTTCTTTGATCACTTAATTTCTGAAGGTTTGTTTCGTTTGTAAGGTGTGATTTTAACCTCCCAGAATCATTTCCAGGGTCAAAAATGCTGTGAATTCTGCAATAAAACTCACTAAAAATACAATCCTAGACTAGAAAACAGAGTAGAAGTTTTGGTAGGACATAGGGACCTCAAGGGTCTATATTTCTTCTTTAACGGCAGTAGGCATTAGCCGTAGCAACTTCTTGGTGGGGACTCTGGCCTGTAGTGGGAATCCACTGTCTTGTATGCTTCTGACAATTTCTAAGCATCTTATGCTCTCATGCTCTGAAAACCACAATGCAAAGGGGAGATGTCCAGGAACAGACATTGGTAGCTCCGCATAACATGACAAATTGGATGAACTGACAGGTAGGTGATGAATAATGTTAACATGACCCTAAAAATAGTGAAGGGATGTTTGCACATTGACACTTCTCTAAAGGCAGATGGATATGCATGACCTGAGCTTTTAGACAGGTGTCAGGAATATTGATGGGTGGTACGAGGATGATCATTTTCTTGGCGGTGTTGCAGTAGACAGTCTGCATGATTAATGATGCATCTTAGTCTTTTATGTTTTCCACCTAGGGCGAGAAGGGATGTGAACCTTTGTCATTCCAAGGAATGTAAGAATCCTGCCTGAAGGGTAAGACAGGAGAGCTTTATTCATCTAAAAGTATCGTGTTTGTTTGCTGGGTGTAGAAACGGCAGTAAAAAACATGCATGGTCTCAGCACATGAAACAGTGGTGCCCAGTGGGCTGGTTAGACCAGACTTGATACTAGGGGAGTTCCACCCCAGGACACAAGGGCTTGCAGAGGTCTGAGGAGTGGAGAGCAGGCTGCCTGAGCTCTGACAAAAGCCAGAGTGCACTGTGGCTTTGGGATGCATCTGCATACAACAGGCTTTGGATGAATACTAAGAACCACTCAAAAGAAACAAAACAGGACTCAGGCAGGAAGGAAGAGGTGAGATCATCTGCCTAATGTTTATATTCATTTCAGGTTTTCAGAGACAATCTTCTGATTCAAATCAATTCAATATTGTTTCTAAATGCTGAATCTAGTGAGAAAGAGCTTTTCTTTCCCAAGAATAATACTGTTTGCTCAGGTTTTTAAAATGTCACATGCCGCAGTGAACGAACTATGCTATTTCAGGGCTCAAAATTAAATCCAAAGTCTAATAATAGTCTGTAGATATATTCTGCTAAACCCTAGGTAGCCAGCTCATCTACTGAAAATATTATGGTAGGTAAAGGTAACACAAGCTATGAAAATAAGCTCCCAATTGGTTTTCTTTTTTTTTTTTTTAAAAAAAAAACTTTTAAATGAACAAAGGTATCCTTGGAAATAAATTGTCGGTGGATAATAATTTAAATGAAGAAGTATATTCATTTTGTAACCAAGGATTATTAACTATGGGTTAGGTGATCAAGAAAACTTAGGAGATTGATTTCTCTAGAGGAATTTAAAAATAGGATAAAGTCTCATTTATATGATGGGAAATGGTTAGAAAGTAATATTTGTGAACATTAGTGACTAGGCTGAATTTCTTGTTTACAAGAGTGGTGGGTTCAATGGGAGTGATCCCATAGCTCATATATTTGAATGCATGGTCCCTCGTATGTGGAACTGGTTGGGAAGCATTGGGGGTGTGGCTTTGTTGGAACAGATATGCCACGGGGACAGGCTTTGAGGTTTCAAAAGCCTAGGCCAGTCATAGTTACTTCTCTCTGTCTTGTGATTATATCTTATGATGTAAGCTCTCAGCTACTGCTCCACCATCATGCTGGTCTTCCTGTTGCCATGTGCCCCACCATGATGATCATGGACTCACCCTCTGAACTGTAAGCTCCAAATAAACCCTTTCTTCTGTAAATTCCTTTGGTCATGGTGTCTTAACACAGCAATGGAAGAGTAACTAAGACACTAAGAGAAAGAAACAGATTTTGAACTTAAAATCCCTCTTTTAAAATGATAGAAATGTGTGTGTGTTTGTCTCAGTTGTTAACAATCTCCCAATAAAATCCAGTATTTTGAAATGTGAGAATGAAGAGTTCTGTCTTATCTGGAATATACCCTTAATATCTTCAGTTTAGAACTTGAATTGGCATGCTATTATACTAAGATTCTACAATATTATTTTTTGTCATTGGCTAAGTAATATTGCTTTCAGCTAGTATAATTTTATTCAGCTTGTGAAAGACTCCATGCATGTTGACTCTAGTGATCTCTTCTTCCATGTCTTTGCCACAATTAAAAAAATATTTTACCCCAAACAACTCTCATGCTTCTGGAAGATGAAGTTTGAATGAACTTAGGCCAATGAGTAGGAAGTAGAATTACCTGGAGTATAAATTCAGACTGGATATTTAACCAAGAGACACTAACAGGCTCAACACCAAATTTTTATATTATCCAATTAATATGCTGATACAAAAATGGTAATTGACAATTAAAAAATCTTCAACAGGAATAATTGTAGAACTATATCAAATTTTACCATGCAACTTAGACCATTATCTCTATCTGGAAACTAATCCAAATTCTGATGCCATTCTAGCTTGAGCAGTATGCACATACAAATGTCAATAATCCCTGCAGAGAAATTCTCATTGTACAAGTGCCTCATGTCTTAATCATAGGAAAGGGCAGAAAATACACAATCCTCATTTCCGAGATTTTTCAAGGGCTTTCCTAGATTATGTGGCATTTTAAACTGAAAAATTAGGTTTCAAATTTTGGTCTTTTGATAACTTGTATTGAGTGTAATGATTAAGAAAAATATCTCAGCAAGCAAATATTTCAGATACCAGCAAGTTACAAAGAGAACAGCATTCCCAGGCTGGCCTCAAACTCATGATCCTTCTGCCTCTGCCTCCTTCAGCAAATCCTACTTGCATACACCACCACAACTGGCAGAGAATAGCACTCAATAAACAGAGTTTATTTATTTGTTTGTTTGGTTTGGTTTTTTTGAGACAAGGTTTTTTCTGTGTAACTCTGGCTGTCCTGGAACTCGCTCTGTAGATCAGGCTGGCCTTGAACTCACAAAGATCCTCCTGCCTCTGCTTCCCAGTTGCTAGGATTAAAGGCCTGCATCACTACTTCCACCCAGTCAGATTTTACTATTTACCTGTCTGTGTCAGAAAGAGTTGCTTCAGTTTTCTTTTAAATGACTTAATTTTTTTTTTTATTTTATTTTTTTTGAAAAGGGGTCTCAAATAGTTTAGGCTAGCTTCAAATACTCTGTGTAGCAGAGAATGACCTTGAATGTCCAACCTCTACTTCTGGAGTGCTGGGATGACAGGTGTGAACGGTCGTGACTGGTTTCTGAGGCTCTGGACATTGAATCCAGGGCTTTGTGCTAGCGAGGGGTAATTTTAGCTTAATTGTCGTCGATTTAGCAGAATCTAGAGTTATCTGGGAGATGTGCGACTTTTCAGTGGCTCTGGCTTAACTGCTATGGGAGAACGCATTTTAATTGTGAATGAGGATCCCTGAGGGGATCCTGTGCGGCAGAGCAGAGAAACAAACTGGGCGACCGTGTTCATTCCTTGCGGTTCGCTGGCAGAAGGAACACCACTGCTTTAGGGTCCTGTTGCCTGACCTCCCATCATGGCAGGCTGTTTGAACTGTGAGCTGAAGCAAAGCCTTTCTCCCTTGAGTTGCTTTGGTCAGAGCTCTGTTTCTTAGCAACAGGAACGGACCGGGCAAGCGCTCTGAGGACTGGGCTCCAGGCCCAGCTCAGTTGGCGCCTTCTGTGTCGCACAGAAGAACTCTTAATTAAGGGAAACCACAAAACGCGACGTTTCAGAAGATAATCTGTTCTAACAAAGAACGGTGTTAAACATTTCAAAACACAAATTTCTCAGGCAACTTATTTACCAGCTCTCCTTTCTTAGAGACTTTCCTCCAGTAACGAGGGCAACAGAGCACACACTGAGGAGCAGGCAGAGGGACAATCTCCGACGGAAAATATCGTTCCTGAGAAACTTACTCGTTTGTTGCAGTGCTGAAGTAATTACTGCAGCAGAGACCTGCTCATTTATCATTTCCTGTTGTCTTTGCTATTTTTTTTTCAGGTTGTCTTTTTAAACAAATACCTTCATTGTCCTTGCTGCAAAACCAAAGACTTTATTTCACTAGGTAAGACAAGATACAGACGCAGTAGGGTTTGCTTCTAATCCCAAGGAGGATCCGTGTCCGGAAACCACCTAAGAGAATTGCACATTTGTTTCCTTACTTGGGGAATTGGCACAGCATAGTTGAACAGTAACCAGCCCCAGCCAGGGCAGAGATAGCTTAATGGCTCCCTCTCTTGAGCCTCAGGTGTTTCCATGAACATTTGAGTTCTAACACAGTCAGACATCCTGTTCCATGAGCAACACAACAATTTCCGTATTTTTAAAGAATTTCTGTTGAATGCTTCAACAGAATTCAGCTAGCAGGTTTTAAATCTCTTTGTATGAACGAACTGTTACAAAAACTTATAATGAGAAAGGGCCCAAATAATAAAAGGAAGCTTTGAAAGAGCTGCTACTGCCTCCTCAAAGAACATCATTAAAAAAAAAAATCTTTCAAACAGGTAGTGTTTGGTTCAGCAATTTAGTCTAAGTTTGTACAAAACATCTAATGTGAGCAGAAATATGACATAGCTTTGAACAGGAGCAAAACAGAGCCCTGAGTTACGAGAACACTGGTTGAGAACACTGTCTAGATAAGAGATCCAATTAGGCAGAAGAGGCTCCTCAGCAGCACCAGGGCCAGAAGCCCAACTTTCCTTCTAAGCACATGAAACTTTTTCATTCTCAGAAGTCTTGGTAGAGGCAGATCTCCCCTGTGTGAAGCTTTACCATTTCTAGTATGACTGAACTACTATTTTAAAAACATGTATATATATATATACATATATGTATATATATATACATATATATATATATATATATATATATATATATATATATATATATATATATATATATATTTGGAATAGGGAGACGAAAAGAACCTTGATAAATCAAAGGCCCCTGCTGGCTGATAGTGTCTCCTCTTCTGGTAAACAAGAGAACCTGACTTGGACTACTCAATCCATGTGATTTCTAGGCCCCATGGAATCTGAATATTCTATATGTCCTAGCCCCATAAGGCAGTTTTAAGCCTTAGCACTACTGGCATTTTGAAACTAGAGTAAAAAGTTTCTATACTGCTATGCCAAGCTCTTTCCCCTGTAAAATGTGATCTGTAAGTTATTTGTTCTAAAATTCAAATGAAATTAAGGAATAAATATGATTATCCACATCATTGGAGAATAGTCTCTTGGAGAGTCCCAAACAACAGATAGCACATATAATTTGTAGTTTGTTTTGGAATAAATTAAATGAGTCTATTTCAGTGGTATTTTTACTGATGAGTATGATGATGATGATGATGATGATGATGATAGTCGTGATTGTAATGACGATGATAGTTTCTTAGGATAATATTATAATTAGCTGTTTACTGGGCATTTATCAATTCATGGAGAAAGTGAGGAGCTGGGAAACATACAAAAATGCAGAAAATGCTGTTGTAAACTCAGAATACAGTTCTGGCCTTGCACATACATAGGTAAGAGTTAATGGTTTTCTATCTTTGCTGATGGGTTGCCTTGGTAACTATTGATGGCTCTCTCTATAGAAGATAATGGTGACAACTTATTATAAGCACCTTGTTAATAAGTTTTTATCATCCACCTGTTGGTTGTTCTCATGTCTCCACAGACATATTTCATTAAAAAGTGGAAACCGATAACAAAGGAATATGTGCAACAGTGTGGAATGTGTACTCAGATTCACTGAGTAGCCTCCTTACTACTGGGACTTTCATAGAATCCATATCATTAGTTAGCCAAGGGAAGTCCTCTGGGTGATTGCAGATCAGTGTGAAGACATTAAGTTTGGCTCACGTGAGTTCCCCAGAAAAGGGAAGTTTACTCTTGGTGAATTCAGGGTTTAGATTTCTGAGTCTGCAAGCCTAATAGCCCTGCCTGTCTCTGATAAATGTTGTCATTCTCCTGCCCCAGTTTCCAGTCTCCCAGAAACTCATGTGCTTCTAGACTCTCGGTTCTGTCTTTTGTGAGGCCATGATTCTGGTCCCAACATCTGCTTCTCAGAACTCACCCAGAACTGTGCTCTGCATGTGCTCTGCATGTCAGGACGCAGAGATGGCATGTGAGCCTATCTGTTCCTCGCTACAGTTACAGGTCATCATACCATCCCTTTCTCAGTTTACTGCTGATTTCCCCACACTGGCTGTGCCTGGAGTTCGGCTCCTAAATTGGACTCCTCTGGACCACATTTGAGTTCTAACTAAGTGTGGTTTTTGTTGTTTTGTTTTGTTTTACGTGATCAAACTATTCTCATGAAACAGTCATTGGAAATGTGATTTCTATGTGAGATTTAGTTTTACAGGTATTTCAAAATACTTTGGGGTGATTATGTTTACATATGGTCGAATCACCAAGATCCAAGAAATGTATTTCTAATGTACTGGTTAAGGTGGGTGCTCATGTTGGGGGCCTATTCAACTCATTCAGAAAAGCTTCAGGGCACTCTCAGCACTTTATGGAAAACATCTTTTCCAAGGTATTGGGGTATGCCTACTGTTCGAGGCTCATACATTCAATGCACACTTGTACTTCATCAGAATGTAAATAATATGGCGGGAGTAGAGATGATAAGGGTCAATTTGGATGGAGCACTGTGGCATTTTCACAAACAATATGAGGGCATTGGAGCTCAAAGATGTTTTTCTGCTTTGTTGCCAGTGCCAACTGACCTATCTTTTTTTTTTTCTGATCTTGTTGAAAACATTTGTTTTTGCTTCTTAAGGGTGTGTGTGCATGTGTTAGTCGTCACATGTGAGCACCGACATATTTTTGTGAACAATGTTTTACGTCAACAGAAATATATTCCTTTTTCCTATGTTCTTTTTATTTTTGCTTGATTACCCATTCCATCTTTTTTTATTAATTAATGTATAGGTCTTTTAAACATATGCCTTGAGTTATAAATGACTAATTTAAATGGTCAAATGGATATCACCATTTTCAATTCTGTCATATGAGTATACCATCCTACAAAATGGTTATTTAAATCTTAGGTCATAAGGGTCTTGTGATCATATTAAGTTATTAAAGTATACTATACATACAATTATATAGATTTTAGGAAAACAGAAAAATTGTATGAAAATTTAGATATATTATTATGCTAACAACATAGAAATAAGTGATCAATAAGTATTACTTTAATATTTGTTAGTTGAAAAGTTGGCCAAAGGCTTTTGCAACAGTTATTGAATGACTTGGAAAGGAATGGTTGTGCAAACCTTCTGTGCCTGAGTTCATAAACAGTGAATTTGTGTTAAAAGCTCTGAGCACATATAACACAGGTCATACTCCATAGAATGGGTCTTTTCCCATAAACATAAATTTATTTTCACTTTCAGACTGAAACAAAATACTAAGACCAGGTATCTCACTAGTTTCTTGTTAGTAGCTTACATGATGGGTTCGGAAAGCCACGGGATCAGCTCCAGGTTAAACAACCGAGCATAGCATAACCCGTGCGCAAACTCTCTGTTCCCTGATTTTGCAGCAAACACCAGCAAAATAGCTGTCCCACATTTGTGGAAGAGAAAGATAGATGGATAAATAACACCTCCAGGTGGAAAGCCGCCTCGGAAAGGGGCTTTTCAAACAGGAAAAAGTGCACATAAATGATGCAGGATGCATTTACGAACTGGGGCATAAACACAGTTTCTCAGAGTGTCTCTTAGGGCCCAAGGCAACTTTTCAGAGCAAGCCTTCATCTGTATTGCAAATACCACTTCTGTGTTTATCTATAACCATGAACATAACTGAAGATTGCAGGTGACCGGCTACAGGATTTTAGGGAGAAAGCCATGAAAGCATAGAGGCTTGAGAAGCAGGAGAGTTGTGAGTGAGAGCTCACAGAAAGCTTTTTGAATTTTGCAGCACTCCTAGTCCAAATCCCAGGAGGAAAATACTTGAATCGAAGCATTCTTTCCCCCCCTCAGAAATCTTGACATCTTACTTCATTTCCTGGGCTAAATGTTCCAGGCTAGTCTCGTGGCACTGTAATAGCCTGGGCAAACATTTTTATTTGTTTCACTGCTGATACCAATATTTGTGCTACAAGCTGCTGCCTACATTTTCTGCTCTTTATTTCTTATAGATCAAATTATTGGCCCAGATATAACGTTTTCCCGTGAAATGCTCCTTGTGTTCCTGAGCAAATGGAAAAAGCTTCCATTTTAAATGTGGATTTTTGCCACATGGCTGAGTTAATTCATGTTATAAATATGATATGAAACCATTTTATATTCATGCCTGTATACCTGGAGTAGAGGAGCCATCAAGGCAAATACTCAGCAAATCAAGTGCCCCATTTGTACAGGTAGATGAACAAAATTAAAGCACTGTGGCCAGTCCCAGGCCAGCCATTTAGCTTTTCTGAGCCTCATGGGCATTATTCTTAGTATTTGTAAGCTTTTTTTTTTTCATTAGGTTGACCTTAAAACAAATAGAGTAATATGAATGAATCTTTGTAAACCATAAAACATTACAGAGAAGCTGGGGAGGTTTTTTTTTTTTTTTTTTAATAATGAATGAGAGGTTTATTGGCAGCAAGTACTACTCCAGATTCTCTACTGTATGAAGAGACTGGAAACAACAGGAGGGGTGTGTGTGTGTGTGTGTGTGTGTGTGTGTGTGTGTGTGTGTGCATGTACATGCACATTTATGTGTGCAGGCATGCAGAAGTCTAAAGACAACCTCAGCTGCTAGCCCTCAGATGCCGCCCACCTTGGTTTTTTGAGACAGGGTCTCTCACTGGGCTCACCAAGTACGCTCAGCTGGCTGGTTGGTTAGTGAGCCTCAGGGATCCTCCTGTTTCTGCTTCTCCAGAACTGGGATTATGACTACACATCTATTTTGGTCTACATGGTTTCTGAGGTTCACACTCAGGTCCTCATACTTGTAAAGTGAACACTTTACTGACTGAGTTATCACCCCAGCTTGCATGGGAGTTTTCAAAATCAAACAAAATAGCACTTAGAGGCTGGGGAGATGCACAGACAGACTATAGAGCATGCCGTGGAGTATTTAACAGCAGCATAGACATCATGACAAGACGTTTTTGAATCTGGAACCCACAGAAGGTTAAGTTCAGGGTGTGGTGTCCACTCTAAAGCACCCGAGTACTAGGCAGTTAAACTTTCCTGGGGTCCCTCACTGTTCACACCCCTGGCCTCTGCAATTAGCAGTGCTGTCCTGAACCTCAGCTCTGCCACGGAGTCTCTTCGCTTAATCTCTCCAAACTTCCATTTCTCACCTGTCAGGTTCTTCTGATATCTCTTTGCATTTCTGCTGTGAAGACTGAAGGAGACAATTTGTGGGGAAAGGCTTCGAAAATTGCAACGGCTTCCACAAAGAACGAGTTATTTTGACAACTCACTTAGGCTGTGTCGAGCCCCTTTTAGGGTTGTCAGTTTCTACTTTGTGCGGAGAATGGGTTGATGGGATACTAATCGGACAGAGAGGATTTGGTTTGTAAGTCTGGATTCTTTCTTCCACATTTCAGACTTGTGCATAATGTCTCAATTATTGTTTAAAGATAAGTCCATTTCTGTAGAGAATGTTTCCTAAAACTCGGGACTTCCCAAAACAACAAGATATGGTGAACTGCAATGCTCAGAGAGATAGGTAAACTCTGCCTGGTGCTAGTCCCAGAGGGAAGGAGGCCCCGGCTTTTCTGAAGGTACAGAGAGCCTAGGACTTTCTTTTCCATTGACCAACATTAAAACCAGGGACCTCTGTGTTGTCACAGACATGCCTGAAAACATTCTTTATCCGACGCAGGTTCTGCCTGTTCTTTTACACAGTGTTGTTTATCCTGCACACACAAGGGAATAAACTAGACATGTTTTTCTCATAGGCTCCCCCATCATTTTCTGTGATATTTACCCTTCTCATTTTGGAAATGTACATGAATGGAACACATTACTTCAGTCAGCCTCAGACACGGTATCATTGAGATATACAGATCTAACTTTTTGTGTTTGTGGTGGCTTGAAAGAAAATGGCCCCCAAAGGGAGCAGCACTATTAGGAGGTATAGTTTTGTTGGACTATGTATGGCCTTGTTGGAGAAAGTGTGTCACTGTGGAGGTGGGCTTTGAGGTCTCATATACGCTCAAGATACCACCCAGTGTCTCAGTCTACTTCCTGTGGCCTGCTTATCAACATGTAGCAGCTCCTTTTCCTTTTCTGCCTGCATGCCGCTCTGCTCCCCACCATGGTGATAATGGACTGAACCTCTGAAATGTAAGCTGCCACCCCAATTAAATGTTTTCCTTTATGAGAGTTGCCGTGGTCAGGGTGTCTTGTCACAGCCATAGAAACCTTAACTAAGACAGTGCCCTAGAATTCTATAAAAAAAATTATTTGAAAATCCTCAGCCATACAGAAAACCACTTGGGATATTTTGTAAATATCACTGTTGAAGATTCTATCCATTTATATTTTCTAGTGACGGTTCATAAAAATGTCTGTGCTAAATATTTCCTATATAATTTAGCAAAGTAAACTTTCTCTTTGTTCTCTGGAATTATTTTTAATCCATTTTTATCAGACAGTGAAGACCCTAGTTCCCCTGTGCAGGACTGAGGCCGATGAGCAGCCTTCATGGAGCCTTGGCCAGGACTGCTGCACCAAGGACTTGGGGTAGGTTTCTGGAATAAACAGACTCAGCCATAATTCCTTTCCTGTACAGGTTTCAAGGAAGCGTAGGGCTAAGTGGTATAACTGTAATAGCCATGCTCGGGATGTATTTCTTTTCCCTAACAGTTCTGCTTTTTATGTTTTCAATCTCTGTTTAAACACCCTCATTGACTGTAGTTTAATTATAAAAACACTGCAAATCCTTTTTGGAAACTGGCATAGGATGCCATAAAATAAAATACGTTTTATTTTCTAGATGATAAAAAGTAAAGTAGTCGAAATTTATGTCTTTTTGAACCTCTAACCAAGCTATAAAATTAAGTACACTGGGAAAAGAATGTGTAGCCATGTTTTCTGAAGCTTGATCAGGCTCTTAGCCAGAAAGGAATCCATCAGGAGACATAGACATGGACACTCATTAGACACAGAGGTGCAGAGGTTTTAAATTCACTTTCCTTTAAGAACATAACCTGATGAGGACAAATATATACATACACACACATATATTCAATATTCACAAGGGAAGTTTACTATTAGCATCTGGAAAGGCCATAAAGCCCTAGGTTTGTGATAGAGAAAACCTGTGTCTCTGACTCTGTTGTGAAAAGACAGACCTAGGCTGATGGAGGAGAACGATGTCAGTTGGCCTGTCCAGCTTCTAGGACAGGGACTTGTCACTGTGCCTGGAATACAGAGATGCCAAGCCTTTGATTCAAGACTCAGAAATGCCTTGGGTCTGATTAAAGAGAGAAGATAGCAAGGTGATTGCAGACAACCTAAACAGAGAGAAATTCTGCATGGGATACACTGGAAATTTTTCCAGTTTTCTGGTGCTAGCTAAACTTTTGTGCCTATGAGGATCATGAATTCCTGTCTCTGTGCACGGTAGAGACATTCCAGCCTCTTGCACATGTTACTTTTGTTTTAGATATTATTCTTTTAGTTTTTTTTTTTTAAATCCAAAATTGTAATTCAGTTTCCACTGGTCTTAGCAGAAGTCTTTCTTTTAGATGTTATTACAGAGGAGGTTTAACAAATTTATTTTGAGAGTTAGGACTTCTTTAAAGAAGATAGCCATTTTTGTAGTTAGAAATGAGTGTTCCTGTATTGACAGCCTTTAAAATGGCTCACAAATGAGAGGGGATTGGTAAAGGCTTCTTAGCTTGCAGTACTAGTGTCACATCTGGAAAAATGAGTGAGCTACAGTTGCTCCTTCCTTCTGCTGGGAGAGCCCAGGGACGCTTATTTAACAAGGGAAGCTGCTGTGACATCAAATTAATTGTGAGCACAGAGCAAACCTCTAGGCCTGGAAGTCACACAGTTCCTGTTTTCCCTCTTTGGAGAGTTTAAAAACATGTGAAATATAAATTACCAGGACAATAACACACTGACTCTCCTTTTGATTCTTTTATACTTCCCAAAGTCTACATTCTAAAACTTGGGAAAATGAAAAATCCTACGGGAAGCTTGGAAATGTTTAAACATAATCTTTAAGTTTTTTGCATTTTTTTTCTTTATTTTGTGTGCACACTTGTGCCCCTGTGTGTGCATATGCACCCCCAGCACCAGCGTGCAGACTGAAGTTAGAGGGAAACATGAAGGAGTTGGGTTATCTTGCCACCTGAGGGGTCCTGGGGACTAAACTCAGATCGTTAGAGTTGGCAGCAAGTGCCTTTACCTGATCAGCCGGCTTGCTGGCCCTCAAACACCACACACTTTATCTTACAAGATTTTCTTTGAGATTTAATAGGTTAATCTGTTGTCAAACTAGAAATATCTGGAGCATGTTGAGTGACCTGACCATTTCCGCTTGGCAACATTCTCTTTCCTTTCCACGTCCATTAAAGAGATAACATTAAGATGGAAAACCATTTGTGCAGCCCATATATGTGCTTATGTGTGGGGCCACCACTGGGGGGGGCATGGGAAGACTAGGTCTTGTCTCCAAGGAGCATTACTCTCCATTCCTCTGACACCATCAACGGCTGGACTCAAGGGGTTATTAACGACAAGAACAAATGGAGGATGTGAAGCTGGGAGGAGGGAGGTAATGGTGGGTGGTATGTTCAAAATACAGTGTTTAAATGCATCAACACTTTCAAATAAGAGACAGGATAAAAATAATATTAAAAATAAAAAACAAAGTGAACTAAAAACAGTGGTAATTTACAGCATAGGGTAACTGTCTGAAATCAAGTATTTGGGGTAGAAATTCAACCCTCTGCTCTCTTTGAATTGTTACATGCAATGTGAGTGACATTGAGGCTGGCAGGCTTTACGTTGGTATTGGCTGGCACAGCTGTGTACATTCACAGGCATTGCACAGGATGCTGGCGAACCTCAAGGGTTCCTTGTTGAGGAAGAAAATCCTCAGGGAAAGACTTGATTTTCTTATAAGTCCAACGGTGGGTGGCTCAAGGAAGAAGATAGTCAGAGCATGCAACATTTTTGAAGATTTTTTTTCAAACCAATTAGTTTTCACAGGAGGTATAAAGTTATTATAAGTGCAGGTAGTAGCAACAGCTAATAATATCATAAAATAGTTGTTTATAATAAATATAATATTCATATTTGGTTCTATTTAAATCTTAAAGCATATATAGTCTCAGATATTCATTTTCACTATCATATTTTATTACTTTTAATAAGTTTCTATGCATCAATATATCTGGGTAGTGCACTTTTGGGAACACTTGTCCTGCAAAATGTTTCCCCAAAATGTGCTATTTTTCAAGTAATTTTGATGAATGCTGTATACTACAAGAGAATATATGTATTTAAAAGATGACTATAGTACTATAATTTTTTAAAAAAGAAATTGTTTTTTATATGTGTGTTAAATTATGAATTCAGTTGTGATTTCTGGCATTTTCTTGAATCTATTATGGAAAGGGAGAGAGAGAGAATGAGAATTGGAATGTAGTCATGACTTGATGTTGCTGGTTTTTAAAGACAATTACACGAAGATTCATGATTGTATTCTACCTGCATTTGTGTGAAATTTCACACATTAGAAATTACAATTGAGAAAAAGTAAAATAAAATGGCCCTCCAGATCCATGAGCTCTGTATTCACAGATTCAACTCACTGTGGACCAAAAATACATGTTGAAGTAGTTGCATCTTTTAGAATGTGAACAGAGAATTTTAAAAAGATCATTATTCCTTAAGCAATACAACACCACAACTATTCTCATAGACTTTACATTATATTAAGTACTATAAATTATCTGGAGATTATTAAGACATAGAAAAGATGTGCACAGATAATAGGTAAATATCCATGTTATATAAGAGACTATAGCATCCTCAGACTTTGGTTTTTGTAAAGGGCTGGAATCAATCCCAGAACCCAGTCTCTGAGAGATGATTTTACATAAAACATGTATATTTATAAAGACTCTACAGCGGAAACAAGAGCTGAGAAGAGTGCCAGGAGGAGGTCAATTGTTTATCGTAACACTCCCTAAACATACTGAACACTAGTCTATTCTTCTCAAGGAGACTCTATTAATATCTCTAGTGGATATTTTGGGAATGGTTAGGATATACACATATATAATAGAACCAATATTAATCTACTGCATAACTGATAGTTTCAGGCTTTTAGAATATGTAGTCTTCTCTGGATGTTGAAAACATTAAAGTAAAATATGCAAAAGTTAAAAAACTCTTCTTATGTCTACATTCTGATATGTACAAGTAATTAAAATATCACCAGGGATTTTTCTATGTATAATGATAATTATCATGAAGTGAAATGGAATAATGAAATAAGAAGAATGAATGGTAGTACATATTTTGAAGGATAAGAAGCAACTGTTTTGGTCTGAATATTAGTTATAACACTGGTTATAAACTATAAATGTTTAGTAGTTAAACGAAAACTTCTGTATAAAAATCCCTTGCAATGGGCATGGTAAGGCACACCTTTAACCCTAGCACTCAGGAGGCAGAAGCAGGCAGATCTTTGTGAGTTTCAGAACAGCCAGAGTCACATAGAGACACTCTGTCTCAAAACAGCAAGAATAAATAAATAAATAAATATCCCTTGAATACTTTTATAAAAGCTCAAAACTTTCATTTTTATAATTTTACCTTAAATTCCCATAAATTATAGGCATCTGCTAAAAATGCCAATTGCATCCCCAACAATCATTTCTCACTGTAGGAGAACTAAATTAGAATTATGTAGCATTTTTTTTTTTTTACTACTCAAAGTAAATTCCAGAGTTACTAAATAAGATTTATGTTTTCACATAAAATTGATTATAACTTTGCATGTCTGAGAAACTGCATTCTAGAATCTAAATAAATGAAACATGCTAGTTACTTTAAAAAATAAATTAGGCATCCATTTTAACTCTGCATGTAGACAGAAGTCCTTTGTGTTAGCACTTGTAGTTCGCTTTTGTTACTGTCTTCTCAGAGACCAGCAAGCTTTCTACTGTTGACTTTTATGAAAATTCAAACAAGAATATTTGCATTTATTACAATATACTGCCAAACCTTGCATTAATTTCCATTGATGCCCATTAATTTGATAAATGTTTTGTCATTTGTACCATTTGCACTGTCAAAACAAGTTAATTATATCTTACTGACATCTTTGACAATTGCTTTAACTACGGCAAAAAAAGTGTGTCTTATTTGCTTCAATATAAATTTCTTCTTGCCTGTTAAAAGCTTGAACTAAGAAAGAAGATCAGGGAAGGTGCAGGTCAAGACAGATGGTAAACAGTGTTGCTCAAGACTCTCACACAAAGGCTCTCATTTTACTAGTAGAACATTTTACATACCTGCATAATCTGTTCTTGCATAATGCCCATCTTCAGATTTAGTGGTTGTAGTTGTGTTATCTATTAAAAAATTAATAGTAAAAGCCAGTTAACCATTTCCTAGGTATCTATCAAATTTACTCTTCCAACAATATCTTTAATTCTTTATTGCAGTAAGGTTTGTTATTTTCCTCAACAACAACAACAGCTCAATTATAGTTTTGAGTACTCTATACAAAGGCAGACTTTCAATGCACATATACGTTTGTGTGAATAACAGAATGGTCTCTGCTTTCTGAAGTTTGGGACAATAAGGTTCAGAACTGTAACTGAGATACATTCAATAAAAGAAAAACCAGTCCAAGCTCCCCACACTATTTCTTCTGAACAACAAAAGAGAGTATTCTATGTTCAGCTTTTAAGGAGGTACTTAATATATCAATACATAAAAGAGTGATTGCTTTTAATTCCAATGTTTCTAATCAATTTTTAAATTCTTGACCAGACTTTCTCTTTAGCCTTTGTCAGGAGGATGGCTGTGGTCTTCTGAATACTGGCTCCTGTGACAATACAGTCTTGTTAGATTGAAAAAGACATGCACTGTTGCTGATGGGCCCTCCAACACCTATAATCAACACAAATTCTACAGCTGACTACGCAATCCATTGTGAATCAGAACTGTCTTTCGGAAATGAAATAGCTGCCTAATAAGGAGCTATCTTCACTTTTCATTTCTGCACAGAGACTAAAAACATTCTTTGAGATGAAATTTTGCTACGAACATTACCTTGACATCGACCCAGAGACATGACTTCAATTTTCTCCTGTTTCTGACATGATGCTTCTTTGATTTGACATGCATTATCATAAGATTTCCCATCAGAAGCACAGAGGGGGTTGAAGTTGGTTTGAGAACAGTCAATGTTGCATACACACCTAAAGGAAGAGAGAAATAAAATGTGGGGCGTCAATAGTGATATCACCACAGTGTAAGTAAAATACAAACGGGAGAGAGCTAGCCGAGCAAAATGCAACAGAATCTGAGTTGTGCTCCTCCAGAGAAGTTCTGCCAATTTTCTGGGATGAAAATGCAACACAGAACTAATAGTAAATAATCCAGAGGACCTAGTAGTGAACCAAAAATAAACATACATAAATCTCAGGAGGCTATGTAAAGAATCGAAATAGGATACTGTAGTAGAGCTGCTTTGGAAGTGACTGAAACACATTCCTATACCTTCTTCCATGGAACGGCTAAACGGTTGAGAGCTCAAAAAAAACAGAGGCCAGTAAAACAGAAGGCAATCAAATACGTTCTTTGGAATGCCATCAGTAGAGATGTTTCTCCAGTATAAAGGAGCATATGCATGAAATACGCTAAACGAGAAGCTTCAGTGGTCCTTAGCCTTTTGGAGAGCCACAAAAGCCCGTAGAGAATGAAGTGGCAGGTGTGGGTAGCCTCTCAGAAACACTCACACCCCAGAAACAGAGTTTACATGAAATCACACGGGGTTTTCAGGCTTCTTTCAGCATATCCCAAGATTCCTTCCCAAGGTATACAGTTTCTACTTTTGGCTCGTATTTTACATAATGAAGTGACAAATTCAAATTGGTTGCTGCTCGTGGCTTTAATATTTTTTTCCCTAAAGACTAGAGAAACATTTGGTGAATTAAGGTGAATTAGGTCACACAAACTACAATTAAATATTGTGAAACAAACCTAATAAAATTATTTTCAAGTGTTCTCTCAATTCTGTTTTATAATCTACTTTCTTCTTTGGAATATCACATCTTGGTTAAGAGCACTGGCTGCTCTTGCAGAGGACCCAGCACCCACACGGTGACTCACAAACATGGGTAATTCCTGCTTTGGGGGAATCTGACACCCTCTTCTGGCCTTGGCAATCGCTGTATGGATGTAGTTGCACATACATCCACTCAGAATAACACCCATACTCATGAAAAAGCAATAAATACAACCAATTAGCATGTTGCGTTTTTGGTGTGTGCAAACCTTAAAAATCGAAAGATTATTTACATTTGTATTCTTTATTCTTTATGTTCTTCTTCAAGTTGTGAATCACAATTTTACTTCTGAATACATTACATGTACACATACTATACACGCGCTGGCGTGCGTGCGTGCATGCGTGCGTGCACGTGCACGCACACACACACAAATAATAATAATAACTCCATTGCATGCTGGCTGTTAACATTCATTGCTTCATTCATGCAGCTATTACACAGGCCAAGATTCTAGACAGTACATAAAATCAGGAATCTAGTAAGGCATAGGACACGCACACGCAGATGTGAAGTGCGGAGGCCTGACACTTTTCCTTTAATACTGCATCCTGAAAATTAGGGTCGCCCACAGAACTTTTAAAAGCATATATTGATAAGCAGATTCCTGTGCCCCGTGGGAGCTGAGGTAGTGCCTAGAAACCCCGAATTCTGTATTCTTAAGTAGTAACTCTGGCACTCAACTGATTCCCGGTCTGAGAACGCTGACTGATCAATGCAGTGTGGCAAGGGCTTGTCTACACACCAGCTAGTTTCAGGACGCAGTCTTTAGACCGTCTGTGTCAGAATTACCTAGACGACTGCTGAAACTGTGTGCTTAAAATATATATTTTCATGTGTGGAAGAATTTCCCTAGTAGCACTTGATTAGTTTTATATTCATCTATTTCAGAAATAAAAGTGAGGACAGGTGGCAACTGTCTAGATCCTTAATCCCCGAGGGTGGCAATTCCCCCCTCAGCTGTGGTGGGAAGGAGCCCAGCATTGCTGCCTCTTGGGATCTGAACATCTGAGGTCAGGTGCTGCCTGAGTTCACAGGGGGTGTGTGCCCCTCAGAATGGCCCTGGAGAAATAGCCCTGTAGATCAGGCTTGCCTTAACCACCGGCTTAAAAAATCAGAGCAGTGAGGCCGACTTGCCTCTCTGTGTAAAGACAGTTCCTTGTGCTTTTAAGGTGGCTTAGGTTTTAACTATTGTTCAAGATGTCCCAGTCTTATGAAGACCCCACACAAGCAGAATGGATGAAAAGGTACATTGCTGTCTGTCTATAAAAATAGCAACTGAGGTATCCAGAGTTTCCCAAGCTTACAAACGAAATCCAGAGAAATTCAGGAGTGCATGTCTATAATTGGACAAATGTAATTAAAATCTCCGAAACCCATACTGAATATCATATAACACCATACAGAATGATGAGATGAGAACTGTAGAGAGAAAAGGCAATTCGCTGGAGTTGAATCGACTAGGCTCAGTGTTTCCACAGCGCCTCATTGACCACCGTTCCAGGTGGTTTACTGGATCCCCTTTCCCAGTCCCCACCTGCACCCTATGTGACTTATTGGACTTTGGTCTACTCCTGCCATGGTTCTGTCACAGCCTCCTTGAAGGTTTGCTTCCTTGCTACCCCAAGTGAAGCATTTCAGGGAATGGGTAAGGAAAAGTACATACATTGTCATTTCATTCCTACCACAGAAGGAGGTGAGATTTCTTTCTGTGAAAGTGAGATAGATGCAGCTTTCGTTAAATCTCTGGGATATAAGCCTCCTGAAAGTATGCGCCATGTTGGTCTTTCCCAGTGTCCTTCACTACTCTCTAAACTATCAAATATTAATACACAAGCAAATACTTTTAAATTTCTATCTTCTTAATCTCAGAATTGACTGAAACTGGAATTCTATGAAGAACAATCCTCTCTCTCTCTCTCTCTCTCTCTCTCTCTCTCTCTCTCTCTCTCTCTCTCTCTCTCTGTCTGTCTCTCCCTCCCTCCCTCTCTGAGATAGAGTCTTGGGGAGTCCAGGATAGCCTGGATCTTCCTGTATAGTCATGACCTTAAACTTCTGATTCTCTGGTCTCCACTTTTCAAGTGTGGAATTACAGGCTTCTACCACCATATCCTATTTTATGGGGTGTTGGTGACTGAATCAAGAGCTTGGTACATGGGAGGTAAGAACTTTGCCCAGTGAGCTGCTTTCCCAGTCTTTTATCATTTATTTAGTGGGAGATGCCACAAAAGCACGTTAAAGCAGCTTGATAATTGTGTAATATGAGGAGAAAGAAAACTGTGAGTGGATTACGAGGATCCACTCTGCCTGTTTCCATTAGATCATTGAACTCTGATTCTAACATTATTACTTCCTGTATTTTGTACATTTAAATTTGTTAGCTTTATAAATTACAACAACAGGTAGGGTTCTAAGACCTTAGTCTGAATTTCCAGAACATTCTTCTTTGGTAATGACTTAATTATCTTCATTTTGCTAAGCATTTTAGGTATACTCAGCTTTCAATAGCTACATGTTGATACACAAATGAAATGAATGAAGTAACTATTTTATACTCTCAAAGAAAGGTAGCCACTACTATTATCTCCATCTAATAGGTAAGAAAATTGAGTCTTGAGGAAGTCGCATAGATTATAAGCAGGAGTACATGATTTTGCATCTAGGCAGCCTGACGCCAGAGGCTGTACCATTCTGCAAATTGAAGTTCAAGGAAAACTAAGACAGATGCACATTCATGTCATTACTGATAGAAGAGATACTTTGCATGAGTCGGATTTAAAAAAAAATGCAGTGTCTACTCCTGGGTTACTTATTACACTGTTTTGAGTTTATATTGACCTTTAATCTTTGTCTGACCAAACAAGAGCCAAACTCCTTGGAATATTGGCACATATTGTTGAATGACACTTTTGAGATATCGTGAACCAACGCCGCTGGGTATCAGAATAAATAACTAATCCTGTGGTCATTGAATTAATCTTACTACTTCAAAGCATCAGTTAGTCAGAATGGTATAGATTCAAAATGCTGTGAATAAATTTGGCTAAATCTAAACAGAAACATTTAAATGTTCACACAACTATCTGAAAACATACAGGTCACTGGAATCAACTGAGTGTGTGTGTGTGTGTGTGTGTGTGTGTGTGTGTGTGTGTGTGGCGTGTAAAGTTGGAGTGCTTTACCAATCTTTCCTGAGTTTCTTCTTCAAAAATTTTAAAGGAGAAATTTGCAAATTTATATGCATGGTGTAGTATGGTTTTCAGCCTTAACAACGATGACTGCATTCACAGGAGGCTCATATCCACTTCATGGTAGCATTCACTGCCTCACTGCTGTTCTTTATTTTTATTTTATATTTATACTCCTCTTTAACCTCTTCAGGACCAAGATGTCCTATTTGTCTTTGAATTTCTGGTATGCAGCACAGTGCATTAGAGCAAATCTTCAATTAAAAAAAAATCTTGTTGAATGAATTACAGGGGGAATGGCTAGATGAACTTGGAAGGAATTCAAGAATCCAGTCATTGTGTCTCGACACTAAATTCAGAGATGTGCTAAATTAAAAGGGCTGGAAACTGGAGAGGAAATGAGACCAAGGCGGCTGACCAGTAAAGGAATGTGGGGCTGGCTGCACGTTCATACAGACCCCAGCTTACCACTCCTAAGGCACCACTGCAACCAGCTTAGGAGAAGAAGCTGCTGGCAACTAGTGTAAGCAACCCCGAATCACCGGGTCTTTTCTGGTCTGGCTCTACTACCTCTGTTTTCAGAGTGTTTATTTGACAGAACTCTGAAAGGCTAACTAGTGGCGATTATTTAATGAAGCTGTGCCAATCTGTGTTGTGTGACCCACATGGAGCCACCAAAAAGGGTCTTCAAGAACTGAGGCCCCCATCCTCCTCATTTGTCTTTCCACAAAGAAAATACAGTGCGGATCCCTCATGGCCTCAGTGACATACATGTCCACTTGTGACAGGAGATACTTTAACCAGCCTAGCACGGCTTACAGTTTGTGATATTTGGGTATATCTGGGTACTGATATAATGTGAACACGGTAGCAATTTGGCAGTCTATTGCTAGTTCAAATGACTGGAAAATACATAAGGCTCTGGTAAGAAGGTGGCAGGATTATCATATAAGGTAACAGTGAAGTTTCAGGTCACTGGCTTTAGCAGCTTATGCAAATGAATCCGGTTCCTTTTCTTATATAGAAATGAAAGGCACTCATTTTTAAAAACAGAAACTATTCCTCTTCACTGCTTTTGGCAAATAATTGCATTATTATTCATTCTGAGAGGAGTAACTAGTTAATTACAGCATGTCACTAGCATTTTATGCAAGCCGAGGATTTGTAGGGTTGAGGTCTGCACTCACGCCTTTAAGGGTTTTTTGTTTTGTTTTGTTTTCTCTTCTTTCGTTTTCTTCCTTTTTTTTCAGGGCATCTCAGTCTTTTGACATTTTGACACTGCGATTACAGAGATCTCTTTTCTTCTAAGCTACAAAGAAAAAGAACCAGCCTTACTTGAAAACAATAATTTCAGGGGTCTTTAAGTAGAAGATCCCCCCCCCCCTCAAAACTGCTTCAGAGACAATTAACACCGACTAAAAACCTTAGCTCCCTTGAATAACAGGGAAGCAAACAACTATAGAAGACCACATGATGCTCTAAAAAGCCCAAAGCACAAGAAATAAAAGGGGGTACCTAAGACGACTGGCATACATTTGATTATAAATGTGTAATCAAATGTCTATAATCAACTCATGACTCTTTTGGGAGGTTTGACATTAATTTAGTTCCCTGCCATACTGAAATGACCACTGTAAGGATGATCTACAGTGAGTTAAATGGTCTTTTCCGTGCATTTAGGAACGCCTGTCATCTGCCTAAGCGTGAGGAAGCAACCCTGCCAGCTCCCAGATTACTTATTCATGTGTCTGGTTTGTGGCCGCCTTCTAATTTCGCTAGATTTTGTTTCATCTATTAAACATGGCTGACACGCTGCCTTCCTCAAGGTCCTCGGCTCAGTGTCCATGCCATATTTTGACTGTCTAACATCCCTAGTCCATTTCAAAGCACCCAGTTGCATGGCAGGTAGTGAGGCTGCCTCTCTAGGTTGTTTGGGGCCTTGCGGGTTGTTTCCCTTGAGGCTGTCCATCTCCAGGGCCACGAACAGACCCTCTCTGGCCTGGCCAGTAAATGAGGCCGGAGCCTCTGTCTGTGCTGGCTGTAATGGATGGCTGCATTACGTTAATAACAGTAAAACAGCATGTACCTCTCATTCGAGACTCTTGTGATACTTTAAATCCATTTACTCATTAACACTCATTTTTTTTTTTCCTTTTGATGGAACTTGATTATAAGTATTTTGTCTGTAAAGAAACTTCAGTGCAGGAATGACTCTGAATTGTGAAGGGGAAAAAATGAGGAAAGAAATGTGAAAATGTCCTAGAAAATTAAACTTTCTATCCGAAGGGCAGAAACATGTCAACTGAGAGCAGAGCTGGTCGGGCCCATCATAGGGCCACTCGGGAGGTTTTTCTTCTATGGACGTGGCAGACCTTTTAGTGTAAAACCTAGGAGAAAAGAGTGATATCCACCTCTGTAAACATTATCCAGGACGCACTGGAATTTCACAAGGGTGGTAAGGCGTATTTTTAATTTAAATTTTAAAAAATGTATTTTATGTATATGGGTATTTTGCCGGACTGCTGTGGGATAATGCTTTTGTACACTGATTTAATAAAATGCTGATTGGCCAGTAGCCAGGCAGGAAGTATAGGTGGGATAAGCAGACAAGGAGAATGCTGGGAAGAGGAAGGCTGAGTCAGGAGTCGCCAGCCAGACACAGAGGAAGCAAGATGCAAGGCAGAGCTGAGAAAAGGTACCAAGCCATGTGGCTAAACATAAATAAGAATTATGGGTTCATTTAAGTGTAAGAGATAGTCAGTATCAAGCCTGAGCAAATGGCCAAGCAGTTATAAACAATATTAAGCCTCTGAGTGATTTTTTTTTTATTTTATATAAGAGATTTTCTAGTCGTTTTATATATCAGCCACGGATTCCCCTGTCCTCCCTCCTCCCACCCGCAGCCTTCCCCCCAAGTCCACCTCCCATTCCTACCTCCTCCAAGGCAAGGTCTCCCCTGGGGAGTCAGCCCAGCCTGGTACATTCAATTGAGGCAGGTCCAGTTCCCTCCTCCCTGTACCAAGGCTGAGCAAAGTGTCTCAGCATAGGCCCTAGGTTCTAAAAAGCCAGCTCATGCATTAAGGACAGGTCCAGGTCACACTGCCTGGGGGCCTCCTAAACAGTTCAAGCTAATCAACTGTCTCACTTATCCAGAGGGCCTGTTCCAGTTACATGGGGGCTCCTCAGCTATTGGTTCATAGTTCATGTGTTTCCGCTAGTTTGACTATTTGTCCCTATGCTTTTTCCAATCATGGTCTTGATATCTCTTGCTCAAACAATCCCTCCTCTCTCTTGCTGATTGGACTCCTGGAGCTCCACTTGGGGTTTGGCCATGGATGTCTGCATCTGCTTCCATCAGTCACTGGATGAGAGTTCTATCATGACAGTTAGGGTGTTCGGCCATCCAATCACCAGAGTAGGTCAGCTGTGGCACTCTCTCGACCATTGCCAGTAGTCTATAGTGGAGGTATCTTTGTGGATTTCTGGAGACCTCTCTAGCACTCTGCTTCTTCCTATTCCCGTGGAGTCTTCATTCATCATGGTATCTCTTTCCTTATTCTCCCACTCTGTTCCTGATCCAGCTGGGATCTCCCATTCCCCTAAGCTCTCTTCCCTCCCCCACCCTTGCCCTCCATTCCCCCAGCCCCAGCCCCAGTGTGCTCATGTAGATCTCATCTATTTCTCTGTCTCTGGGCGATCCCTGTGTCTTTCTTAGGGTCCTCTTTACTAGGTAGCCTCCCTGGAGTTGTCAGTTGCAGTCTGGTTATCCTTTGCACTCTGAGTGATTATTTTATAAGTGAGTCATGGGACTGTGGGAGCTTGGTGGGACCCAAGAAATCTTCTGGCTACACCTGAATGTATATCTGGCCATCCACATGTGGTGGTATTGTGTTCCTCAAAATATTGTGTACCTTAATAAACTTATCTGGGGTCAGAGAACAGAAAAGCCACAAGATACTTAGGCTAGAAAATGTTAGCACACGCCTTTAATCCCAGCATTCCAGAGACAGAAATCCCTCTGGATCTCTGTGAGTTCAAGGCCGCATTGGAAACAGCCAGGCATGGTGACTCACGCCTTTAATCCCAGAAAGCAGCCTTTAATCCCAGGGAGTGGTGGTAGAAAGCAGAAAAGTTTATAAGGCATGGGGACCAGAAACTGGAAGCATTTGGCTGGTTAAGCATTTTGGCTGGTTAAGCTTTCAGGCTTTGGAGCAAGACAGTTCAGCTGAGATTCATTCCGGATGAGGACTCAGAGGCTTCCAGTCTGAGGAAACAGGACCAGCTGAGGAAATGCAAGGTGAGATAGCTGTGGCTTGTTCTGTCTCTCTGATCTTTCAGTTCACCCCAATAACTGGCCTCGGGTTTGATTTTATTAATAAGACTCTCTAAGATTCATGTTACATCCACATATATGCTTGGTATGTACTGAGACTAGAGAAAAGGGGGTTGGATCCCCTGGAACTGTAGTTACAGACAGTTGTGAGCTGCCATGTGGGTGCTGGGAATTGAACCTGGGTCCTCTGGAAGAGCAACCAGTGCTCTTAACTGCTGAACCATCTCTCCAACACACACACACACACACACACACACACACACACACACACACACACACGGCTACCCAAGGCATCTCCCAAAGTCGGCGTGTGTGAGATTCAGTGTGAGCCACTCTGAAGCAGAGGGCTAGGCTGGGGCTCCCCAAGCAGCATTTGGGGCCAGAGCCTCAGCCTTCCCAGTCTAATACAGTGTGGGTCCCCCCACTGAGAAATCTTAGCTACAGCTGGTTCCACACTCCTTTGCTTTCTCCTTCATCCCATCATAAAGGGTTTAGTGTTGTTTAGTGCAAACCATTCAGCGACACACTTTCAACAACTTTTCTCCATACGGCACATTCTCCAGATACTGTGGTATGAGGTTAGGTGACAGAGACAGGTGATTAAATGATTCAAAAACATCATGGAGCACTCAGCAGAACTGATTCACCAAGTAAACCAAGATCAACTGCTGAGAAAGAAGAGGAAACTGTCTGGAAGGGGCTAGGATATATATTCCCCTGTGTCTGGCTCCTTGTTCTAACCCCCGCCTCCTGAGTCTTCACAAGATGGGAAGGAAAGGGTGGAAAATGAAATGTCTAGGAAGATATAGGTAGCACTTAGATGGGGGAAACGTGGTGGACAGAATGACATGGGGAAGCATGTACCGGGTGACTGCCCCATGTGCCGGAGGACTATGACTAGATGGGAAAGAACTCTTCCCATTGAAAGGCGATCACAACAACCTGGACAGATTGAAAGGGAGCTTAAATTGAATCCGAGGAGTGGCCTTCATCTTCTGGGCCAGGGTGAGTCCTGAAAGCTTTCCGAGCACAGGGTGAGGAGGAGGTCATTATGATCAAAGCTGTGCTTCCAAAGGGTAATGATAGCTAAACCACAGCAGACTACAAGGCAGAGCCACTAACTGCAAGGCACTGGGATACAGCGGGACGGGGACAGAAAGCTGGGCAGTGATGCATTTGTTATATAGAAGAAAGGGAGGATCGATAGGCTCAGAGGGTTGCTACTTAAGGCACAGCAGAGTGCTGTATTAAGGAACAAATATGACCACAATGTCTTCCTGATCTACTCTCCCCTGCTTTCTTTACTGTCCCAGATTGTGATCAAAATTGGAAACTAAGAGGGACAGGTAGGCTCAGAGAGAATCTGGCATATGATACAAGAAGGCTTTTTTCCCTTATGTCTTTGCTATGGTGACAAGGACAAACCAAGTTCTATTATAATAGTAACGTCAGAAAAAAAAAATCGTAACTATGTAAGAATCATTTATTGTACACCCAGCATGACTCTTGGAAGAAGGCTGAAACAAAACACAGTTGCAACTGGTACTTAATTAACGGCAATGCTTTTGTGACCAAAGGAGGATCCTGTGGCAGGAAGTGTTCCCTCACCCCCCTCCTCCATGAGGAAGAGCTAAAGCAAAAGTTAACTCTTGATCTGTTGTCATGGATCACAGTTACACCCCTCTTCTAGATTATTATTTTTCCACTTTGAAACAGCTGCATTTACATCTTAAAATAATCAAAGTAAACAATTCCTCTTCCTCATGTACATTTTTAAAAATATCTTGGAGCAAAACGCTTCATTAGCATCGTGTGCATGCTCTTACTCATTAAGCTAGAAAACACTCAGTAATCAGAGGTGACTCTGGTCACCAGAAATGTATCTGCTCTGCCTGGATGGGTCATGACCAAGGATGACTGTGGTCACCAAGTGTGGCCACTCTGCCTAGATAGTTTTTATGTACACAGAGGCAGAATGCATGAATAGCCCAGAAATTTGGATTATCAAAAATTACATTAAATTTTAATAATGTGATAGACTGAAATCCCCACTTATTCCCTCATGTTAAGATCATGTTGAGTGACATCTTCAGACAGAGTTCTGGGGTTCCCCCACCCACTTCAGCCAGTACTGTGTTTCTTGTTAGTATTTGCAAGGCAGCTCTGTGGCATGTTTCCACCTGAGAAAAAAGGATCTCAGGAGCACATGTATATGGACTTCATCACAGCCTAGATTTCCAGGAAGCTACATGTTCATATCCTGCCCTTGGATTTCATCCATGAGGGATAAGAAACGGTACACGAATTGTAGTACATGAATTGTAGAATTGTAGTTCTGCATTGTGCTAAAGTTGTTAGTTTGAAAATATTGTCTATTACATTGTTTCAAGTGCTTGCCCACTGCTCTGCTGAATTGCTATTTCTTTCTTTATAAGAAAAGCCATGATTATTTTCTTCAGAGGAAAAGCAGTATAGTCTCATCTGACGATATAACTGCTTTTTTCTTTTTAGATATATTTATTTTACTTGTATAAGTGTTTCTCCCGAATTTCGTCTGTGCACTGTGGTGCCATAAGAGGCCATCAAATCCCCTGTAACTAGATTTACAGGCAGCTGTCAGCTGCTATGTAGGTTCTGGGAATCAAACCCTGATCCTCCGGAAGAGCAAGTGCTCTGACATATCTATGCTTTAAGATTGTAAACTTGTGCCATTAGGCCTGGCTATAGCTGACGTATAAACCTGGTGGTGCAGGCCATTATCTAAGGTACTTGGGAGACTGAGGCATGAAAATTATGAGTTCAAGACCTGTCTAATCTATAGAAAGAATACAAATAACTTATTGAGACCCTGCCTCAGACAAAAGTCGAAGAGGGTTGGTTGTGGTTCCGTGGTAAGACCAAGGATTCTATCTCCAGCACTTAAATAAAAACAAAGACAAAACAAAAAGAAGCCTATTTAATTTTTCTTTATTCCTCAGCTGTGAGCAAAATCAGGGGTAAGCAGTGAATAAGCGTGCATGGCGTGCGGACATGCATATGTGTATAAAATGAACGGTTCGGTACAAATAGCTACTGAAAAAGTTTTAAGATAGGAATGTCAGATAGCATTGGAATCTCCTTGTCATAAATCCTCATGGAATCGATTCTCAGTGTTTTTGTACCTGTTATTTCTCGTTAGTCACAAAGCTTATGCTTCTGTAATTGAGCACTGATTAAATTATGCTGGCATTAACTAATTGCACAATCAGTGTTCAGATCAAGTGAGATATTCTTTTATGATCACCTTCTTCAACTTTTCCTTATGAATTTGGAGGTCAATTTCATGCAAGTTCCTTTAAAAATAATATTTAGGGAGTGTAGAGATGGCTCAGATGTTAAGAATGCTGGCTGCTCGTCCAGAAGATCTGAGTTTGATTCCCACAACCCACGTGGCTGCTCACATCCATCTATAACTCCAGTCTCAGGTGCTTTGATTCCCCTCTTCTGGTCTCCTTGGGCACCAGGTATGCACGTGGTACACAGACATACATGGAGGGGAAACACTCTAAATATAAACATAAGTAAATAAAACTATATATATTTTATAACACATCCGATATATATTATAACACATGATCATAAGTTTTATCACAAGAATAACAAAAAAGTGTGTTAAAATATCCATAGGGTACTGCACTCCAAATCTGGAAAACATGATTAAGGCAGTAAGATGGCTGAACTTTATTTGTAATGCTGTATTCTTAAGAGAATATGAAAGTGGGCATGGCGGTACACCCTTTCAGTCCCAGGGTGGGCAGAGGCAGGTGGATCTCTGTGAGTTCCAGGCCATCCTGGTCTACTCAGCAGGTTCTAGGACAGCCAGTGTTGCAGAATGAGACTCTGTCTCAACAAAAGCAAAACAAACAAAAACAACAAGAAATGATCAAAAGGAAATAGGCTGGAGGTTTAGATTTGTTAAGTCTAGCTGTGAATGCACAGAGGTGGGATATTTCTGAAATGCTCCAAATATTTAATAATTCACAAGAAAAAAAATGTTAGCTTTGACATTTTTCTGCTGGTTGAATTATCAATCTTGGTACTTTTTTTTTTTTTTTTTGCACTGATTTTGAACTAGGTGTGTTTCTAAAGTTTAAACAAAGTTTGTAGAACCGTATGCATGGCGGGATTCCAGTGGAATACGGGAATGTCTCTGTAAAGAACTGTTTAAGATTGAAATTATGTCTCCACAAAATGACTTTCAAGCAGTGTTTATCATATGAAAGGCTCAAATCTGTCTCCCCCTGTTTCTTCTTTCGGTGTTTGTGCTCAAGAACACATGGTGGCATTTTAGTTTTCAAGCTCAACCCCGCCGCCATTTGTCATGAACTTCCCGCTGTCTTACCGGTGAGGTCTGATTGCTCTGAAATGAGTCTGAAGTGAGGATGTGGCTATGCTTTCAGCCAGGAATAGTTGTAAGCTGTTCCCAAATCCCAGAGATGAAGACCTTTAAGTAAAAATGCTTGAACGTTTGGCCTGAGTCCCCCCTGCCCCCCCCCCCCCCCCCACTTAATTATTAGGCTTTAAAAGGTAAGAAAAGGAAGGATAGGGTTGGGTATCGCTGAGTGAGGAAAGAGGACTTAAGTTCGGATCCCTAGTACCATCTTAAGTTGGACATGATAGCACACATTTATCATCTTGGGGATGTAGTAGCAAGATGGGAGGCAGAGAAGGGACAATCCCTAGAAGCTTATTGACCAGCTAGCCTGGCATATGTAATGGTAAATCATAAGGGACCCTGTCTCAAACCAGGTGAAGGGCAAGGATCAACACACACTTGCACACCTACATATCTACACACACACACACACACACACACACACACACACACAGGTACATATATACAGGTACACATATGTAAGCAGAGGGGAAGCTCCACAAATGCCTCCTTCCTGCACACTCACGCAAGGCCTCTTGTTGGAGGTCTTTGGGGGTCTGCAACTTTTATTGTCATCCTTTTCCTCTACCAGGGAACACACATTTTCACTTAGTTTAGTGCAGGTACATAATTGATTTTGAGCTTTTATTTTATATCAATCACTGTCTTGATCTAAACATGAGGACTACAAAGACGGCTTTGGTGATCCCGGTTGGCAACAGAGATCACAACATAAAACAGTGTCATCAGTGCTGGGCCTTGTAGGTGTGAAGACTATATTGTGAAACCTCTGAGGGGTCGTAGTTATGTCTGGAGGATAGTGAAAGGCTTCACAGAGGATTGGAGGCTAGAACTAGAGTAACAATGGTGTAAATTTTTCCCTAGATTCCCTGAAGCCTTGGGACAAGGGGCTTCTGAATCCCTTTCTCCAACTGGAGGTCCCTGTAACAGTACTTCTCACTCTCTTCCACCTGTTGATCTGTGTTCACTGATTTAGTGTCTAATAAGCCAACGCATATTTTTCTCCTGAAATTCTTACTTCATGTTGCCTCTTGGAAATGACATTGTAAATATTCTATTAGGGGCCTGGAGACCTTGGGCCATACCCTTAATAGACCTTGCAGATGTGAAGCTTCACTTTCTAGCTGTGTGGCCTCAGGATACCACAAGGTATACCTATGGTGGTCTTTGAAACACTTCACTTCCTTTCTTCACAGACACAACACCAACAATTTCTGTTTATTCTGCCCATCCCGGTCTCCTGAGGTCCTGGACACCTTTGCTGATGTTCCTCTGCTGAAGCCTCTGTTAAATGAATCTAGCATTTTTCTCCCTTCTCCACTCCCCGGCACAGTGCCTAGCACATAGTAATCATCCCACATATGAAGAAGTCCCAGGGCATTCTGGGTGTGAATTTATAACACCACCCTGATGCCCACTTAATCTGTGGACTGCAGAGGTTTTCTAACTTGCCAGGCCCGGTCATTCTTCATCTTCTGGACTGATTCTTTTCCGATGCTACTGTTCCAGGCTGCTCACTACTGTTCCAGGCTGCTCACTACTGTTCCAGACTGCTCACTACTATTCGAGGCTACTCAATACTGTTCCAGGCTGCTCACTACTGTTCCAGGCTGCCCACTATTGTTCTAGGTTGCCCATTACTTTTCCAGACTGCTCACTTCTGTTCCAGGTTGCTCACTACTGTTCCAGGCTGCCCACTACTGTTTCAGGTTGCCCACTACTGTTCCAGGTTGCCCATTACTGTTCCAGGCTGCCCACTACTGTTCCAGGTTGCTCACTACTGTTCCAGGTTGCTCACTACTGTTCTAGGCTGCTCACTACTGTTCCAGGCTGCTCACTACTGTTCCAGATTGCTCACTACTGTTCCAGGCTGTCCACTTCAGACCATCTGCAGACTTGGTAATTTAATCCCCAACATGCTTGTTCTCCTATCTTTACAATTTAGTAAAAAAACACATGACCATAGATCTTGTAATTAGGGCCTCAGCCCATTATTGGCACCTAAAATATGCTTAGTGAATCATTGTCTAGACTGGGTTAAAAATCTCAATTCTATAAGCTACAGAATTCATCAAGAAAACAGTCCCCAGCTTATCACATACACCCAAAGAAGCTGTTCTGAGGACACAAGGGGAGGAAAAATCAACCTCATGTGATGTTCTATGCACAGTGAGTTCTGTGGCTCCCCTTGTGCCAGGAAAGCTCATTTTCCAGCCTTCATTCAATTAGTCTAGTTCTGTCCAGTCTAGCCACCAAACTGCACTACCCTCCCCTAGTCCCCATTGGCCAGCAGCAAATAATCCTACAAATTTGGGGCTGTATTGCCATGATTGGGGGTTATTGTAAATTGATGTCTCTTTTAATTATGCATGTTTTAAAATATTAATAGCATCTCCAGTGTATTTTATTTTAAACATGTGATAACTGTCAGTCTCCTCTATATTTTATTTTTCTATTTTCTTCCATTAAAATATGAATGCCAGTGGCTTATTTATCTAATGCTTTAGAAACCTTAGAAATTTCTATGAAATCTTAGAATACCACACTGAGCCCTGTTAACATTGTGAGTTTAACGTTGTTGGCAGCCAGATGTTGGTTACTCTTTATTTTTGCCTTCTCTTCTTTTACTTTCTCTCGAAATATTCAATAATGTGTATATACAGCCTAAGTGCTTAGGGAGCCATTTTCTTGCTGTGCATGGATACAGCCTCTAGCACGGATACATCCTGAAAAGGTTCAAAGTTGCTGATAATACTATAGGAAAAGGATTTTCCACATTGTGTATAAGGACAATGTAAATGTGCTGTATGTATATATTCAGTTATATAAAATGAATGAGATGAATCTAACTTGTACTTTGGAACATAGTAGGAACAAACTCAATTTATAGATTTTTAGATAAAAGTTCATGGCAACATGCTTAAAGCAGTGGTGAATTCCTTTGCTCTCATTTATTTTTTCATGCTAGAGTTATTTGCTAATGGCGCTATTCTTTTTATTCTAATTAAAATGTCTGCATTTCTGCTCTTAAGCACGGCTGTACAAAATGTTCCCACTCTTGGCTCTATCTCAGTAGACTTTAAAAAAGATTTTTATTAATTCTTTGACTTTCACACAATGTACTTTGATCACATTCACCCCCACTCATCCCTTAACTCCTTCGAGACCCCCCTCAATTTTCCTACACTCCCCGTTTCATGTACATATTTTAGAGTTCAATTCATGCTGCCCATATGTCCCTAAGTGTGGGGCTACCCACTGGTTGACCTGTTAAGGGCCACATCCTTATAAGAAATTGACTTTCTTTCCCATTCGTTATCTTTAGCTCCTCAGTCAGGGGTGGGATCTTGTGAACATCTCCCTGCACACTAGAACGATGACTGGCTTGATCTTGTGGAGGTTCTGTGCAGGCAGCCTCAGGTGCTCTGGGTTCATGGGCTCAGCAGCCCTGTCCCTTCCCCTGTGCACATCCTGTCCTCTCAGACCTCTGGCACTTACAGTCCTTCTGCCTCCATTTCTGCAATGGTAGCCTCTGAGCTTCGAAGCCGGTGTGATCCAGGCGCGTACTCTTTGTGGCTGAGCACTTATCCTTTGGGCTTTGACCAGTAGTGAGTTCCTTCACTAACTCACTGCACAGAGACACTTAGTGTATTTCTACCCATAGATAAGTTCATCTCTCAGAACTCAGAAGACTTTTTATGTTGCATTACCAAATGGAAATTTTTTTTTGTTGTTATAGCAAGTAACCACTAGTGAAGACAGATTTTTAAAAGGATATTTTGAATTACTTCTAGTAGGAAAACCAATTTTAACAAAACTTATAAGCTAATGACTTATTAGTTAACAAAATCAGAGTTAGTGTCAGCTGTGGTCTAAAATTGAGCAACACGCTTACTCTTTTAACACTTTGGTGAGGACTGGGCAGATGACTCAGTGGCTAAGAATACCTGCTGTGTAAGAAGGAGAATCTGAGTTTGAGTGCCTAACATGTAGGTAAAAGCATGGCATGGCTGCACTTGACTTCAACACCATCATTGTTGGAATTCCTGGCCACGCCCCTAGCTACATGACCACACATGTACTGTCCAGTAGCCAAGCAAGAGGCTTAGTCATCCCTGGGCCTTACGTCCTACGTAATCAGTGTGCTGCGTGCTCATGTAATTTGTGCACAGCATGATCACACAATCTATGCACATGCGTGGCGTAGCTATGGAAGCCCATATGTGCATGTGCAAGGGGAACCCATAAAAATCAGGTCACAGACTCCTCCCCCTTCTTCTTCCTCTCTCTCCTTGAATGACCATTTCCATAGGCCTATGCACATCTTTCCTTAATAAACTTTTATAGTGGGCTTTGTTGTACCTCGTGCCGCTTAATGAATAACATTGTGCTGCATAAAACTAACAATCATCACTTTGAAATCATAACCCCCAATAATTTTTTTCTTCTCTGAATTGCCTTGGTCATGGTGTCTTATCACAACAACAGCAACAGAAGAGTAGTAAGAGGCTTAGCTAGAGGAACTAGATTACAGGTACATGTCCTTGGAGGCTGTATCTTGCCCTGGCTCCCTCTGGTCAGCTTTCCTCCTCTCTGGTCACTATAAATGAGTAGATCTGATCCACCAAACCCTCCTGTTGTGCCATTCTGCAAGCCAACGAGTAACTGAAACTCTGAAAGTATAAGCTAAAACAGGCCTTTCCTTTCCTCTATTACTTAAAATAAAACCAGAAACCAAACTCACTATTTCTTACTGCTACATATTATTGTGGGGGGAGCCCCCAAACAGCTTGACCACACAGCTGCCATGACAGGCTTAGAGGCCCAGACACAGCTTCTGGCAGTCAACACCTGGACCCAGGAAAAGCCATAAGCTGACCCTACCCAGTGGGTCCTGCATCTAAGAGGAAATACCTGATATTTCAAACACTCCCTATACCTCTAGACAAATGTCAGCTAATCAGAGTCCTGAACCCTGGGAATCCCCTCACCCTAACCTCTGCTATGATAAAAATCCCACCCTGCCTGGGCTCTGGGCTCTCTGCTTTCACTGCTGCCATCGGACAGAGTCCAAGCTCTGAGCTTGAAAATAAAGGCTCTTTGATTTTACATATGGGATTCTGTCCCCATGGTGGTCTTTGGGGGTCCCCGCAATCTGGGCAAAACAATTATCTTTTATCTTTCTATTAAACAGGTTAATTTACAGTGATCACAATTTAAAACGTCAAGGTGGGTAGTGACTTCTGTTTTCATCTTTGGGCAACTCTTGCTCTATACCTGGAATTTTCCTAACGGGAAAATTATTTTGTTTTTGCATGCTAGAGAAAGTACTTTTTAAATATGAAACTCTAATAAAAGGTAATGTAGTTTAAAACACATAAGCTATTTATACAGTCATGTGATCTTTGGTCTGGGGAGCTGGCACAGTTGCCATGCATGCATGAGAAGCTGAGTTTAGCTCTCCACATAAAAAGTGAGCATGCTGTTGCAAGTCCTGAACACTAGTGCAAGGCAGTCAGAGAACGGAGGATCTGGGAGTTTGCTGACCAGCCAGACTGGCCAGTTGCTGAGCTCCAGGTTCTGAGAATGAGTTCATTTTCCTGTTGTTGTGATAAATTTCCCTGACCAAAGCAAGGAAAAAAAAACTTTATTCGGGCTCAGATTCCAGGCACAGTGCGTCACTGGGGGAAAGCCATGGAGGCGTGAGCTTGAGACAGCTGGTCACATTGTGTCCGCAGTCAAGAGTCAGAGAGTGACAAAGGGGTGCTCATGATCAGCTGGCTGGCTTTTAAAAAAGTTCAGTCCAGGACTGAAGCTCGGGAAAGGTGTTGTGCATGTTAGCATGTCTTCCCACCTCAACTAAGCTAACAGAGAGAATCCTTCACAGGGGTGACTGGAGGCTGGCTTCTAGGAAACCCTAGAGCCTGCCAACTGGACAATCAGTAACAAGCACCTCTCTCAAATGGTGCAGAGTGACAGAACAAGACACTGAAGCTTGATTCCTGGCTTCCATATCCATGTTTACATGTGCACGTGCACCAGTACACACGTTTGCACACAAGAACAAGTGTGCACACACATACACACAAAAGAAGTGTGTCAGCTTTAGCTTTGTGTTCATACTCACTTAGATCACAGCAGTTTGAAGCATAAGATTAAAGATAACATGCTAACAGGAGTTATTAGTCTATAAAACTGGAATCCAAGGTATAGAAAAATTGGTAAAAGTACACAGTGAATTTAAAAACTATTCCCTGGTTGTTGAAAAAAAAATTAGAGACTTTTTCAGAATTAGAATAGTAATATACTCAGGAACTTAAACCAGAGGAAGATGAAACTGTTTGTGAATAACGGGGGGGTTGGGGAGGAGGGTGGGGAGGGCCTCTGAGCTGCTCTCCTTGGCCCGCCCTGCTTTCCCTGCCCAGTGTCAGGTCATGCTGCAGCCTGGCTGGCACTATTTAAAACATAAAGAGCTCAAAGCACTCCCTCTTAAAACCCACCAAAGGCATCAATGCCGCCAGAGTAACACTTGTACATAGTTCCACGGCTTATGCAGTCAACGCGGTAGGCTGTTGGCAATCTACAAGTCACTGCTTACCAGTGCTGGATGACCCGTCCACATTCTGCCTGCAGTGGGGTTTTCCAGGGCTCCTCTGACCTTTGCTTCTAACGGAAGACTTTCCATGTGCTGCTTTTGCTTGAAACAACCATGCTTGCAACGCTTTGAAGACGGTGCTGCTCTTTTCTCACGCAGCTTCTGGGGACTACTCTGAATCACCGCATTTGTCTAAGCATCCTGACAGTCTATTACGTATCAGATATTCCTTTAGTTTCTTTTTTCTCATAGGACAGATAATATGTGCAAAGAGTCACTTTATCCACCTTGTTCACTACTGCGGTTTTCAAGCCAAGAACAATGTTTGGCACACAATAGAGACTCAAACATTTGCCAAATACATGAGTAAATAAAGAACACATTTCCAACTTAAAAACCTGCTTAGATTTCACTGATAGAGACATAAAATTTTAATTTTAATTATATAGTTAATTAGATCAGCGCATGTTTCTTTGCTTCAGTTATCAAGAAAAGTGTTTCTTCACACATGCAATAAATATTCATTAATTTTTGTTAAATACTTAGCTCACAATGGATGTGCAATGAATATTTTTAATAAATAGAGTGTACACATGTGTAAGATATTAGATATTTTGGTGTGCAATCATCAAACTAGACCAAACTCTCTCTATTGGGTGAAATGGGTTATTTTAAATATAATGATAAATTTTGTGTCATAAGGATCAGTTTTCATTAATGAATGTGAATAGGAGAGATCTTCCGCAATCTTTAAGTCCTAGGACAGATAACGTGTATGTAGTTAGCTTTTCATTATCTCTGGGTTCTTCTTTTTTTGGATTTTACTTTATTTTTAATTACATTCCAGTATGTGTGTTGTCTGTGTATGAGACTGTGAGCCTGAGTGCAGTGCTCTTGAATGCAGGTGTCTGTGGAGGCCAGAAGAGAGCATCTGATCCACTGAACCTAAGGTTATAGGCAGTTGTGGACCCCAGACATAGGTGCTGGAAACTGAACTCAGGCGTTCCGGCATGCCCTGCCTCTACTCCTAACTGCTGCGCCAGTGGCTTTCTGTGTCATCTCACACTGATCCTTGTATTGTATAATTGTAGTTTTGCTGTTGCTGTTGTTTTACTGCGATGCTCAGAACGGTTGAGGCTCCTGTTTGAACCTTCCTACTCCGAACAAAAACGCAGGGAGCTTTGTTTCTTGTTTCTTTCAACAGTTATGTGGTTTGTGCTAACTTTGCCATTCCTCTCTTGAGATCAGCTATCCTGCAAAGTATGTTATGTCAGTAGGGAAGGACCGAAGGACTGTCTGCTGTAACCCTTGGTCAATCAGCAGTTTCTTCATCTCCAGGCCATTTAGGGTGTGTCTGAGTTCAGTAATTTGATTCAGTTGATTACATTTGTACTTATATCAGCAGATCTATTTCATTTCAGAGATTTACAAATAGCTACTGAAAGCTGAGTAAACTTGGGCTTGATTTGGTTGAGAGGACTTTATGTAGGTTCAAATATTTAGGTAGATCAGGAGAGAGGTTTATCAATCTATTGCTTACAGTCTATACAACTATTAGTAAATACTTAATTTCAGCTAAAGGCTTGTTAAGTATTGCAAAAACTTCGATATTTTTTGAAGTGAAAATCTGCACTTCTCAGGCTTTGTTTTCACGTTGGCTGGTGTTTGGAAACTGCGAAGAGGGTGTACGCTCTGCAGTGAATGCAGTCAGTAATGCAGTGAGGGCCAGGCACTCAGTGCTGCTCTTCACCCAGGAAGAGCTGTGAGCACCAGCACGCCTCTGCTCCTCACATACACACTGGACCTTCACACACAGCGGCCTGCACTGTGCTATCTTTTAAACCTTTATCCATTAAAGTTTTATAAATATAGGGTCTAAAAACAGTGGCTGTGAACTGTCAATGGTCTATTTCTGTTGCAGAGACATTAAATGGTTCAATGGCATCCTAGATGCTGTCTCTGAAGACTGTTTTGCATGGCTGATAAGGACTTACATGCTTAAAGGGATTTTAATGCTCATTCCAACACGGTACACTTGGCTACAGATTCTGCAGTACATATATATATGGCTTTAAAATAATTTGTGAGTAAAGTCTAAAAATGAGGCTTAAAATGCACAGATTATACTACACTTTTTAAAGTCTGAAGACTGATCACAGTTGTAATAATGGTTTTAAACAGCTGTAAACCCAAGCCTGTTTAATATAACGCAGTTTGAAGGACTCATATTTAAATAATCCCTACTAAATACAAACACAGCAATGTTGTTTTACAGAATGTATGCATAGGAAACAATGATGTTCAGTATTTAAACATCTCAGACCATTTCAGTAACAAGAGTGACATTTAAAGGAAGGCCCCTAGCTAGCAGAAGGCACACACTATTGTACTTGGTGTATTCAAGGTGGTGGAGTCAGAGCTGAGGTTGCTTAATCAATGAAGGCCCATCTGCTTTTCACTGAAAAACAGTGCCAGCATCACAAAATGTTGGTGTCATCTCACTATATTGTAAAACAGTGTCATAGTTCAAGCAATCACAGTGTCAGCCTAAGCTAACTGAAGTGTAGGTTTACAGTCATAGTTAATGGAATGTTTCACAGGAGATATTTAGCACGAATAAAGGTTCTTCACAGAGATGAACTGATATATGTACATACAAGTCTTACAGAAAGGTACTCACTTTATATTCTATAAGCTCTAAAGATTGCTTTAAATAGAGGATGATGATGTTATCGCTTTTGAAGGGTAGACACATTACCACAAGAAAGAAATTGCTTTTGGTTAGGGAGGTCCCCAAGGCCCTAAAACAACATCATCAATTGCTAGTGTGGTTTGTTGCCTTCCAGGATTGAGTTAAGACCCAAATGCTGAAGACATAACAAACTCTGGTCAGAAAACAGAAACATCGAGATGGAGCTGGGATGGAAGCTCCCTGTATGCTGTCTAACCCTCACAGCAGAATGTGCTATGCAGCTGCTGGGTGAGAAGTGTTGTCAACAGTTTTAATAGATGTGGACCCTGGGTGCTACCTCACTGATGTAGGCAGGATGTGCTCATGAGTACAACAGCAGCAAGTATTACGGGAGTAACCCGTCACTTCCTGGTTGGATTTAAGGCTTACTCCTTAGTAGAGAATTCATGTCTAGTGCAGTTAAACCCAGTCAACAGCCAATGGCTAGGGAGATCGTAGACTCTAGTATGAAAATATAACTGTTTTTGTTTGTTGTATGTTTTGCTAAAAAAACCCATGATGTGCCTATCAAATTGCCCTCCAAATATTTATGTTTATCCCTACAGATTATTACTGTTGGCAGTTTTGGTCAGAGAAGTTTTATTTTGCAGTGGGTAGCAGTAATGGCAGAGACTCCTGATTCATAAAAATGCTGAGAATGAGTGACTGGTGAATGCTCAACCATATATAGGACATCTACAGAACCCCAGCTGAAGTTCAGGACGCACTGCAGAAAAGAGGCAGAAAGAATTGATGAGCTGGGTGGGGTAGAATGTAGTGGAATGTTGTCTCCGGGGCTTGACTTGGCTGTTGCCCTCAGGAACTCAGAGGTGCACCGATTAATATGATTGGGCCTATCAACGCTCAGTCATGGAGGGGGTGGGATTTACTAGGCATTTCCAATTTCCATACTGGCAGCTGATGGTTGCTGGATAGAAGACACATTTGCTGTAGTGGCAATCTGTTTGTGTTTCTACAAACAATCTCATACTCATGCTCCTGTAAGCATTCTCAGGAAACTCAGGGGGTTGCACAATCCCCCCACAGCTCCCTTGCTTAACACATGGTAGTGGAAGGGGGACAATTTGGAAAGAGGAATTGGGTCAGTAAAAGTGGGAAAGGAACAAGAGAGGACAATTTGGCTGAATACAATCAAAATGCTTAATGAGTCCCATTAATATATGTGTGTGTGTATATATATATATATATATATATATATATATATATATATATATATATATATATATAATCAATATGCTATAATAACAAAGAAGAGAAAAGGGAACTAAATAGAGAATTTATGCATGGACCAGAGATGACAGAATCTTACAAATTAGCTTCTGTTAAATTTTTTTGAAATAAACAATAAATATGATGTAGCACAAATGTTAGAAGGTCTTGTTAATAAAATCAAACCTGAGGCCAGTTATTGGGGTGAATGCTGGAAGATCAGAGAAGCAGAACAAGCCACAGCTACCTCACCTTGTCAGTTCCTCAGCTGATCCTGTTTCCTCAGACTGGAAGCCTCTGAGTCCTCATCCAGAATGAATCTCAGCTGAACTGTGCTGCTCAAAGCCTAAATGTTTAACAAGCCAAATGCTTCTAGTTTCTGGTCCTCATGCCTTATATATCTTTCTGCTTTCTGCCACCACTCCCTGGGGTTAAAGGCTCACTTTCTGGGATTAAAGGCGTGAGTCACCATGCCTAGCTGTTTTCAATGTGGCCTTGAGCTCAGAGATCCAGAGGGATTTCTGCCTCTGGAATGCTAGGATTAAAGGCGTGTGTTACCACTGCCTATCCTCTATGTTTAATATTGTGGCTGTTCTCTTCTCTGACCCCAGATAAGTTTATTAGCATGCACAATATTTTGGGGAACACAATACCACCACATTATGAGGACACAAGAAGCTGCATAGATTCTCACTGGTTAGTAAAGTCACAGTAACTGATAAATAAATGTCTGCCTTTGTTCATTAACAGTTCATAATTAATTAAATTGGTCAAGGGTCATTTACATTAGGATCTTTTTGTACACTGCAGCTCAACCATGGCTGTTTTCACTATCTGCATAACACACTCAGATAACTAATACCATTTAGTCCTACACTTCATCAATAGAAACCTGAACTGTGAAACAGTATTACTCACTCCTGGTCTTAGCAAACCCCACTCCCCATGGAAATAGGAACCTAGAACCTATCTCACAGCTTTTCACACTTGTACACATGTGCTTTTATAAGTACTTACTAGAAGGCCAGAGAAAACCAGTATTTCTCTACATCAGGCACTGAATGAGAACCAGAGCCCCAAAGATGGCTTACTTCCATTGTAGTGAGAAACACAAGGAAAACTGGTTTTTCTTACATGTTATGAGTTTGGTAATGAAGAAGCATGTTAGAAAAGTATCAAGGGAAAATTACAAAGATATAATTTTTGTGTTTCAATTCACTTAGACATTTGCTTATGATCTAATATATGGTATCCCTTTTTTGATATGAAGGTGAGTAAAACACCACCCTACAGTTAGTGGGAAGAGAGAAAAAACACAGCGTTCCGACTGAGAGGCAAACACAAGGCATTGTTCGGTAGAATATCAAGGCTCCCTGTAGGAGTAAATGCAAATTGAAAAGGTCTTAGTTGGACACAAAAGTCTGACATCTCATCCAGCGAGTGCGGTAAGCTAATGCCCGAGCACGGAGGTCTGAAGCCTTTACCATGGAGCCATCAGTGACTGGGTGGAAGTTCAGGTTCCGGTGAACCTGGGAGAGGGTTGGAGGGAGGCTGCAGGAGTGGGTGGAGCCAGGCCAGGAGGCGGGACTTAGAACTTCACTCTGGAGGTGCACGAGGTGTTGAAGAGTGAATCAGAAAGCAACAGGCGGAGACTTCCTTCTGCTTAGGAAACGCCCTCAGTCAGGAGCAGTGGCTTGGATGGTAAGGGCTGAGAGCAGGTCAAGGGAAGAAGGTCAAAGGCCACGCTTTGACCTCTCAAGCTTGAGCCCAGTCCCCCCTCTCTCCCCTCACTTTCTCCACAGCTACCCAAGAGTCCAGCTGATTGCAGACAGGACCCGAGCTCATTTACTGGAAGCAAGGCACAGGTGGGAACAGAATCGTTTGATTCCGGGGAGGGTGAGCGCTATCAAAGTCTGTAAAAGTGCAAGCCTCGTTCAATTAGTTCCAGTTTCTCTGAGACTCGGATTTTTATTCTTAGACAAATAAACACAAACGCTTTCTAATTGGCAAAATCATCCAAGATAGCCAATGGGGAATATGTTACATAACCACGTCAGAATTTTTACTCAGCGAAAAGTTAAAGTGGATCAACATTTTTCCTTTGCATTGAGTTTATCCCTATCATACTGTTTCTTTTTATCTTTACAGATTAAGTCACCATAAATAGCCGTTTCCTGACTCCTTCCTCTCTGGCTTGTCTCGCAAACGTTTTTCTTTATCCACTGTCGTCTGTGAGCCTTCAATCTGGTGTACTTGTCTTACTCCCTCTGGTTCTTTTACCCTCAATTATTGTTTAAAGGGGGACTGATTGACTTTGTCTTACTAAGCTGACATCCTGTTGTTGGGCAGTACCAGCTGAAAATTAGCTAGAAATGGTGTTAGACTTTGTTTTCCCCTCCTTTCCTTCATCTGGAGAGCTCCCCGAAATCTCTCAATAACATATAAGTAAAGCTTTGAGTCAGCACACTCACGGCTAGAAACTGTATTTAAGCATTTCAGAGACAAGAATGTGAAACCAGAGTGTGGACTGGTAGAAGCAGGGTTGTCCATGAGTTTACACAGACCATGCTTTTTCCTAGGTAGCTTTATAACTTTTATGAAGTAGCCAGGATATGAGCTTTTAATTATTTCATGGTATGTATATAACCAATTGATACAATGTTACAATCGGTGTTATTACTTAACATTATTGTTCACAAAAACACTATCCAGCGTAATTCTTAGAAGGCAAAGCAAAAATCTTCTTTGAAATGGTTTTGTATCTCTTGAATTTCTAATATAAACAAAATGAATGATACCAAAGTAAGTAAATATTCACTGAATATTTTGCTACTTATCATTAGATGATCAGAATGCATACTGTCCCAAAATATTACTGAGTGTGTTCCCTTTCTATTAATCATCATATGGCAATTATTTGACTTTAGAGAAAGAGAAACTGTCAAGGTATGTAATGTCACTTCTAAAATGTTTACTTTTGGAATTGATAAACATATAAGCTGTTAATAAATTGTTTACTCATGTCCAGCTGATCACCATTGATTCTATCAGGCCTACCACGCTTAAATAAGCTATAGAGAGTGTGTGTCCCCAGCCCACAGTGCCCTCACACACACGTTCTCATTTGGTTTTGGCTGAACAATTTAACTAACACAAAAAACACACTGCATAGCAGGAAATTAACTTTGACTTAATTCTGAGTTTAAGGAAGGAAAAGCTATCTCTACCATAATGGGTTCACATTTAGAAAAAATAATGAATGTTGGTATAAAAATAGCTTTGAAAATTTGTTTTCTGAATTGCTTCCTTCCTCTGCAACGATGATCATACCATGCACCAGACATCACATTTTAAAATGTTGGCTTTGTTTGTGTCTGCCTCAGGGTCTTTGTGCCTCTCATTGGTTTTTCATGATGGTGCATCTATATTAAAGTGTGTACATTTTTCTTACTGAGAAAATATGGTACCACAAAGTTGCTGGGTGGTGATTCAACAGGGCAAATAGGTAAATTAAATAATAGGAGATGGTGCAAACTCCTTTCAGATGATCAGAACACCACACGGAGAATTGGTTTTGCATAATGAGAATTATTTTAAAGGCCTCTGCATTCTGTACCATGAAAAAGATTTGTGGTAATTATACTATTTTTCGTTGCTCTTACAGAGAAAGTGTTTCTTTTGGAAGTGTGTCTGAGCTGCTACACACTGAAATAGTAGGTTTCACATTATGCTTCTAGGAAAGTATTCTGTCAGGAGCTTAACCAAGATGTTCTGTTGCTAAAAATAAAATAATAACAGATTTTTCTAAACTCTGATTAAAAACAAGTTAGGAAAAACACAGTTTCCCCTGAAGTTTCAGCTTTTCTTCTCTGTCATTTCTTCAGCTTGTCTACTGACACGTACTAAGAAAGAAGACTTAATGAATGAACCAAGAACATACACCCTACAAGACAAACCTTGTGCAGGGCAATTCTAGATGAACGTGTGAGCAATCCTATTTCTGCAGCCATATTTCCTCCCAATTCTTTTAATTTAATTTCTTTCACATACGTTTTTAATAGTTATTATAGTTTTCAGGCGTTTAGGTACTTAAACACAACTGAGAAGCACTGAAGCAAAATGCTACTGTTTGACAGTTTATGTTTCTGAATATAAATCGCAAGAAATTTATTTTGAAGAAGTCAGGAAAAAAAATACGATGGCCAGACTTATGCTCCTCGGGTTTTTGAAATATAATAAAGAACATGAAGAAATGAGGAAATACATTAGGCCCTGTCTGTGTTGGGAGAGTCATTTTCAACAAGTAAGTGATACTATTAATGGCTGCATATCTAATTTAACTGGAGACCTTGAAGATGGCCTCTAGTTTGCATTCCATTAAGAGTTTTTAATAAGATTTCAACAAAAAATAATAATAAAAGCATCCCACTTCACCTTTGCTTCTCCTTAACAATTCAAAGTATCAATTATAACATAACCTTCATTTGACTTGCAACTATCCCTGTGCTCTCAACAGCATATTAAGTGCATGCCAATGCTTTAAGGGCAAAGTAAATGTCTTGCTTTATCTTATAACTTTAGTTCCATTTTAAAGTGACCTCTCAAATGTATAACACTCAACTATACTTTATGTAGAAAACCATTTTTCTAAACATTAGGCATTTTTAAAAGCTTAAGGATGCATTTTCTTTAAAGAGAAACAGTCTCTTCAGGCATTCTTTTTCTTTTAATGTGCCTACATGGATGCTATTCTGGGGATAGAACAACCGCACTCTATCTATCAGCCGTATTCCAGGGAGTCCTGACCTCACGGCCCACAGAAAAAGCAGGCTGAAGCCTGGTATCAAAGAAAGGCAAGAATTACAGAAGGTTCCAGAACTCTCTGCTCCTTTAAAGAAGGACACAGATTAATACAGGAAACAATAGAATTTGAAAAATAAAGCCGAGGGCGTCTAGGAAAAGCCAAAGGTGAAAACAGAAAACCAAGTGGCATCTCAGAGCAGACTCCATAGTCCTAGCCGAGGTACCACACACCCTTGCTTCTTCAGTCGATCAGTCAGCAAATAAATCAGAAGCCTTTTCCCCCAGCAGCATTTTCCAGCATTCTGCAGAGGATTGAATGATAGAGTCTGAGTTTTTTCCCAAAGAGGGCTGTTTATGGAGGAAGAGCCCCTCTTCATCCTCCAGAGCCCTTAACTCCTGGAGAATGGTGTGAGGCTTCCGGTGGCCCAGCTGAGGCATTTTGTCTGGAGGTCTGTAAATGTTTCAGATATATATATATATATTTAACTTACTATGCAGAAAATAATACAGGGTTTGTAGTTTGTTTACCATCAGTGAATAATCACCACTGTCTGTACTGGGAAGACAACCATACACAGGAACATTTGACACCCCCAAAAATGTGCTGTGGGATGTTCTGTATGTTAAATGTGTTGCTCTGATTGGTTAATAAATAAAACACTGATTGGCCAGTAGCCAGGCAGGAAGTATAGGCAGGACAAGGAGAAAGGAGATTTCTGGGAAGTGAAAGGCTGAGGCAGAGAGACGCTGCCAGACGCTGCCATGAAAAGCGAGATGTAAGATACCGGTAAGCCACGAGCCACGTGGCAACTTATAGATTAATAGAAATGGGTTAATTTAAGATAAAAGAACTAGATATCAAGAAGCCTGCCACGGCCATACAGTTTATAAGTAATATAAGTCTCTGTGTTTACTTGGTTGGGTCTGAATGGCTGTGGGACTGGCAGGTGAGAAAGATTTGTCCTGACTGTGGGCCAGGCAGGACCAAAAAATCTCTATCTACAAAAAAGTGAACCAGAATATGATACAGATAAATGGCCACAGTACAAACAGCACTCATATAAAATGATTTATACTCCATTTTCCTTATTTATTTTTTTTAACAAGCAGCATCTTAACTGTATAGGACATGTATCTAAATAAACAGGGTTAAAGTTCTACCTTTCCTTTTTAAAAAAAAATTTAACTTTTAAATCAAGTTAATAAATTGGAAGATATGGCAAACAAAAGCCAAAAAGGCATATACATACATTCCATACCTCATATACATATATAAATATATATTAAACTATAAAGAGTCATATATATATATACTCCATACTCCATACATACATAAATACATACATTAAACTATAAAGTGCCTATACCTTGGGGGTGGTATGTTGACTGATGTAGAGAAAAAAAAATGTTTAGAGCCCGGTGACAAAATAACAAGCACCAGCCAAGATCTAGTATTGGTGAAATTATTAAGGCCACTCCATGTAGTTAAAAGGGAGGTTTATTTAGTGGCGTAACTTACAAATGAAGGGATAGGTAGGTTGCAGGGTCTGGGAAAGGCGTGGCACAGTCCGGCAGTGTTCTCTGGAGAACTCTGCTCAGTCTACCTCCACGTCCAGGGTCCAGGAACCAAGAGAGACAGTGCATCTGGATCTTGGGTCTTCAGGGCCCTCTCTTGGCCCCGCCTTGTAGGCGTGACAGTTACTGAAGCCTCAATGGGGGTTGGAACTTCCAGATCAAGGTTGGAATGGCTACCCACTACATCTAGGAAGCAGTCAGCCAAGAACTAACAGCTTAGAGGACTTGTGGAACATTCCTTTAGGTACAGAACTTGGGGTATTCTTGTGCCCCAGATTGAAAGAACCATGGCATACTGGAGACCATTTTTGAAGATGTCTAGGCTAGAGCTAAAATGGACAGGAGACACAAAGATGAAGTTGATGAAGTTTGTCAGTGTCAGATTCATGCAGTTGACATCCTCTGAGTGTTGAGGTGCCAGCTCGTGTGTGACTTTGAAGTTCTTCCCCAGTAGGCTGGGGAGAGATTATTTCAAATACAGAGAGAGTGCTGGCAGGTGAAGGTATACAAACCTAAGGGATGTGAAACTTAGGTGAAGAGTTCAGGTGTTTTCAGAGATTGAAACATTATCAACTAAGGAATTACATCCTTCATATAAAAGCTTAATTCTTTCAAAATTTCATTGTTAGTATATTATTCCCATCATAATGTGGACTGTAGAATAAGAAACAATAACCTGGTCATTTCCACTTTGTTCATTTGTAGATATACAGACTGAATTATGACTGCTATTTATCCCCCCACCATCATGGATCTGGACCAGTGCTGGCTACTCATGAATTATCTGGAAGTAAAGCAACAGCCATTCTATCAGCAAGTTGATGGAGGGTTCCACAGGTAGCCCCAGGTCATGTAGTTATTGTTAATCTGTTGCTGCCTCTCTGTAGTCACAGGAAAGCAGTTGGGCTCAGGCATCTCTAGTTTCCAGTAGATCTTCCCCATCAGCTGCTCTCAGCCAGTACTAGCCAGGCAGGGATGCAATCCCGTTGAAATGGGAATCACTTAAGCAGGTCATGCTCCTCATTGAGTTGGAATATCACGTTGGTGATGGGAGACAGATATGTGATCCACTTTATCCTTGTATGGTCTACTTTGCCCTTGAGAGCTCCAGTTTATGCCTGTGTCTTGTTTCATATACAGGCCTAAGTTCTGACTACCGACTTTGATGGCCTCTAACTACATCAGAATCAACACCAGATAAAGAGACACCGTCCTTTTGTATCCTGTTTCATCAGTTCCCAGCTGTATTATCAAGAGAAAGTTCTGATTTGGTAACATTCATAGTGGTTCTGTTAGGATGGGGCCCTTCTGAGAGCAGTTGATGTGTCTGAACTGAGACATTTGTTAGCGTTTTTTTCCTCCTCTATCTCTATGATAAATAATGTCTTCTGAGATTTATGTCTTGGACCGGGCATGTTTACTTCCTTGCTGATTTTGTACAGATATTTTTTCTTTGTTCTTCTTTTTTTTTTTTTGTTTTTTTAATACTTACACATAAGGTTGTGGTTTTTAAAGTATTAAAAATTTTTGCTAATTAGTTAGCAAATAATAATCTTTATTATCAGTATCTACTATTTTCCAGGGCCAATACTAAGTACTTAAAATAATGCTGTTCATCACATTGAAGAAACACTATGAAATACGTCACCCAAAGAGTCACATGAAGTGACCTATTGGCTCTACACATGGTATTAAGTTTGGACAATAGAAAAGAAAGTGTTTGGTTTGGTCTGTTTAGTTGCTTACTCACTTTTGAGTAAGTTCTGTTTCACCCAGCCTTAATCAACATACATATTTTGATTTATATGGCTTCCTAATTACTTGAATATAGTCCATATTACATTTTCATGTCTATAGCAGAAATAGGTACAAGAACAAATTCTTCCTTTAATATCTAATGCCTAAGCTTTGATCTCACATGACCATCCTTCCCGCCTGAATATGCCAAAGTCCACTACTGTGAAGATGTCCAAATCCAGGGCTGTATATTTCCTGCCTTTCTGTCCATAACCTTTTTCATTCCTTGTTGGAACTAAGTCAACACCAGGTACTTTGCACCTCTTGCCTAGTGGTATTTTAAGAAGTGTTTCTGTTTGCATTTGGAGAGAGATGAGGTGATAATGGGAAAGCCAAGACAAGAGCATTCCAGTGTTCTCTGAAGCAGAAGTGACCCTTTAGTAAGAGATGTACAACTTTCTGATTGGGTTTGTCTTTACGTTTTTCAAAATTGGGTGAATCTAGGAGTGAGCAGACATTGTTTCTCTCAAAAATTAGAGGATTTGGGCCACATTTTAAAATCTGGTTTTATTGGCCAGTAAAATATCTGCAGGTATTGGTAGTTTCTTATCTATCTATCTATCTATCTATCTATCTATCTATCTATCTATCATCTATGTATCATCCATCTACCTACCTCCTATCTACTATCTATCTATCATCTACCTATATACATTTCTAGTTATTAGAATAATTCTGTTATATATGGTGGCTAGTAATTATGTTTACCTGGGAGATGCTCCTTCTAAATACTTTATACCCTTGTTCCATGAGTATAAAGTACTTAGAGTATGAGCTTTAGAGTATCTGAATTTGGGACATGCTACATTTTTAGACTCTAGAAGGGTGAATGACTCCTACTGGTTAAGCATAACCACAAGATTCAAAGTGAATAAAGGGACACTGAAAAAAATTAACACTCAATAAGGTCCTTCCTTTGAAATTTTGTGGAAGAACAAAGAACAATTCATAGAGAAGGATTGGGGTGAAAACCTGATCAACTCAGATATAGTTTGTGACAGTTGCAAATCTCCGGTGCACATACTTATTACTGCTAAAGCAAATATTGCCATATTTCTTTATTCATGGAATGATTTTGAATGCACTTCCCATACATAGGGTTTTTCCATAATTGATTTATCATAAATACTGAGTAGATTATATTTTATGGCTACTTCCTGCTCTTTGTTTTTACTACAAGCTGCATTAAGTCAACAGAAGCAATATTAAGCCAGCACATTACCCCAGTTTAAATATAGCATGAGACTGGAGTCTGTGAAACATTCAGGACTGTTCATCAGTGCTGTGCTTCCTTTGTTTTACAGGGTGGGCTCTTGCTTTTTCACAAACAACCTCAGAGTGAAGCTGGGAAATTTATCAAGTTAAATGGGAATTTTTCTCTGTCCATATCATGCACTGCTGAGCTGTGGTAGAGAATATGGGTAGTTACAGAACGAAATTGTAAGATAGTTACTGTAAAATAATGCTTAAAATTTGAGTTAGAACACCTAGTCTATTTATTTACCCATCATTATCTATTTTTTAGCAGAATCCATGTATTTTGGACTTGTAGATCAAACAAATATTCAAATATTAAATTCATTAAACTGAAATATCCGTTGTAACCTCAGCATATGTAGTTGAGGCTTCATGCCTGTGTTTTTATGAGCTAAGGGGGATGGATGCAAGATTATTACCTGCTTAATCACTTAATTTTGAATCTAGTCTCAGCTTTCCTTACCTCTTGCCCAGTGACTTCTTCAACACCGTTTTCCAGTTTGTACCTTTTTCTCCATCAGTGACCACCAGTGGAAGGAGACTGGACTCGGAGAATTCTGCAACATCTTTATGCAGCAGAGTTTTCTAAAGTAAGTTCACTGCATGGATAATTTCTTATAACCATGGGGCCCAGAGCTGGCTGGATGGCTGGGAGAAGATTAATGAGAAGCAGGGGCCTGGACAAAGAGGAAATGAATGAGTATACCACTGCCTCGCCTATGAGAAACAGACAAATGCCCAGACCAAGGGAGATGATCAGAAGTTTACTCACTCAAGATTAAATAATTGATATGGAGGAAATGCCTTGGCAGTCAGCGAGAAATCCAGATTTCAAGCTATATCGGGCTCTGTGTTGGTGACTCTGGAGTGCTGATGGCTGTTTTGAATGAATGATGCCCACCTTTCGAGGATTCTTAATGGTGTGTTCAATTTCAATTTAAGGCATTTCTATTGAGCTTTTGAATTATTGATCAGGAGATGATGAGGGACGCGCTTACAACCAAGTGCGAGGTTTCTGGCTAAGTTCATGCTGGGTGAGGCCTTGTCAGAGGCAAAAGTTCAGCACAGAGAAAAGCCTTTTAACAATTCGGTTGTTTTTGAACATGCTCAGAAGACATGGGAAACTGTCCAATTTAAACCCAAGGACTGGGGAAACCTTCATTTGGCAACAGCTGTGAGGAGCAGGGACTGTTTTTCCATGTAACAAGAAGAAAAGCTTCATCGTATCATCAGAAGGTATAAAATTCAGAACTGGCATTTTATTTGTTCTGATGGGAAGAGATTTATACCACAGCAAGAGGAGCTTCTATCTGGAAGCAAGGCACTGAATTTTGGCATCTGTCTTTTTGAATTGGAAGATTTGGAATTATGTAAACAGCTTCTTCATGCTTCCTTCCTCTAGGTGTGGCAGTTAGTCTGAAATGGGGCAGGATGTAGGATGGGTCCTGGCTTGAATGGCCATGACATGCCACGGGGAGGTACAATGTCTGCATGCAGGGCTCAGTCACTGCAAACTGCTTTTGTAGCTGAGCACAAAGAGAAAAATACACTCCCAGCTGAACTATTTAACCAACACATTTATTTTTAAACTGCAGTTGAACTGTCATTTGGCTAGTCGTACATTCTTACATAAAGCATGGAGGAAACATAATGGCTTTATTGCTGAAATGCTGGTAAGCAACTGGTAAAGAAATAAATACAAATATGCCTTGTGAACTTCCAGCTCCCCGGTACACCAAGGCTTTGGCTGGCTCTCACGTTTGCTCAGCTCACAGGATCGTAAACCCCAAACAATAAACGTCACTCCTCTCTTGAACACACATTATCCCAACAGATATTTTATTGTGACTAAATGGGCCACCGCGAGGACACCAGTGTGTCTGCTGCTGGACTTGGCGGAAAGGAGAGGGACAGAGAGCTTGGCTTTGCTTGGGAGGAGAAGCAAAGGCTGAGGAGTCAAGACAGAGGTGCAGGCGGGTGCAGCCCTAGGTGGCTCCGTGTGGGGTGGGGACTCTGCCGCTATGACAGATGACTCTGTGTCAGTGCACATTAATATTTGATGCACATGGCCACATTATCTTTTCTGTGCACTTCCACACTATTGTGAGGCACCGAGCTTGCTTTAGACAGGGATTTATATGGGCAAGTGCAGCGGCTTTTACTTGGCAAAATTAGCACACATCCTGCTCTTCCGACGTCAAAAGGGCTGCTTCTGTTTATACTGAATAAACAGGCAGAGGCTGGGTCCGGCCTTCTTTAAAACACTATTATCTTGAGTGCATAAACAAGGCTGACAAAATCGCTTCTCTTAAATGGCACACCGATGCATTTTGTATTCTGCTCTTTGGAAACAAAGACTCAATTTCTGTCATTATAAAAGACCCCTGAAACAGATATGGAAGTGAAAGCTTATGCATTGTGGAGAGACCAGTGAGAAAAACTGAAGAAAATGCTTAGATCTACAAAGGCCTCTGCTCGTTTTCTATTTCTTTTTCTGGACACTGAATACAAGTACTGTGAGGCATTATTTGTCCACACAATGCCTGACCACATGCGCAAGCCATTAAAAGGGTGTAGCCCCCACCATAGCCAAACAGACCAAAACAAAACAAAAACCCAACCCAAACCAAACCCTCAAACATAAACGGAGCTCTTTCTCCAGATACGCTTCAGCTGTCCTGTCTCACTAATTTTCTTCTCAAGTATGATAGTTCACCCGTGACAATAACCTAAATAAGATTTTTGAAAAAGTCAGGAAGAACCCATTCTTATAGGGAGGGCAGTCTATGACAAGGCAGGAAATAAAAAAGAGAAGAATCAGTAAATATGGCTCAAGAAAGCACAGGCTTTGGAATGGTAAAGACAGTGTGCCTTAATTGTGCAACATTTGATGAGAATATTAAGGGCCGTACCACATACTTTTTTTTTAAGTACTCATAATTGAAATCAAAGTTACACTAAATAATACAATTCATTTACTTATCTAAAAGTATACATCCAGTGCTAATTATAAGTAGCATGTTATATGTGATGAAAGAAAGCCAGGCTATATATCAGCTGAGTATTATCCTTGGAGAGATTTCATCTGCAAGATAATGTGAATGTATGTAACTGTGATGGCTAATCTTGATTGTCAACTAATCCTGAGAGGAAGGAACCTCAAATCAAAAACTTGCCTCCATCAGATTGGCCTATGTGTATATCAGTGGGGTGTTTTCCTGACTGCAAATTGATATAGGCGGGTCCAGTCCATTCATTGTGGCACTAACATCCCTAGGCAATTGGGCCTCGGCTGTATAAGAAAGGCAGCTGAAGAAGTTGGTGGAGCTAGCCTCCACGATTCCTGCCTTCGGGTTCCTGCCCTGCGTCTCTGCCCTGGCTTCCTTTAATGGAGGACTGTCATTTAGAAATGTAAGATGAAATAAAACCCTTTCCTACTCAAGTTGTTTTGGGTAGAGTATTTTCTCACTGGAAAACAAACAAACAAAAAAAAACCCTAGAACAGCAACTATATAGTACAAGGGGAAAAGGAGTTTTTATAATGTAATATTGGAAATGATAAAGTATTGTTGGCTTGTGATTTCTGAGTCTACTGGGAAAGGGATGTGTGTGACATCCTTAGTTCAAAAAGTAGAGAGGAGTTATTGTGAAAGATTTTTCTCATTTCTTTTGCTAATCTTGCACCCTTGAATTAGTGTGGTGATTTTTATTTGCTAGTCATCGTGAATAGAAAAAAATATGTTTTAGTTATTAGCATGAATTTTCACGTTCTTTTTATATTGTACTTTGTCATAATGGTTATTAAATATCTGATTTATAGATGGGCCCTTTGCCATGTCTGATGGTCAGTACTTGATTTGCAGATGGAAACACTGGAATTCTTCTTCTACCAGAAAGGTGCCAACTGCTATCAGAAACTCTTGGGTGTTTTTATTTCACTTCTTGGTGTTCACACTCTACCAGCCTTCCAACCTTCTGACCTTTAAATTGGTCAATTGTTAGATAATTTGTTAAGCAACATGGGAAACCTAGAACAGTGATATTCAATGAATTGAAGATTCACCCAGCCTGGGTCTTTATTGTAAGTACTTAGGAAGTGTTATTGATGGTAGGGACAGTAAGGATGAGGCAGCACTTCTCTAACTGTCTGCTCACAGGACCCTTTTAGGATCCTAAAACTGTTGAACACCGCAAGGAGCTTCTATTTAAGTAGAAACATTACATGTTTCAATATTTAGCAAATGTAAAAGTAAAACCTGCATTGGAATTTTTAAATATTTAAATTCATTTGGACACAGTATTATTTCAGTATATGTTGACAGACTATATTTTAATGAAAATGGATACAGTTTCTAAAAATAATGTTGATGAAAAGAATGGCAATGTGTACATTTTTGAAAATCCCTTTAATATTTGCCTTAATAGAAGATAACTGGATTCTAATACCATCTTTTGCATTGAATCCGCTGAATAATACATATCAAGTAGCCTTCAGAACACTCCACTGTGCATTTGTGTGAGAATGAGAATGAAAAGACCAAATAGTATCTTGGTCCCTGGGCTGCACACTGAGATCAGCTGATCTAGGGCATGAAGATGAAAGAGTCTGGAACACAAGTGGGTGAGAAACACTCAATTGAAGGAAACCTAAGTTTCTCTTAAGAGCTTTCATATATATGCAATTGTTTTTTTGGTAAAGGATTGGGCAGGAATTATCTGATGTTCATTCAAAAGCCACTTTTGTCCTTGTCTTCCTTGCTTTGGCCGGAATGCTGATTCTTTTCAGGTATGGGGAGCTTTTGTATCGAGGTGGAACATGCAAATCTCCCCCTCATGGTTGTTGTGAGCACATAGACACAGCACAACCACAACAACAAACCAAAAATTGTATGTGTGAGGTGGCAAGAACAATCCAGCAGCTTTTTTTGAGAAAGAGGTGTAGGCCATCTCTGTGCTGTTATTATGGCCTTCCTTCCTGCTTCAGTGGAGAAGGCCATCTGACTAGAGTGTGTTAGAGGCACAGACTGGGTATTGTTGCTTCATAAACTAAGATGATTTCAAACTGCCCAACCTCTCACTGTTTCAGTTAAGTTATTTAATATCAGTGAAGCTATTGAGACTCTGAGCTGACAGCCCATTGATGTCTATGGAGGTGAGCTCAGAACTTGGACAAGCTACCAGTGAAGGGATGAAAATAGACGCATGTTAAACAGAGACGCATCTCAACTACAGTGGTATCAACAGAAAAACAAAGACTGATGGTAAGGGACTAGGGAGGGAAAACCTGCAGGGAATGGACTCTGCAGAAAGACACAAGCATGCGTGTGGCAGGGGAGCAGAAGGCAGGCTTTAACTGTGTCATAGTGAATTGCTTGCCTGAATGGCAGGAGGGGAGCACAGAAAACATCGCATATATAATAGGTTTGGAGGGTGGTTGATGATGGATTAAGTTTGGACACGTGGATTAAAGGATATGCAAAGCACACATGGTATGTGTTTAGAGCTTATCCAAAGATTCACAGTGCAGGACAGAACTGAGGACCATCTTATTTGCTTTTTAATCTGCACATTTTTAACTAAAGTTTGACTTCTTAGGAAATATTTCCTGTGTCATCCTATCTAAAATTGTCTATTTATGACCTACTTCTTTAAAACTCTTGTATGTTAAGTCCAGATACACCACGTGCCGTTTCCATATCATATTTCACTTAAGCACTTTTTTCTATTGAACTACAGATGTACTTATTTATTCTGTTTTCTAATAGAAAGCAAACTTGGTTATATAACTTTAATCTGTCTCATTCACTTCTGTAACTCCAATGCCCAGAGTAATGCCTGCCTCTTAGATTCTCAGTGAGTATGTGTTTAATGAATGGATAAATACTCAAAGAGTATGAGAGTTAGGTTGTCAAATGTCCCTCATGTGTCCAGGTGGAAACTCAAGCCTTGAGGATAGATAAATGTATCATATTTAAATACAAAATTTACAAACATAACACTAGAAATGTACTGAGCACCAAAGACTTCCCTTAATATTCTATATGCAGTTTTGGGTATCCAGCTCCTAACAGTCCTCTGGGTAGGTTCTTTTATATCTCTGATCTTACAGGCAGTGAAGCTGAGCTTTAGAGATGCCAGAAGTCCACTAAGAACACAAAGTCAGTGAGGGTGTAGGCCCAGCTGTTTGTAGTTGAAGGGAGGGAGCCTCTATCTAATAGATGCAATTAAAAAAAAATTGTGCTCAGGCATATGCAATTTTAAGGAAAGTGATCCAGATATTTTCTTGTTTTCTATTTTTCTGACTTTATAAAAAGGCTAAAAAGTTAATAATTGTCTCAAGGAAAACAACTTCTGGCTTTGAAATTGGGTCATTCTGATAATATATGCACTTTCAACTGGGAAGATGGAGCAGTGAAAACTTTGACAGTTAAAAATAAAATTAACCGTTCTGCTGAAACGCTGCGGTATTGTTAGCCCTCCCTGGAACTGCAGTGAAGTGACCTGGCAGGTTTTCCAGGACAGAGGACACTAAAGGGGGAGACCACACCGCTCTTGAAGTCACATATTGGATGTAAGTTAAAGTTCAGTGAGTCAGGTCAACCATGCCATCTCATTTCTCTTAAAGCCTCAAAGAGGTTTTTCACAAAGTAAATGACCACGGTCTATTTAAAACAGTTTCAGCCTAAGGGATGGTTTCCTTCTTCCATGAAAAAGCAGCCTTAGTAAAGATAAGGACTCTTTCGGCTTACACCATTTTTTACCTTTCACTCCTGGACATGAGATAAAAATTCAAGATCAAAATGATTCTTTTATCAGGCCTTCAATTAAAAAATGTCATGACTTCCTCATTATTCTATACAAATCCTAGATGTGAATTTCAACTAGAGTGGGTTATTATGTTGAGAAAAATATGGACATGTATAACCTTGGGCAGGTTATCTCACTTTTCTTTGCTTCAGTTTATAAGTAGAAATACAAAATGGTAAGACTGTAAAATCCCAAAGTCATAAGCAGCCAGCCTTAAGACACTATGGTAATTTGAGAAGCAATTCAGTGGGATGGCAAGGAGCCTAGGTTCTGGGGATAAATGGTTTCTAAGAACTCCCCACCCCCAATACTCTTCAGCCATACAAGAGGGTATGTGATGTGAGGTATTTAGTAGTCCTTTCAACCTTAGTTTACTCAGCCACAGGGTAGGATATTTGTGAGGCCCATCTGAGTAGTAAACGAATCTTATCTTTAATATTAAAAGTTGTTTATTTAAAAGGCTCTTTTCTACAGTAAATAATTTCCCCTAGACTTCAGAAAAGTATGATTTTTCTTGTTTTAAACAGTCTATATAATACTTTATCATCATCATTTAAAATATAAAAAATAAATCAAAACAGTAGTCATCTTTTCACAATTCCAAACAATAGGTTTGAATGTTTTCGTTCCTCTCCACTTTCATCCCATGTGGATGGAGTAAGTGCTAAGATTCAAGACATACTTAAATACTTGCACTGGAGATGGATGAAGCATTTCTGTGATGAGCTAAGACACCATCCTGCAGTCCCAGGAATGAAAAAAGAATTAACACTAATCCAGAACCCAGTCTGAATAGAAAAGGTCTACTCGCAGATGCCAGAGACACCGCTCAGCAGCAGGGTGCTATTCTTGCTTGGTTTCTGTTGTTGTGACCAGCACCATGACCCAAAGCAACTTGGGGAAGAAGGGGTTACAGTCCCTCATGAAGAGAACCAGGCCAAGAACTCAAGGCAGCAACCTGGAAACAGGAACTGAAGACTGAAGCAGAGGCCATGGGGGAATGTTGCTTCCTGGCTTGCTCCTGGAAGCATGCCATACTCAACTTGTTTTTGTTTTTTGTTTTTTCCCCCAGAACCAAGTACCTGCCCAGGTATGGTACAGCCTACAGGGGCTAGAACCTTCCACATCAATAATTAATCAAGAAAATTCCCTATAGACATGTCTACAGGCCAATCTGATGGACGTAATTCTATGATTTAAGTTCCCAGATAGCTCCATGTGTCAGGTTAATAAAAAACAGCCAGCACAGCTGCTTACCTAGCATGTATAAGACTCTGCCTTCAATTACATGCACCACAAGGAAAAAGGGAAAAAATCTAAGCAAAGAGAAGCATGTTTGAGAGTTTGCAAAACTGAGTTAATGCTGATGGTTCTTACTTATGCTTCTAACAACCTTAGAAAACATCTCCAAATTCTCTTCCCACGGATGAAAATTTTTGGGATGTGAGAATGTTGCAGAATTTGTTCACAGTCACACAAGAAGAGCAAGTGGCAGCACCAAAATCTAAGGCTAGACAAACAACCTATATCTCAGCTCTTACGTAAGCTGTTGCTATAAACACAGGAGCCTTGGTTGAGGGCTGACGTAAAGCTGTGCTCTCAAGACACCAGGATACTAACCAGGCAGTCACCTGTGTGACCCACCCTCCATCCATTTGCCTTTTCAAGCAGATCTTTCTCTATTAAATACAGCTAGCAGAAGGTCTGGAATCATGGCCAATGAATAAAGCAAGGCAGATTTGGCAGATTTAAACTCTGTCTCAGTGTGATCATTGCATTTCTGTGATTTATGTGCAACTCAGTCAAAGCTTGAGTATATACCCTAGTAGTGCCTTTTTCTGAGGCAGTAAGATTTCTCTTCTTGTGATAGAAAATTCCTAAGAGAATTTATTTTTATTACTTTGTGTCTCTTCTTTCAAAAATGAAGAAACGTGAGAACATAATTATTAGTTTTCGGTGTAAGCATTGGTGAGTACATTTTCTATTTAAACTTCACAGTGAGATATGAATTTAGAGGGAAGTTTTGATTCTATGTCCATTTAGCAAAATAATAGTAGATTTACTATGTGCTCCCCAACCATGGTTTTCTGGCAAGACTTAAATCTAATTAGAAAGCAGTTGGTTATCACATAGCATTTGTACCTACTGTTGTATCCATCGACATGCGTTCATAGGGTTCTCAGCTAGTTAAGACTTCCCCTCTACCCCATAGCAGCCTACATAGCATCTTCTAGTACTTAGAATGTAGCTAGCAGAGAGGAAACTTCCTGGTCCTTACCAACTTTAATTCTCTATTTCCTCTGACTAATGTAGGTGGTACCTTCAGCAATATGGTCAAAATATACTGTATGAAATTCCCAAAAGCCATATTAAATACTTTCAAAAATTCACAAAGAAACTTAAAATTTTACTTAAATTACTGAAATAATGATCTCAAATACAATTTTAAGTAACACACCTAAAAATAATTTTGTGTTTCAGACAAGGGCTTATGAAGGAGCCTTGGTTGGCCTTGAACTACCTACATAGATGAGGGTGGTCTTGAACTCACAGATTTGCCTACCTCTGTGCCTCCAGTCCTAGGATTAAAGATGTGTGCCAATACACCTGGCCAAAAACATAAGAAACTTAAAATTAGGTTTCTACAAGTTTGCAGAGAGCTTAAAACGAGACCCTTTCCTTTGCATTTCTCATTTCTCCCTTCTCATAACTCTCCACAGGGAGAGAGCCATGAACATGGCAGATTGTTGGAACAAAAATGGACTCGTCTCCTTTTTTGTCCTCTTTTCCTTTTACTAATCTCCACATTGGTAGGCCCCATATGGAAAATCAATTTCTGTTTCATCCTTGTAAGCCAGGTTTTATCTTTGTAAATACATCCTTGTCAGAACCCAATCAAGCATTTGTTCTTTCATGGTGGTAAATTGTTGTCCTACTTTTGCTTTGGGCTGGAATCATTTGTTTCTATTTTCTACTGTGTCACAGGCATTTTGTCACTGGAGATCTGGAAGGGCCATCCTTTGTCCAAATCTGACCCTCAGGCAAGTTAAACTCATTTGTGTAAGCTCTACAGAGGGGGATGAGGAGGGAAGTAGTCCATCTGAGGCCCACCAGCCTTCTCAGAGGAGGAGGAGGAGGCAGAGGTCCATCTGAGGGGCCCACCAGCCCTCTAAAGCACAGAGCTTGCCCTGCTTTGCAGCAGGTGAAGCACAGATCTGCAGGTCAGCACCTCTGCAGTGAGGTCTCCAGGCTCCATTCCACGGCACAATCTGCATGAGGAAGTGTGTTGTAAGTTGATCATTATCACTTGCTAACTTCATGGCTTCTCCATCTTTAAAGGTTTCCAAGTTTTCCATTGTCTCCTATGGCAGGAGTGAATCTCATCTTACACCCATCCTTCCTTCCTTTCCATTGATGTTCAGTTATCAGCTGAGGTGAGATGGTATCATAGTCAAGAGCACTCCTAACACAGTGGCTTAATAGAGCCAAGATCTAGTCCTTGTCCCAGGATGACAATGCAGCCACCTGTTGCAGTGACTGTTCCAGGATGAGGAAAATGGAAGCCTGACGAGTCCCGTGTTGACAATCAAGTATTCAGTCGCAAGTCACAGTCTTGAGATAGACAAGTTGAATGGCCCCATCCACAAACAGACCAAGCAGTAGAACCCTGTCCCTTGCTCTGCATGTGAGGAACCAGAGAAGTTCAGCAGCAACAGCAACAGTTTCATATTTTAACTAAGTAAATGGAAGATGGCGGCACTCCGTGCTTTTCCTCGTTGGCTTATTTCTAGTATTCTCATCGTAATTTATTTGAGTATTATTACATATAATTTGCTTGTCCGTTCTTCATATTATCTCATTAAATTTAGTAAATATTTCATTGTCATTTTGCCCATAAGTCTACTTTTTCTCTTGCTACTTCTGTGTCTATTCTCACTTCTCGCCTCAGACCTCTTTTCTTTACTAGATTTCTCTGAACTCCTGCAGTCCTTTCTGGCTGCATCACACAACGTAACCTGTAATTATTTGCCTACTGGGCATCCCACTTGCTTCTGCTTTTTATTGGTTGACTCAGAACAAAACTTTTTCTCACCAGCTCCCTTCTTGATTCCAAATTGACTCTCTCACCCCACCCCTGATTTGACAGGTCTTCCATTATCCTTCCCAGTGCTCAGCAATGGTGCTTTCATCTCTCTTTGATCCATTCTCTAATCTCTGGCTTCTCACAGTGGTGTAGACTCCACACTCTTCCCAGGAATCCCATCCGATGTGGGGATCAGATAACAGAGAATGTGAAGCATGCTGGAGAATAAATACATGGGCACCACACTCTCAATTTCTTTGACTATTTTTCATTCTCGAACTTCCCATTTATTTGTGTGGTTAGTCAGGAGCTAAGTGTGTTCTTGGAATTGTGCTTGTTTTGAAGAAAGACGCAAATTAGATGTCTCTGCTCTCCAGGACGTTATGCACCAGGAAAGGGTGTCACGTATCCACAGTGAGGTAACTGAATCAACAGAAAACTTTCCCTGGTATTTGAGAAAAGGGGGTATTGGTGGTGTTTTGGGATTGATTGGAAGATGTCAGAAAGAGTGAGAGTAGAAACTGTCAAATTATACCACCCCAGGAATAAGACATCGGTGTTCTCACCATCCTTTGATTGAACTTCTTTATGAAGACGCACTTGAACCTTCATGTGCCACTCCCTCACACCCTTCATCTTAGACACTCTTGCATCTTCTGTGGGCAGAGGACACACTGAACTCTGGTAAGTTCCTTGTCTTTTCTAACACCAAGCTCATCCTCACTCTTGTGCCTTTGGACCAGGAGTTGTCCTTGCGTAAAATATTGTTTTTACAAATCTTTCCATAGGTGACTGTCATGTTCCATTTGTGATAATTAGTGTTAATTGTCAACTTGACAGGATCTGAAATAAGTTGGGAGGCAAGCCTCCAGGGGCACCCATGAGGGATTATTTGTCCTATAGGCATGCCTGTCAGAGATTATGTTGGTTAGGTTAATTGAGGTATGAAGACCCATCTTAAATGTGGGCAGTACTATTCCCTGGACTTGGCCCTACACTGCATTTGACATTCCTTGTTTCCTGTGATTAGCTGCCTCAGCTCTTGACATAGGAGTTTCCAACCATGATGGTCTTTACCCTAAAGCTGTGAATTAAAAATCAAAACAAAAGAAAAAACACTTTCTCCTTTAATTTGCTTTTGTAGGGGTATTTTATAGCATCAAAAGGACAAGTAATTAAGATACCTCTCAAAGGGTAGTTCTCACAGAAGCACCCCCTTGCTAGTACCTGGAACCTTCTCTACCACAATCCAACTCTTCGGTCAGTCGTTGCTTTTGAAAACACCTATTACCGAGAGGATATTGCTTGTTCATTTCTTTATTGCCCATTTCCTGTCCCTTTCTCTCTCAGGATGCAAGCTCTTTAAAGGAAATAGTGTTGTCTATACTTTGTATAACTCTTCACTCCTCATATGTGCTAAATAAATCCCTCCTGATAGGATAGAACTGTCTAGAATCTAATATTTCTTTCAGGCACCATTGCCAAACCTCATTACTGAGTTCTTTCTTTTTAATGACACTTTTACTATATAGTGAATATTATAGCCAGTGGAATGTGAGTGAAAATGTAGAATGTCACTTCAAAGACTGCCTGATAAAAGTTCCATCTAGGATCACTCTCTCTCATCTTCTTGCTATTAAATGAAGGACTCCAGTGATTCAAGAAAAGGCAAGCTCATGTTAAGTAGGCATATCTATTCCTGAATTGTGAACAAAACCTAAATTGTGTGTGTGGTATTACAGCTCTTACAATTTTGTGCTTACCTGTTGTAGCATTTTGTGATACTTACCCTAACTAATTAATGATAGTTCTCACAGATGTGCTCAGTAAATAGTACATAGCACCTTCTCTAACATAACTCTACTCTTCAGAGTAGTTGTTGCTTTTGAAAACATCTGTTATCTGACAGCATACTGCTTGTTCATTTTTTTTATTAATTGTTTCTCGCCCTTTCCTCTCTCAGGATGCAAGCTCTTTAAAGGAGAGAGTCACTGGAAAGCTAAATTTCTAGAATTTGGCTACATGTACCTTTCTAACTCTTCAAGCACTATGCAAACTATCAACCACAAATTACTTTGTCTTCTGAAAGGACAGTCACACTGTCCAAATTCTACCTCAGTATCTACATAGTAGCGTTATGAAGTTAAAAGAACATGAGCCTTTTAATTAGAAAAAGCCGAGGTTGAACTCTGATCTGATCCCATGAAAACAGCATACGGTTGCACATCATGGGCCTCTCTGAACTGTGAATTCATCCTTTTTATTAATGGAGGAATATAATACCCAACTCACGTCTCTGATGTGAAAGATTCAGTTTGAGACTGAACATGACTGGGTAAGTCAGATATTTCTGTTTTTCTCAGCAAATGCCTTTCTCTAGTCTACATTTGTGAAAGCCTCTGATTCCTTGTAATAAAGATTAGACCAAAGTTTTATCATCTTCCTCAACTTATATAACAGCCCCATATTTTCTTAGTGAATAATAAAATACAGGATTTGTAGCAAAAACTATCTCAGTAAATGGTACTCTATTGTTACAGATGAAGTCATAGAATTCCCAAGCTCTTCACAAATGGTTCAGTATAGAGCACAGAACAGGTGTTCCTAGGGCTCACTGATCTAAGAACCCCTTAGAACCCTGGGCTTCTTGCCTAGTCTGCTTCATGAACAGTTGATCTTTTATCAACTGTTTTGTGTACATGGGGACCACAGTTCTAAAGGTACAAATATGCCAGATGTTCTGTCTAATTTCTGTGACTACAAAGAAGGAGTGACAAGGATGTACATTGTCTGCCTATTCTACTTGTTTTAAACCTGAGCTGAGTCACATAAATATAGCACAGACCATATCCAGGTCCTGCAGGAATCACCTCCACAGAGTGACACTTGACAACCTTACAGGGTTATAACTAATACATTCATTTCCAATGTGTAAACTCCTGATAATCAAGGATTGTGTTTTTCATTTCAGTCAAAATCCTACTAAATGCACCCAATAGAAATTGTTGTGGAGCTCCGAACTGGTTAAAGCATCTTGATGAATTTCTTTATCTTTTCTAATTAGAGTAAGAGAATTATTCCTTTTCTTTTTTACCTTTAATTCGGGGCATTCAGATAAATTTTATGACTAATTGTAATGCTTCTTTAGCCATAGATTTTCTTATAATTACTTTCGTTCCTTCTTTTCACCTTGCTCCTTCTCTTCAGCATTGTTTTGTTATTCAACTCCAATTTTTCCTCTTATTTAAAGAGCTCCATTGTACGTTCAGCCACTCTAAAGTGCCTGCCGCAAATGCTGTGAAGAGCCTCCTGTTTTCTGTGCTTTCTGAAAGGATGGCTATCTAGTAGCAACATTTTATTTCTAGTAATGTATGGTTAAGATGCAGAGCGGGATGTGCTGTGTTCTAGAAACAACATACTATCTTCTCTACTTTAGAAAGCAGTTGTTGGGAATTTTAGCCCCAAAGGAAACAGGAAGCATGACACTGAGAGGCATGGTTTGTCTCAGAGGGAATGCTTATAGGGTACGTTTTGTGGTAGAGACAGAACTCAAAGAAACCATAGAAGTTATGTAGACCAACACCCTTCCTGTATTTTACCTATGAAAATAGTAATACTTATACTCTATTATAAGTATAAACATAAAACACCAACATGGAACGAAACTATGGAAATAAAGCCCCATACACAAGGTTGAATTTTAAAGAAGGGGAGCATGTGAGTCAGGAAAATTCAAGGAGTGAAGAATCATCTTTTTCAGAGTGTGCTAGAATAGATGGGGATCCTGTGAAAGATGAATGTGTAGTCTAATGCTGGAGGAGGGAAATAGGAGGAAATGAAGAGGAGAATAAATTGTCATTAGTTGAATAATCTTGTGAACATGCTAAAAATCATCAAATTGCACACTTTTGATAGATTTCATATAGATTCTATTATACCTGAAGACACAGACACACACACAGACACACACACAGACACACACACACACACACACACACACACATTTATATGAAAACAGAGAGAAAGACAAATGTTACGAGTTTATTCACAGTGTGGTCTCAGCTCTCCAAAGCCATGGCCCAGTGGTTTTCTTCTGTTCCATTTTCCCTATCATTTATTCCAGCAATAGTGATATGCAAAACATCACTATTGAACACTTTTTATTAACCACTTACGTAAAGGAAGGATCTTGGCAGTACAAATGATATGTTGAGACGTTTTGGCAAATTAATGACTATAGTAATGTTGGTTGATTGTTGCTCATTTTGCTGGGGAAAGTGGAGAAAGAAAAGGATGAGTATGTCATGCTCAAGTGAAGCATAAATAGCCCGAAAAACTCTGTCCTGTGTTCTGAAGGAAACCTGCATCTGCTACCGTCACTTGACCGCCACTGCTGAGAGTCAGACCTAGAGTTTCGTCCGATTACCAGCTGAATTACAACACACATTGAACTTCCAATGTCACAGAGTGTTTAATAACTTATAGACATTGCCTAGGAAGAAATGGCATTTGAGGAACGCTGACATGTGGGAGGAGCTTGATGTGGCCAAGGAAACAGAGTCACTCTATTATAACGAGTCCTTTTTCGTTACTGACAACAGCCTGTCCACCTCTAAGGAGGTTAATGCAGCATTTCTCAGGGACACTGTTGCTGTATAAGCAAGACAAAGTGTCCTCATCACCAACGCCCATTGCCACTCCTCTGCTACATGTCACAGTCAGTCTTTCCTGTCAACTTGATTGGATTCAGAATCTCTTAGGAGACAGATCTTTGGCTGTGTCTGTGAAGTTTTTTTCCAGAGAGGTTTGAACATGGGTGGCACCATCCCTTGGGCTGTGGTCTCAGATGAGGTTATGATGCAATTATATTATAATCTCAAAAAAATTTAAAAAGCATTTACAGAAGGAGAAAGTGATGTGAGCACCACGATTCATCACTCTCTTTGTTTCCCGGATGGAGAAGCAGTGTGACCATTTGCTGTACACCTCTCCCATTAAGGTTAAAGCTGGCATTACCTTCCCCACCATGGTGAACTACACTATCAAGCCCTGAGCACAGTATGCCCTGCTTTCCTTTAGCTGTTTTTGTTGTGTTTTCTTACACAACAATGAGAAAAGTAACTAATACATTTCTAGACTCATATTTGAACTTGGGATTTTTGAGCTCCTAAAAATGAGCTACAAAATGTGATCTGTGAGGAGATGTGTTATACTCTCAACACCACTGAGCTTTTAACTTAGATTAAAAAGCCAGTGTAGTTTTATGGGAATGGAAGGTAGGTTATGGGATAATGGGATAGTGGTAGAAAGAAGTGGATCAGTTGTTGGATTAGGTTAAAATTATTGATTGGACCTACTAAGCAGAGAGTCACACTTCACATTGGTTATAGCTCAGCAAGCTAAAAGGGGATCTCAATGTTTGGTTGGTTGAAATAGGCCAAATATGTTTCACAGTAGGTTAGAAAGACCATTTCTTCCTTGGTTTAAACATGAAGTTAAGATTCAAAGGCTTCAGAGATGGTCACATTAGAATAGGTTTGTCATTTAAGGCTACTTGTCCACAATTGGCACAACACACACACACACACACACACACACACACACACACACACACACACACACATATACATATATATGTTGAAACACAAATTTATGAGAAGATCCTCAACATGCTTTATGGTGGCTGCTCCTGTAGGCCAGATGTTACAGTGAGGACTGCATTAGATAACCTAAATACAATGTGCATGATTGGAGTCCATGGTGGTTGGTCCAAAGACCGTGCTTACCACCAGTATTGATGTGAACACTGTTACCACAAAGGATGCAAAAGCCAGAGATGCAATTAGAATATCTGACCCATGATCCTCATTACTGGCTAGCTGGTCATAGTGTTACTAGAAGTAATATAGATAAAAAGCCAAATAAATTCTTGATTTGAAGGAGAAAAAAAATCCAACGGTGAATTGTGAAAGTGGAAGACTATATTTCCTTAATCAACTCTAGGACTTAAGCTCATTTAAACATTTAGAACTGCCTGAATGAATGAGAGGTCAATGCTCCTGAAGGAAGCCTTCCATAAAGTATTAAACATTTATACTGATAATCTTTCTTCAGTCTTTCCCGAGGAGATGGTAGATATTTACTAGAAACTACAGTGAAAAATCAAACCTTTCAGAGACCACTGAGCTGACACTAATTCCTGCTGTGTAAAGATATCATTTTGGTTTGCCAGCCAAAATAGAGGCTTATGGAGCTCAGGCCATCACTAGATTTTTGGCTTAGGTCTATTTCATAGTCTCTGAACATATTTCATGATTACATAGGTATGTAAAGCATACTCAAAGGAGACATACTTAGTGTTTAGAAGAAACTCCACTGTTATTCCTTGACTGGAGGAGCAAGGACTAATATTATAGGAAAAGCCAACTAAAGCAACTGGAATTGACTGTATATAAGCCAATATTAAACCAAAACCAACAAAGCATTTAAGAGGGAATGTAGCGATTGTACCCACATGACCCATCACCAACCAACTTGACTGGACTGTGTAGAAAATGGGCTTGGTAGAATGACAGTGATCATCAAATCTTAACCAATTGCAGTTGCTGTGCTAAGTATATGTCCTCTGCTTGAGAAAAGGAAAATATCCCTAGGGCTGATGGGACCCACTAGAGCAAGAAGTAGTGACCACTCTGTACTTATTGTAAGACATTGAATGATGAGAGGTGTAAAATAAATCTGATAAAATGCATTAAAAATTCAGTGAAGCATTGTGGGATAAATTTCTATGGAGCATGTTGAGCCATGTCTTCTAAGGCAAAGGATAAGCTGGTGCCTCTGAGCCACATTGCCTGGTAGATGCCATGGCTCTTGACATTAGAAGCAGATAACCACGCTGTTTGGAGAATTTTGTAGGCACTTTATGTGATCCATAGTGCAAGCAAATTTTTGGAGCAAATCCTTGACACATTTTGCAAATAACTATCCAAATTCCTTGTGAAGATTAGCTTCTGGTCTTCCATAGGCCCTGGTGGAGACAGGTACTTTACCACAGGCCACCAAGTTGCTGTATGAGCTAAGCTTCCCACCACGAACTGAATGGTATGTCTCCCATCAAGCCAGACACTTAAATATACACAACAGCACTCCATTAAAAACGGGAAGACTTCGTATGAAACTAGGGTAAAGGAGAAGGTGAGTAAGCTGAAGGTTCCTGCATGCCATGATCTCCTCTCCACCTCCCCCATTTCACCTGCACCCTGTGCTCAGGGAGCACTCCCTGTGATAGGCTGACAGAAGGGGGTAAGGTGTAGATCGATGCACAGATGATTCTGCTATCACCTGCAAGTAAACGATCAAAGCGCTTGAGTCTTGTCCTGGACACTTATTAAAGAGAGCTGTGAAGGGAGCTATCCCATTGGGTAGAACTTTTAGCAGTGCATCTGGTGATTTACTTTGCTTGGAAGAAATAATGGCAGGATATGTGGTTATATACTAATTCATGACCTGGAGACAAATGCAGGGATAGATGATCAGGAATTTGGATGGAATATGATTAGAAAATTGTTAACAAGGACATTTTGGGAAGAAGTATATGCATAGATCTCCCTCAGTAGACAAAACCATAATTTTTTTTTGTTCCCATCAGTGTTTACCTAAGGGTGATTTTAGCTGATGAAGGTTTTAATAATTGAGTGGTTAGGGTAATGTATTTTGTGAACACCAGTAACCCCCCAATTTCTGCAGTTATTCTTTCATTGCCTAGAAGATTGAAAAAGTGACCATGAAGGTCTTCTAGCTGGTCTCAGGAATATGAACTTCCACTCACCAAGACAAGTCAGGCTATAACCCAGTAGTTCTCAACCTGTGGGTCATGACTCCTTTGGGTTGAATGACCATTTCACAGGGGTGGCCTAACACCATTGGAAAATAAAGACACATTCCGATTCACAGCAGTGCAAGGGTTTAATCTCTCCATGGCAGAGACAAATACTGAAGCCCCAACACGGCGTCATTTTCTGATAATCAATGGCAGTTTGATTAAGTTGGTTTGCTTTCTCATGGAAAGAAAGCATTTTGTCTCTATTGGAACAGATTCTCCAGATACTGAGTTTGCTTCCCTGCATATAGGTTCTCCCCAAAGTATCAGTGGACTGATCCCAAGGCAGGTGGGCCTGAGCTGTATAAGGAAGCATACTGAGCATGAGTCAGAGAGCAAGTCAGAGAGGTGTCCATAAGCAGCATTCCTCTGGGACTTCTGCATCAATTCCTGTTCTGTCTTCCTTTAATGATGGATTGTGACCTGGAAATGAAAGCCAAGTAAACCTTGTTCTCCCCAAGTTGCTTCTGTTCAGTCTTTTAACACCTATTCAGAACAGCAACCTACAACAGTATTCCAGACTAGATTGCTTCTAGCCAAAATTTTAGAGAAAAAAAAAGTGTGGCAATGGATCCATTGCTTATGGAATTCAATGGGTTTACCATTTTTTGTTTGAGGAATCCTGAAGCAGGTGGGTTGAAAGAAGAATGGAAGAGATTTTTGGTGACTCATTGATAATGGTAGCTAGTGGCTAATACTTTACACTGAGTCAGTATCTACAGATCCCATATTCAGGATCAATGTTTGTGGAATCATGAAACTGGGATGAAAGTCACAGTGTTACTTTTAGTGACTCACCAGCATTTATTTTTCTTAATGTCTTTCAAACTTTGTGCTTTGGTGGTCCAGAGGTCTCACCTATAAGACAAAGAATGTGCCAAAAGACACAGCGTTGACCAAAGAAGGGTAAGTTATGACTGCTAGCTAGCTGGTCTCATGCCTCTGAGTCAATAGGTAAAGAAGTGAATTACTACACTACTGCAGTGAATGATCCTGGCTGTCAAGGGTAAAGTGGGTTGGTTAGCACTATAAACTGGAGAAACTGAAGAGGTGATCTCTTAGTACTACCATAGGCTGTGGTTAAAGTCAGTGAAATAGCACCCAATCTAGGCAGAACAGAAAACGACTAGTAACCTCCAGGAAAGGTTTGGTCACCTTGCCAGGCAAAGAATGATAATCAGCTAGGTACTTGCTGAAGATAAGGAAGTCCAGTGGCAGGAAATGGTTATAAGCACCAATTATGACAGAAATAGGAATGTGACCCTCACGATTATTTTCTCATTTTGTTTTTCAAAATAGAGTAATACCATACTATCTTCATGGTTTCCTGCTTGTCAACTGCTTGGTCTGGAGCCATTTTTTTTTTTTTTTAACAATTAACCCCTTTAACTACCTGCCTATCTGCCTATTTACTTCCATGTTAATTGATTACTCAACTGTTTGGCCTGTTGATCTATTGACCTATCTAGTAATTAAATTTCTCTGAGGAATTGTGAGAAATATATTGATATGTTAATCAGTTCAGGGCTTTTCTTCTTCCTTCATGTCTTTTTAATCTCTGAATTTGAGCAGCCAAGGCAAATAGTTATCTTGTATTTTTCCCTCAAATCAGCCTGCTTTCTGGTGAGAGTAAATTGTTTTCAATCAGAATTAAATGGCATAATGCTGTACAACATGCTATTCTTATTTTTTTTTATTATAACTGATACTTGAATGTTGTATCTGAATGTCATAACATTCCACACTTATGTGGAGATCTATAGTTTTAATAGAAATGTGTCAATATTTTCTAATGTAAAGCTATATTTTTCATTTTAACTTTCTATCCATTGTTGCATACTTCTCCCAGACATACTTACTTCAATATTTGTTGACTATGAGTAAGCCTTTATGGCTATTTTGGACCTCATATTTCTGTTATGACTGCATTCAAAACAATTTTGATTTAAGAAATGAGCTTAGAGAGTGGTATGAACTGTTAAAGGCAGTGAAAAGGCTGCGGTGAATAAAAAAGAAAGCACCACAGTAAACAATCCACAGATGATCACCCACCCCAGGTCCACTGTCCTCACTTCCTCCGTCTCATTCATAGCTTAGTGAAAAGGGATGAATCAGCTCATCTCTGAGCAATTGTGGTTTTCATTGAGGGGCTAGAGAAATTCATTCTTACTTCTTCCGTTCCTCCCTCATTGCCTGCGTCTTCCTTCCCTCCATCCTTTTTCTTTCCTTCCTGTGTGACGTATTTAGACCTTCAGCAATACTGATGTCTTGTGTGTGTGCGTGTAGAGGCCGTGAGTTGATGCTGGGTGTCCTCGTCTATTGCTGTCCACATTATTTTCTGAGCTAAGGTCACTGAACCCAGTGCTCACCAGTTAGTTAGATTGGAAGGCGAATGAGCTGAGGATCCTCCAATGTCACCTTTCTTAGCTCTAGTGTCACCTTGCCAGGCTTACTCAGGTCTTTGTTGGCACAGGAGGCACTTGACCCACTGAGCTACCCCTAGTTTTGATTTTTCAGTTGGGTACTGCATGTAATTTCTTCAGTAACTTACATATTACACACTCTGCTTGGGGTGGGCAGGGGGGGCGCAATATCAGTAATAAACGGATGTGGGCTGCTGAGGACAGTTCACTGATTTGTTGCTTAAATAAGACAACATATACATTACTCTTTGGAATTAACCGCTGAAGACTAGCGATAGATTTTCACACAATTTAATGTGGCTTTGGGCAGACAGCATCTCAGTAAACAGGGCTGGTCCCTCAGGAAGTCACTGTATGCACACTGTCTCCTCTCTTGGAGGACAGCAAATGTTCTCGATCACAGGCTACGCTCCTACTACCCAGCCAGTACCTTTGAATCAATTTGTTTTGAGTGCTGAAGATTTTGAAAGACCATTCAGAATTGGGTCATTGAAAATAATTCAGCTCTAATTAAAATGTTATTGTGTGTCCAGCTTTTCTAAAAATCATCGCCATTCTCCTAAAAGTAAATCCCTGCTTCATAATTAGATAACAATTTTGAACAGAGATGACTGTGTTGATGTACAAAATGTGTTCAGATTTTTATAAATCACACAGATGCATGGGAAGAAAACATATCATCTTTAGCAGTCATCTTGATAGAGAAGTCATATTACTATACTGCTTTCATTTATATTTATTCCAAGTCTCTTTGCTAAATCTATATTTTTACTATAAAAAATGGTATGTTAGATAGGGAAATGTGAGACTTTATGTTACATTTTTTAAGTCCTAATTTAAGAGACATGCCTGGGCAATACTAGCCACATGGTGATAGAAGCTCTATTATTTTGGGCCATATTTATTTTTTACTAAATAATGTTGATGTCTTTTCCCGTGTACTTCTTATCATGACTATTCCTACAGCAAAATTTGGACATTTATAGTATCTATAGTACCATATATATGTACATATATGGTAAATATCTTCTTTTGGCTCTTGGGAGTGGGTGGATAGCCTACGATCTTTTCCCTAGGTAACAAGGAACAAAATTAAATTTTGACCCTGAATTTCTCCTCACTCTGCTCTTTGTAGAGTCCTCTGAAACACTACTGAGTGTGGTTCTCCAGCGGCTGGCACTGAAACACAGGCCAGTTGAGTAGAAGAAGCTTTAAAAGGCAGGCTGTGGTGAAAATACATCTCTTTGAATCCTCCAAGCTAGGAACTGCATTTAACCACACACAAACACCACCATGGTAAGGCTATTCGCTGTCCATAAGAATTTAATACCGTTACCCCAAAAAATCAAACAGATTAAAATTACTCAATGTTGAAGGAAAATGAGAAGAAATAATGTGTATAAACCTTCCATTTCCAGTGCAGCATGGCCGTTGTGGGTATGTTAACTGTTGGGTTTTATTGTCACAGATGCATGAAATTTGTTATTGCATTTTATTATGAGGCATGAAACCCTATGCTAAATACATGATACACATGAGGCATGTGTATAATACATCTGTGTACATGCACATGTAAATACTCGTTTATGTCACTGACTACAATCCTGAGAAATTTTGAGCAGTAAGGAACATCAAGATATCTCAAGACAGTGTGGCTGGCTCAAATCAAGGCTTTCCCTCCTGTTTTGGGGGTTTCACAAGTTTTATTTTCCTCTCTGTGTGAACTACAGTTTCCTTTTTAAAAAAAACATAAAGTAAGAATTATTGGTGTATTGAAATTCATAAGATTGGTGTAGAAGTTAAAAGACTCCATAAATCTAAATATTTAGGATAGTGTCTTAACACCCAGGAGACACATTTGTGAAACTTCTGTCTCCTCTGAAGAATATAATGAGATGCCTATTTTTACCACCAAGGCTGAGAAACCAGCAACTCCCAAAACTCTAAAAGATATCAAATGTGGGGATTTGTTCACTGCACATGAAAAGTTAGGCAATATTACATTGTTTCACTAACATTACAATTAATATCACACTATCAGGATCACTCTACAGTGAGTCTTTGTAAACTAGAGGGGAAAATTGAAAGGGTTAAGTTAAGAAGAATCACAATCTGTCTTGAGAAATTTGCTGCCTCTGCTTTGTTGCTGTTTACAATTTCTTTTTGATTTTTGATTGTTTTGATTTACAAAAAAAAAGTTATATGATTTGTACTATGTGGCCAAAATAAACACTGCTAACACAGATAAAACACATGTGAAACTTTAGAATTCATTGCTGCTGTAGTTCTCAGTGTTCCACACTAGATCCGGTTTCTAACGGTCATGTTTTAATTGAGTTTAATCACCGTGTGACGGGTAGCAGAGTTGAGTATGGAACCTGGAACAACATCAAGAGACTCCAGAACCTGAGTAAAAAGCCCAATTCCTTTTGAACCAGGCTAGGTAGGTACTAGAGATTGGCTCAGTTTAAAAATTTCATAAATCACAATCCCTTTTCTTTGCGAGGGATTTAAGTAGCCATGGCATATTTGAGGTGTCCTTACCAAGCCTGATAGCGTCATGTGTGGGATACCTTCCCCCAAGCTCTTGGTCGGCAGTGTCTTGAAGAGCCCCCAAACAATACAGGCTATCACCACTGCTCTTGGTTGCCTGTCAGAACTTGGTGGCTCACCACTATTCCTGAATATACTAAACACTTTTGGTCACGGGGCATAGAGAAATCAAGTTGGTAATGACCAGGAAATTTTCTCCATTCTGCTAGCTTTCATAGTACCAGAAGGTGCTTTGCAGGCTTCCGGGCTGGAAAAGTCACCCACAGTCTTACCTACTTGTGAAGCATGTGAGCTACAATTATGACCAGTGTGGCAAGATACACTCATGGGTGAAATAGTGGGGTGGATGTAATGGGGAGAGAGTGGGTGGGACAGTGATACGAACGGAATGCAGACAGACAACTGCTTTGAGCTTGGAGTTAAGGCTTGGTTCACAGGGGAAAGTGCATATAAATCTGACCACAAAATAAGCTTCTTAAAAAGCCACTTATACGTACAGCAAACACCGGGTTTTCTAAGCTGGACCTGTGATTTCTTTCTTTCGGTTTGGTTTTCCTCAGTGTCATCGTGGGTAAATTCATGTCAGAAGGCAGTCCTAATCTGGTGTTACCACATTTACAGGTCTGAGGCCAGAGAGCAAAGGAGATCAATAAGAAAGAAGCACTTTAAGGAAAGACTGGATAAACTCAGTTTACCACAAAATTGTGATTAATAAGCATGATTTTCTCAATTCCATGCACAACCCTATCTGATACTTTCACTCAGAAATATTCTGCTTGCAGTGGTGGGTCCGTTCAATTTCAGGCAGCAGTAGTGTTAGAAGAAGGCACTTTCTGTGTTTACTCAGAGCTGTCTTAATTTACCCTCTCAGATTCACACCCCGATTGCCCCAAAGTCAGCAGGATCTAATGTCTAATTTACTTATATGTATGGTGAACTCCGGTGCCAAGAATCACGCATGGTCATTGCCCTGTTTCAAATATTCATGAGTCTTCATGGCTCAAAATGCATTAAAGGTGGGAGGGATGCCAACAACACATGGTCTCATGGTCTTTCTAGGCATGAGGAGCCTTCTCAGATCAAAGGAGCAGGATGTTAAAGACTTCAGACTAAGCTGTCTTTGTGAGAGATGCTCACAGAAACGAATGCCAACTTGTACACCCTGCTCCAATTACAGAACAGCAAACAGAAAACACCAGAGGCTCACTCCTGTGACCTGGGGATGTCAGGGCTGCTCCTCTCCTGGTTCTTTTACACGGCCATCGATCACTGGCATTTTATATATACACACGGCATGGTGTTTCAGTACTGGAAGCATTGTTGATGCTTTCAGAGACTGAAATGAACGGGTACTGAGAAATTAACAGCATTTAAGCCAGTGTAATCTTGCTAATGGAGGCTGTGTGGCATGGGGCAAGCGTGACAAAAGCAACATTAAAATGGTGAGGAGCTGTACAGCGGGCACATAAAGCGACCCCCGATAATAATGGAGGCTCCCCCTCCCGTTGTTTGCCAATGGCTGCACCTGCTCTTACACCTGTGCTCTTGCTCTTGATCTGGTCTGACACGCCGGGGACATTAGGAGCTCAGCCAGTTCCACACCCAGCCATGCCTATGATCAGGCCCAGCTATCAACGCGCTTTTTAAAAAACACATTAAATCAAGCATCAACCCCAGGGCTCTGAACTACTTTTGACTGACAGCACCAAGGAAAGTTCCAGGCTAATTACTTCTAAGGACTAGTTCCCAGGGCAAGGAGTTCCTACTGACCTACTTTGGACTCACTGAGATAATTTATCAGGTAAGATAATTAAAGGAATATAAAGCGGTGTCTAAAATGAACCAAGTATCAGAAATATTTGCTGAAATCGTAAGTTCTTATTCCCACTGCTATCAGCTGGTGCTTTATTACTTTGCAATCAGTCAACTTTCTCTTATTTAGAGGCCATTCTTCCTCTGTATAAATTATATTTGCAGGATATATTTGAGAGTCTCTTTGATGCTTAAATATATAAGTTTTGATTTTTTTTCAGCGTGGTTGTAAAGGGAAGGATCTTTTAGGTCCTTCTGTGTTTTTTTTCCCCTTGAACTCCTCCCATGCAGGAGCAAAGCGTTTCTTTCTCCATGCCAGTGATATCAGTGTTTCTATTGTTCTCAAGTCTTTTAAAAATCCTTCTCTCATATATTACATCCCAATCACAGTTTCCATCCCCTCTTCTCCCCCAGCCTCTCCTCCCCACCTCCCTTCTCCTTCAAATCTACCTCCCTCTTTCCCTCAGAAAAGAGCAGGCCTCTCAGGACGTCAAACAAACACCACACAACAGAACAAGCTACAATAAGGACAGGCACATGCTATCATATTGAGGCTGAACGAGGCAACCCAGTAGCAGGAAATTGGTCCCACAAATAGGCAAAAGAGTCAGAGATAGCCCCCGTTCCCACTGTTAGGAATCCCACAAGAACACCAAGCCCCCATGAGTCCCAGTCAGTTGATCTGTGGGCTATGTTCTTATGGTGTCCCTGACCCCTCTTGTTCCTACAATCCCTCTTCCCACTCCTCCACAAGATTCCTTGAGCTGAAGTCTGTCTTTAATAAAGGACACCTCTATTCCAGCAGTGGTTGCTCCACAATGTGGGCAGTTTATCTTGCTCGAGTTTGAACTCTTTCGGAAGTCGAATCCTTTCTTACACAGAGGTAAATACCCAGAGCTGAAGACATTTCTACAGCAAAGGTCTAGCTTTCATATTGAGATAACTGATCATTTTCTGATTTTTACAGTCTTGATGTTTTCATAAAAAAGAAGGAGGCAGGAAAAGAACGTTGAAATAAAACCACACTACATAACACTTTGTCTTCCATTAGATTATAAACCATCTGTTCCCTCAGAACACAAGCATTAAATATCATGTGACTAGCCTATCAACACCATCTTCTAACTATTATTTCTGACCTCTTATTCCACTTTCTTTTTCCTTGTTTCTTTAATTTTGTTAATTCCTCATTTGCAGTGTGTCTTGCTCTTTAACTCAAAACCCCCTCTAACTGTGGAGATGTGATCAGCTGACTGCACTGGCTTATGGATGCTAACAAAATATTTATCTTCCTTATGGGAAATCTTTAAGGAACTAGACCCAAGCCCATGGCAGAATAAAAATATTCTTATCTTAGACCAGGTTTAAAGAAAGATCAGGATTAATTTTGTACCTTTGTGTATGTGTTCCAGGAATAATGGCATTTGTCGTTAGTAATACCTAGTTATTATTTCATAAAGTCACAAAAAGAAATTTGTATGCATAGAAACTGTGTTTTAGTTGATGTCAAAGGAAAGCCTATCACAAAATATTGTGCTGTATTCTTTATTGCTACATAGCCCATGAAGAATTTTATGTTTGCAAGGGGATCCAGCCATAGTTCCGTCCCAAATCAATAGAGCCAAAGCTCCCCTGTTGTCATGAGGATTCTGCAGAACAGTATGGTCAGATCACTCCCTGCGCACTGTCTTACTTTATGGTCTCTCTCATTCCATGCCTACTTAACTTCATTTATTGCTTTGTTCTCATGTCCTTCGGCTGTTTCCAATCTACTGCATGGGCAGAGCAAACACAATATGTTAACATACAAAGGTATTTAGGTAAATGAAAATCAATGCACTGGTGTCAGCACAATTCTTTATTGCTTACCTTGGACATTTAAAATACGTTCTATTTGAGCATTAACAACTTTCACTCTGTCTGGGAAGTGTAATGATGTTCTTGGCTCCCTGCCCCTGCAGTCTCTAATCTTCACAGCTATGGCCACTTAGTCCCCATCTGGAGGTTCAGACTTATTCTGAATTTTGGAACCGATCTTGTCTCTAGGCTGGAGCATATAAGATATCTTAGCCAAAAGTTAACCGACCCAGCATCCAGCCAGCCTTAGTATTGATTTCATTTTGACCTTGCAATTTATTATTCCGATTTAGGCTACGTTCCTTCTACCTCTGGTCACCAAAGCTTGGTCATCTAAGTCAGGTTCACTAAGTGGACCTGGTTTAGTCCCTAATTCATTTTCCTACTTGATACCTAATTCCTGGAGGCTCTGCCTTGTCCCCTTGTCTCTTTCATTTTACCTCTTTTTTTTTTAAAGATTTATTTATTATGTATACAGTATTCTGTCTATATATATATAACTGCAGGACAGAAGAGGGCACCAGATCTAATTACAGATGGTTGTGAGCCATCATGTGGTTGCTGGGAATTGAACTCAGGACCTCTGGAACAACCAGTCAGTGCTCTTAACCTCTGAGCCATCTCTCCAGCCCTCCCCTTGTCTCTTTCATAACAAAGCTATTTCTGAAGTCAATTTGTCATGCTGGGGCCTCATGGACAACTGCTAATTCTTTCTGATGCCACTAGCCTGCACATAAATCCTTGAACTACATTTATACCATGAATCTGAAGTTCTGCAATATACAAGAGTTAGCACTCTCCTGGCTTGGATGTTTTCCCACTGCCCATTATAAGTATTTTCTGAGTCATCAGCTCTAATCCACAGTCCTTAGGAGTCACTGTGTATACATTGCCTACAATCTGGCAATTTCATTATTCTAGGCAGGGCAGCAAAGAAACATTTTAATTACATCTTTGAATTGTCATGCCAACAGCTTCTGCCTACATTCACCTCATACCCCATCTTGTCCCACTTAAACACTTCAAAAATTAATTTCTTCTCTGTAAAACAAAGTAATCTGTATAGCTTTTTTGAAAAAAAAAAAACCCTGAGAAAAGTGTGTGCAAATGATAAAACACATAGTAAGCAATCCAAAATTCCTAGGTAATTGCAGTGGGGAGCTGTTTGAGCCATGTCCTGAAGCACTGCCCCTCGGGAGGCAGCTGTAGCTGTTACACCTGCCTAAGACCTTGAGGTACCTGCCCTTGGGGCGTGGCCACTGGGACCCTTAAGACCTGGGATGCACGTATGCTCTCTTTCTTGGATGGTTTTGGATGCTGCGATCTTAGACCAAGCCGTTCAACATGGGACACAGCTCAGTTTTCCCGGACCCTACAATAAATCTCCTGTGGTTGTGAGTTTACCCCCAAATAAATTCCTTTGATCATTAAATAGACTCCATGGATTTATCCCAATAGGTAATGGTATAATGCCATCTCTTAAATTCTGCACTTGGAGAGTGTTAGTTAAAACTGATCATTATAAAGAGAGATGGGAGAAAGAAAGTCCTTTTAAAATCTTCTGTACCAGCAATATATGCTCTTAACTGCTAAGCCATCTCTCCAGGCCCCCTCTATGTCTATATTTTTTAAAAGGAAAACAATTGTCAGCTTGAAAAATGATGGGAAACTAGAAATGAAGTCAATGATTCTTTTAGTCAGTCATTTCTTTTAAAGTAGCATTTCCATAAACATTTAAGAAATTTCAGAAAAATTAAAAAAAAAAAAAAGAAGTCCCACTTCACTGAAATTTTGATTCATTAAGTTTGGGGTTGAGCTAAAAAGTTGATATGTTGAAAGAATCTCAAAAGAAATTCTGGTGATCTCCCACATTTGGGACCATAAATTTATCAGCATCAGAATGTTCAGGATGCTCTTAAGAAAGTATGCATCCATTTTCCTGAAGATGCTTCAGCTAATGCATGCACCGCAGATGCATTCCTAGCTGTCTAGTCGCTGAAGGTGTTTGGTGTCTGGAAAGCCAACTGGTGTCTACTTTTATGAATAGACAGTAATTCTGTCTGGTTACATACTGTCCACATGTAAGTGTCCCAGTTTGCTCAGGTGGTGTCTTTTCCTTATTTCTGCATTAAAATGTGTTATAAGTCCCAAATGTTTCACTCCTGCCAAATGCATCCACTTTGTTTTTATTTACAAAGTGTTCATTTTCTTTAGAGAATCTCTTTCTACTCTTAGAGGCTTTATCAAAATGAGTGTTGATAGCATTTGGTAAATAGTTTTCATATTGAAGAAAACAAATGGTTTTCTGTTTTCATCAAAGAAATGAAGTGCATGTAGAAGAGAAAGAAATGATGGAGGAAGGGAGAGGAAGACGGGAAGGAGAGGAGGATGGAAGGAGAGAGCAGAGAAGAGGGAGAGAAGAGAGAAAGAGGGAGGGAGAAAGAGATGGAGAGAGTTGGGGAGAAGGATGGAGGGAGGGGAAGGGGGAGGAGGAAAGGGCGAGAAGAGGAGGGAAGGGAAAGATTGAATGCTTCTTCCCTATCCAGACACACCAGACTCTGTGTCCTCGGCTTTATGCACTTTACTAAATGACCAGACCAGGACCAATGCATGCAGACAGTTGAGAAGGCTGAATATTCCACCCTCATTCAAAGTAATGCAGACTATCATTGTTCAGCATATCCTTATATGAGAAGATGAATATTCTCTAGAGGAAAGGAAAACCTAATGCTGGAGGGCAGCCCAGTGTGTGTGTGTGTGTGTGTGTGTGTGTGTGTGTGTGTGTGTGTGTGTATGTGTGTACACGTGTACGAGAGTGTGTGTGTGTTTGGCTTATGTGTCTTGTCAGCTTGGCTGTGGGTAGTCATACGTGTCCTCTCTTAAATCTTGATTACTCAGACCCACAATACTAGAAATTGTGTTAGTAATTGCTGTGGTTTGAACATTCTGTCAATACATATGTTCAAATTCTTGACAATGAATTGCATTAGAAGAGATGCTTTGGGAAAGGTGGTTATGTCATATATACCGAATCCTCATTAATTAATTAATCCTTCTATAAAAGAGGACCAGAGAAATCCCTTGCTCCTTGTACTTTAGGCTACAACAAGGCCAATGCTGTCTATAGGAAGCAGACTCTTAAGTCTTCTCCAGGATGGATGTTGAACTTCCTAGGCTCAAGAAGGGGTAAAATACATTTCTGGTTTTTTTTTTTTCAGATACCCATTGTCTGGTATTTTTGTTATTGCAACCTAAAGAAACTTAGAAGTCATCTGTTGTTCCTAGATGACATCAGAGATATTCAAGTAAATATGATTTCCCTTTCTGTCTGGTAAGACTGACTTGGGTCATCAGTGATGGTTCTGTTTCTTATGCAGACTTCTGCTTCCCTGACCCACCTAACAAGTTGGCTCCAGCAACTTTACAGAACTTTCTCCTTACTGACTTTGGGAGTCAGAAGAAAATGAAAATACTGACAATGTGTTTCTTGAAAGAATAGCTGATGAATAAAAATAATAATTAATCTCTGACATTATTTTAAGAAACCAAAACATCATCTTACCAGACATCCTCAGCATCTTCATCACACTCTGCACCAAACTGGCAAATGTCACAGGTGGAGGTCTCCTTCTGACTGCTTTCTCCAGAGCCTTCGTGGACTGCGGAACAAAAACCACACATGAAGGGCATGCAGGAAGGTGTGGACAGTATCGATGATACTGGGAGAATTCTCTGTCAAAGCTGCTACTTCCCAATGGGGTCACTTTAAAAGTAATTTAGAGTGGTCTACGCTTGGAGGAAAAATCCAGTGAACATTTGTGAAAAGTATTTTGCATCTTCTTATTCCTAAAGTTCACATTTTTTCATTCAAAGGACTACAATCTTAGAAATATTGGGTGAGTCGTCTTATTAGATACTTTCATTTCTCTCTTTGCCTGTACATATTTACAAAGAAAACATGTTGATTATAAATATTTAGAAAATAATTTAAAAACTTAATGTCTTATTTAATTTGTGTACATGTGTGTGTATGTGTTCTGGTGTGTTGGGATGCCTATAGCAGCCAGAAGAGAGTATCAAATCACCTAGAACTACAGTTACAGGTGAGTCACCTGGTGTGGAAAATTGAATTCAATCTTCTAGAAGAACAAAAAGAACTCTTAACTATTGATCTATCTCTCCAGCCTCAAACTTTAATTTTTTTTGCAGGTATCTTGAGTTATGAACATAAGTTGTATTTAAAATATTAATGTAGGTACTCATTATTATTGATATTGGTCTTTTACCTTAGAGTATAAGTATGAAATTGGCAAAATGTAGACAAATCACAAATTAGCATCTCAAAATCAGCACAAAATGATGCAAAAGAGAAAGAAAAATTCTAGTGATTAGATTGCAAAGACTGAGCAACACGTCTGAAGTAATGGACTCAATGAACACAGTAAGTTGAAAGAGAAAGTAGCTTTGCTTGAAAACAAAAAAATTTAACAATCAAACTACTGCAAAGACAATCAGTTTCCAGGGACAGAAGACACAGTTTTCAACAGCATTCAGACACCAAAGTGTCTTTAAAGAACCCATCGGTTAGAGATCACATGATTTCAAAAGGAAAGTGTGTAACTCCTCCATGGACCTCACGACCATTTTATTAAAAAACAATTGATTAACATACATTCTTGGTCCATTACATCCAAACTTTTTTTTTTTATTTTACTATCATTTCCCATTTTCCTCATCACTTCTTCTTCTTTGCCTATTAATGAATTTTTAGTATTTAAAAAAGTAATCCTCTTTCTTGATTTTAATGTATTGCTGTGAAGAAAAATTATTTGGTGAATAAAGACACAAACACAAAGGGCCCAGAACGCCTGCAGGAGAGTTCTAATTCACAGCTCTGACAGGGAGACTGAGAATGTGCTTCTAAAATAATCACGTTTTTTCTTGTGCCTGATTGTGTATCCTGACGCTTTCTTTCCATTTTCCCTGTGCCTAGTAGTTTTAACCTGTGTTTAAGTTATGAGTTAAATGGGTCACACTACTTGGCAAAAGCATTGATAATATTGCTTTTAACCTAGATATTCTAGGGAAAAAATTTCCCTCTGAGCTTTTGAGGAAGAAGGAACTTAACTCTGATAGAAGAGGCAGTACTTACATCAACCTCCCTGACCGCTCTAGTACAGAAAGACCATTAGAGTGGACCGTGGGGATGGGAGGGAAGCTGAGGCCTCACCTCAGGGGAGACTGAGAGCGGAGGCTGGTCTCGTTATTATTATTTATTCTTATTATGAATGCAACACAGAAGCTGCTCATGGGAGTGAACCTTTTAGTGTTAGCAGGATTAGCAACGCCCAGGCTACAGTTTCCCATCACTCAGGAAACATACCCCAGTGAAGGGAAGGTGCTTAATGATGAGTGGTAGCACTTAAGGGCAGGCCCATCTTCTCCAGCAGCTGAGATCCTGGGTTAGGGATCTAACCAGGATGGGGGTGGGGGGCATTGCTAACTCAGCAAGACTGGCCATGGCAATCTTACCCGAAGCCATGCTATACTCCATGAAAGGGAAGTTTTTGGTAGGAAAGACATGTTTGGAATTCTTCTCACAAGGAGAAGTAATTCAGGATAAGATGTAGTAGTGCCCTGTGAGTAAATACATGGGAAATAAAATGCTACACATGAAGTCATCCACAAGAAAGCTAAAATAAAATATTTCCTTTGTACCTGAAATACCTGTTTCCCCTTTATAACATATAAGCAATTAAGTCAGCTCACTTCTATTAAACTTGATAGACCAAGGGCTTTTCAGCAGGGTTGGCCTCAGAAGCTGTGATAGATTTTATTTGTTCACTTATTTATTTGTTGATCTTGGACATACTGAATTAATGCCATAGTTTGAGGCTGAAGTGTGTGTATTATAAAAGCCAACAACAAAAATAAAGGCTTAAAATCTGCCCACTGATTAAGACTCTGTCTGAGTCAATGCCTGGAAGACTTCAGCAGTCCTACATTCCTGGAAATGCACAGGGGCATCTGAGGGTTGCTGTTAAAATCCAGATTTTTATTCAATAGGTATGAAGAGTGGCCTTAGATTCTGCATTTCTTACTGCCTCTGATGCTGGGGATACTGTTCCACAGACCACATGTTGAGGAGAGAGAACACCAAGCACCATGCATCATTTCAAACCACAATGCACAACCTATTAGTAGTCAGTGAAACTAAATGGGCCAGAACCAACCTTTTTGTAGCTATGTAACAACCTACACTAGACTAGACAACATCGGTGTGTCTTATTTAGCAAGAATGAGCTTTATTATATAACACTGCTATAGTCATACATTGCATAGAGGCTGAAACGTGAATTGTAATTCACAGTAAAGGTCACAGTCACACAAGCTTGCAAACCACTGATTTAGCACCTGTTACAAGCTCAGTAAATGTGCACTACATGGAACTGTTTCTTCTTTGCCTTCTTTCTACGTTACCAGAAACAGGATGGAAAGGCTATGTGCTTAATTTTTTGTGTCCACATAATGATTATCTGGGAACAAATCTATTTATCCCACAGTCTTATCTTAACTGTGCATTTATATTTTAAGTTTTTCACTTTGAGCTGCCATGTAGAATGATTATTTCATTTTATTTAATAGAAATAGGTTTTAACAAGTGGTTGAAGGGAATTTATGAGGCAAGAGGGGTGCAACTTATGAAGATACTGGCTATTTGATACACTATTCTAGACTGGAAACCTTTGTATTCCATTTAAGAAAGTTTAGAAGTGGAGATATACAAGAAGTAATCAGATCAACTCCTTCTAATCTCCCTGTCCTGGTGGCTTCTTCCGAAGGATAGTGACCTTCCTTTATTCCCACTTTGTTTTGGCTCAAAACAAGTATTTGTACTGGTCCTACACATTGACATGGTTCTGGAGCCTAATTCTTCACCTGCCTCACTGTCACATGTCCACTTACAATGTCCTTAGCACAAGGGATAGAATGTTCAAACGGTTTTTCAATGTCTATTTTGTTGAGAACCGAGCAGAAATAGACATTTGGCGAGCAGAAATAGACATTTGGCGACATACTCAGATCTTAAGGCAACCTTTTGAGTTTGAAGAATGCTTAGAACAGATTTTAAGGGTGGCCTGGGGGAGGGGAGGGATGGGAACAGGAGGGACCAAGTAGAGGAATGATGGGGAGGGGGAGAGAGAACTGGGGGGCATTTCTGGGGCAATGTGGAAACCTAGTGCAGTGGAAACTCCCTGGAATCCACGAGGGTAACCCGAGTGAAGACTTCCAGTAATGGGGGATACGGAGCCTGAACCCACCATCTTCTGTAATGAGGCAAGGCTTCCAGTGGTGGGCCCGGGACATCAGCCCAGTCACAAAACCTTAGACCTGCCTGCAAGATGTGCTGGAGTAAAGGTGTTGCAGAACTTGTGGGAGTGGCCAATCAATGACTGGTCCAACTTGAAGGACATGCCACCTGACCAGGAGCCCAACCCTGACACTGCCTGGAGGGCCAGAAACCAAAAGCTGGATAGCCCAGAGACCTAGGATAGAAACAAACACAACTAACAAAAAAAGTCAATGAAATGATTCCTAGTGTTATTCTGCTATACTCATAGACTGGAGCCTAACCCAATTGTCATCAGAGAGGCTTCCTCCAGCAACTGATGGGAGCAGATGCAGGGACTCACAGCCAAACATTAGGTGGTGGTCTTGGAACCCTGAGATAGATGGGGAGGATGGATGGTAGTAGCTAGAGTGGTTGAGAATACCATGAGAACATGACCCATAGAAGCAGAGCTCATTGGGGCTCACAGAGACTGAAGTGGCAATCATGGAGCCTGGCAGGGTCTGAGCTAGGTCCTCTGCATGTATGTTATGGTTGCGTAGCTTCATGTCCTTGTGGGACTCCTACAGGTGGGAGTGGGGGTTGTCTCTGACTCTTTTGCCTGATCTTGGGTTCCTTTTCTTCCTAATGGGTTGCTTCATCCAGCAATATGAGCATTTGTGCCTGGTCTCATTGCACCATGCTGTGCCTGTTGTGTTTGGTTGATGTCCTTGGCAAGCCTGCTCTTTTCTGAAGGGAAATTGAGGAGGAGTGAGTCTAGGGGAGAGGGGATGTGGGAGAAGTGGATGGAGGGAAAACTGTGACCAGGATGGAATATGTGAAAGTATATATATAAAAAAGCATGCACATGGAGACATAGAGGGCCATCTACTGTCTCATAAGGTCCCTTATACTCCTTCCCTTGTGTCCACATTTCCTGCCACTACCATGTCTGCATGTGGGCAGGTGGGGCATCTACTCTTTGTCACCACAGTCTACATTTAGCTGTTCTAGAATGTCATATTAATCAAATCAGACAACAGGTCATCTTTGGGTTGATCTTTCAATCATAATTTTGAGAGTCAGGTAGTTCGAGTGTGTCAATAGTACCAATCCTCGGATGCTTAATATTCCTTTAAATACTAAGTGACAGTTTATCTATCCATCCTCCCATTGAAGGAGAGCTGGGCACTTAGAGTTTTTAGCTGGAAAATTATTGGGCAGGAGTGTAGCTCTGGGGCTCAGTGGTAGACTACATGATTAGCATTCATGTGGGTATGAGTATGATCTACACACACACACTGAGGGGCATTGGGAGGAAGAGAGAATGGGAGAGAGGAAAAAGATAAAGAAGTTAAAATTTGGTATTTATTGAATGAAGCATCTATAAATAGTTTTAACTATTATGTGTGTCTCTACATAATGTTTGTGTGTGCACATACTTATGTGTGTGATTGCAGGTGTGCATGTACAACGGCTGCCTATGTACACGGTCAAAGACCTGACGTGATGGTCCTTGCCTTCGGCCTTTAGCCAGGGCTTCCTTTGTGTTTGTGTTTCTACTGTTTGTTCCAGACTTCCTGGCCTGTGGGCATCCAGGCATTCTCCCATCTCTCCTGCTCATCTCCCACAGGAGCTCCATGATGACAGGGGATTGTGCCTTTCCTTGGGTTCTAGGTAACGGAACCCAGAAAGTAGGTTTTTCCTTACTGAGCATCTCCTCCGCCTGACAAACATTCTTATAAAAAGCCTTTTTGTATACATATGCTTCTAAGTCTCTTGAACTACTTCACAGTAGCAGTTTCACTGACACAAGGCAAAGCTTATTGTGGATGATGGCATTCACTTTTATTTTCAAATTTACGAATGTGGTGATATATTTTGGATATGAACTTTTGGTCAGTTGCTGATCTTGTGATTTTTTTTCCTCAGTACCTCCTGAAAGGCATTTTCTTCTGGAGAGCAGAGTGTTTATTTAGATGAACTCAACTTTTTCCTTTTATGACTTTTATTTTTATATCATGTCTAGAAAGACAAAGGTTATACCAGTCTCTGCTTTTGTAAGTTTTTAAGTTTAATTTTACACTCAGGTCTGCGATCTACCTCAAATTGGGTTTTGTGTTTCCTATGAAGACTGAGAATCCTTTTACCCTAAGTGTGATTTTTCTCTTGATCTGTAAATGTGACAAAATGCATTAATTTTCACATGTTAAACCAACCTTACACTCTTGGGAGAAGAATCCGCTTGCTTTGGTATATTAACTTTTTAATGTTACTGGGTTTTATTTTCTATTAAGTTCAGCAATTTTTGTAGCTGTTGTGCTTTATTGTAGCTCTAATTTTCTTTTCTCGCCACTGCATACTTGCTTTACAGAGTGCTCATAGTCAACTGTGAGTGGACAGATGTGTAGAAAGAGGATATCTAAGTGCTTTTATTCTCCGGTACAGATGTGCAGGTGACTTCTTCCATTATAAGTTTGACCTTTTTGTGCATGATGGTATTTAATTTTCCTGTTTTAGTGAGTTCTACTTTTATTTTTATTATTCCCTTCCTGCTACATTCTTAGGATATAATTTATTATTTTTCAAGTGCATTAACACCTTCTTGTTTTCTAGTAGAGGTACTTAAATCTAACAGTTTCCTCACAAAGGTTTCATTAGCTGTATCCCACATCTTTATGTCTTTGTTGTTCCCTTGAAAATATATATTGTTATATATACATTGAAGTTTCTTCTCTAACTCAAGAATTATTTAGTATTTTGTTTCTTAAATTCTAAATATTTAATCATATTTAAATATTTATTGTTTTAATTTTTTATTTGTTACATTCAGTAATTTATTTTGTCACATGTAGAAATATAATTTAATCTTTTGAAATTCACTAAATATTGTTTTATGGCTCAAGATGAGGTCTATGTGGCATCTTAGAAATTACAAGTTGCTTCTTAGGAAACATGTTGCTCTTGTGGGGAGTAATTTCTTATTGATGCTAAGTAGATTATGACTGATAGTGCTACTCAGTGTCTGTAAATGTGGTGATTTTGGTTTCTATTGGAGTATCTGTTCTTGAGGAAAGAGCTCTGAAATTCATATTGATGATGGTAAGGTTGCTTCTTGTTCTTTGGTTTTTATCAGCCCTGTCTCATGTTAGAAGCTTTCTTACTAGTCTTCTGAAGTGTCTTGGGGATGTGGTAACATTCTCCAATTCTCGTATTCCTAATACCAGGTTCCTTTTGCTCTGTTTCAGTTCTTTTACATCCAACCTACTTCTTTCCATTTGTTTAAAGGTATTTCTTATAAACAACATGTATTTGGGTCATTTTTTTAATTCAGTTTGAGTAATTTTATGTAAACCTGAGTGTGCAGCCATTTATTCTAACTTAGTGATTTATATATTTGGTTTTGTAACCAACCTGATGTTTGATTCATATTTCCCATCACAGTGTCTGTCCATCTTTTCCATTTTGTGCCTTAATATTTGTTCATCTGTTTATTGATGAATTGATAATTGTATAATACTAATTTTATTTTATCTCATCTAATGAAACCCTAAGAATATATATTTTTGATGATTTTCTCCTAATCTTTACATTGTTTTGATCATAGATTTTTATTTATACCATCATGACAAAATTATGAATATGTGGAAATTTACTTTACTGTCCATCCTACTCTTTTTTTTGTTAATTTACCAAACAAAAAAAGAAATTCAGTACTAAAGCTCTGTTTATTATTATTAAACAGTTGACTTCTGGCCTAGACCTGCCCTAACTCTTCAAGATTTCCTACAGTACACACTCTGTATGGAAAACACGCTTAGAAAATCACGCCTAGAGCAGATTGCATCATTTGTCCCCATTACTTCCGTCTCATTTCATAATGAAAGGATTATATGCTGCATGCCACAGCTGTCTGACCCGTAGCTCTCTGATACCACACTTTGCCTTCTGACATGAGCTGGCATTGAAATGTGAGCGTAACTCAGAGAGAGCACTGAGCAGAAGCTGTGAAAAAGCCATCATGTGGATTTGTATTTTCTTGTTCCTTCTGTTGGTATAAAAGACACATTATAAAATATGGTCTGTTCCTTCAACCAGCCTCAGAAGGAGAAGATATATGGAACAGAGCCACAGCTGACCACAGCTCTAGAAGGAAGAAATTTACCATTGACACCATAGGCTTCCGAGATCCTGATGTCATTTGTTACTGCAGCTTTACCTATGGAAAGCAGACTAATAAATCATGGGCCAGTGTTGTTAATAAATTCCAAAGAAGCAGGTGTTTTCACATCTCAGATTTTGCTTGTTTTCCTTATCTGTACAGCTCTAGACCTTCTTTATGTTCCTCCCAATCTGCTTTTGTACCTTTGTCATTTCTCATTATTGCTGCATCTGCTCTGCAATGGTTCACACCTGTTTCCTCTGCTGTATTCTGATTTTCTTCCAAGATAATACTAACTTTGTCAGTCAAAGGATGGCTTCCATTTTTCCCTCTCTGCGGTTTTAGGTCATCATTTTGACCCACATATGAGATGTGTCATTTACATTAAGCATAGCACCAACACTAAAAATAACATAAACATATCCAAATAGAAACCTTCTGTGCATTGAGTCTGAAATAAAGAAAACGATCCCTTTAACCATCAGATGGTATCAACAATATAAAAGATTTCCAGGTTGAATATGTGATCTATAGTTACTGGGATAAGTACATTCAAACTATTACAAAGACGAGAAAAAAGATATAACTTTAGATACATTATGTGCAAACCCTAATATATTATTTTTCAAATCTTATAACTGTTTTTTTCTCCTATTTATAGTCAAGAGGAACTTGATACCAAAGTAATTCTTGGTAGACTCTGAAGGTCTTCTCTATACCTTTACATAAATAAGGAGTTAATGAAAGATCTCATTCAATTTATCTGTAATAACTGACATTATTTTGCTTCTAAAATTATGAAGAGTAATTTTTAATTTGGAATAAGTTTTATAAATATGTATGTCCTCATCTAAAATAGCCAAACTGAGTTTACCCTCCAGTAGAGGATAGACTCCATTTACAGATCAGGAAGGTAGTTATAAAAAGCCTCCATTCATTATTTAATTTCTACAACTTGCTTATTTTGTATTATGTGACTAGTTTGCCTCTGAGATATTTCTCTCACATGTGAGTGAGTTGCATGTACCAGTTAACATGGTACATGGAAATTGTAAACAGTTTCTAGAGGTTAAGAAACTTGTAAGTTGTTTTGAGCCATATCTTTCGTATTTTCAGAGTTTTCTCTGGAAATCACAATATGAATTTTAAAAAATAAGAAGTAAATACTTTCCTTATCTTAAGCTATTCATCATTTGGGTGATAGACTGCTACATATATTGAATTACGGAGTAAGAGAGTGGCTCTCTGATCTGAACTAGTATAGTGTAATGCTTTGTATGTATCCATGTCATAATTCAGCATGAGCTCACGTTTTAGGGAGAAAACCTATTATATTTATTTTCATTGAATTTAAAGACATATAACCACATACAATCTTAATTGATCTAAATGCCCCAAACTAAAGATGGCTAACATTATACTCACACAAAATGCCTTACACTCCTAAAGCGACTCAAAAAGCCCAAGAGCCAAGTTAAAGTCCTTTGAAAAAAGACCATTACAGAAATTTTAGTTTTTTACAATTAAGCTAGTTAGTTAGAACTAGAAAAAGCTTTTTTTTTTTTTAAAAAAAAGTATTACATGTCATTTATCTTCTTCACAACAATGAAAAATAGTTTAAGAGGTTAATACAGAGTTAGTATGTTGAGGTCGATTTTTACTGGCCATCATTTAAATCTGACTGATTTAACTTAGTCCTGTCTGAGTTGGTATGAAGAACAGTTACTCAAACAAAGTAGGAGAAGAGACAAATGTAATCAAGGAGAGAGAGGAAGTAAGGGAACTGGGCAGGCAAACAAACAGTCTGATACAATGCATAGCAGATTTCACTTAGAGCTACTTGCTATGCCAAACTTCATGAAATGATATCGTATCAATTATATGGTAATTATAAGCAAAAATAGTCTTATTATTCAAAGCATAATTAATACAAATCATCTTATGAATATTCATATGAATGAATTTGAATTTTTACTAAGTGAACGTTGGAAAGATGAGAAATTCAATTTTTTAAAAATAATTTATGAGAATTTGTCTGGGATACTGTAGGATATGCTGGTCTCCAAACTTAGATGGGAAGAGGTTGTGACAAGCTCAGAAGTTAATTGGTGGAAACAATGAATATAGGTGAGACTAGCACAGAGTAGACAAATATGTGGACAGTAATGAAGCATGAAGTAGATTATTTCAGGCCAAGACGGGAATTTCTGTGGTAGTAATACAAGGCATCAATTTATATTGAAAGGAAAGATAGAACAGAGGAGTTCAAACTTTGGCAGTGTGTGGGGGTGTGTGATTACAGAAAGTCCTGGAATTTACTTAATTACATAAGGTCCTGGAAGGAAGATTAGATTAGGGCAAAGTCAGAGTGTTGGTCACAGAAACAGGAACATGTTTTCTGTAGAAAGATAGAATGTCAAGTGTGTGTGGAGGAAGTGCCACTGGAAATCATAGGTGAAACAGGTCTTGTTTGGTAGAAATTTTATCTGTGCTATCTCTGTCCAGGATGGTAACCAGTTAACATGACACAATCACACAAGGAATGCTATCAGATGTCTTTCTGTACACTATGAATGTATGTTGCTCTAATTAGTTGATAATAAAGCAGTTTTGGCCAATGGAGAGGCAAGATAAGGTTAGGCGGTACATCAAACTGAGGATGGTGATGAAGAAGGGACAAGTCCTGGCAGATGCCAGCCAGCTGTTGAGGAAGCAAGACATTTTAAAAATGAGGTAACAGGCTATGAATCACGTGGCAAAGCCTAGATAAGAAATATGGGTTAATTTAAATGTAAGAGCTAGCTAGTAATAAGCCTGAGCCATCAGCTAAACGTTTATAATTAATACAAGCCTCTGAGTGGTAATTTGGGAAGCGACTGCCAGGTGTAGTTGGGTGTACAGGACAGAAACTCTGCCTCCAGTTACAAAGGAAGATAGAAAATACAAGAGAATGACTGTGACAAAAGAGGGTAAAGCTTTTCTATGTCTTCTCTACAAATTTGCCTTATCAATGAGTTTTTCTAATTAGTAATTATAGAGTGAACTAGAAACTTTTCTGTGTCCCACCCATCCCACAGCAGCTTGTAAAACAATCACTCAGAGGCTTAATATTAAATACACACTGTTTGATCTATGGCTCAGGCTTATTGATAACTAGTCCTTTTTTTTTTATCTTAACCCATTTCTATTAATCTCTGTATCATCACGTTTCTCAGCTTTACCTGTGTTCAATTACATCTTGTCTCCCCCCACCCCCATCACCTGCAGTATTCCCTCCCCCCACCTTTCTTTGTTTGGATTTCCTGCCTGGCTATAACCTGTCTTGCCATAGGCCAAAGCAGCTTCTTTATTAACCAATGATAGCAACACATATTCACAACATACAGAAAGACCATCCCACAGCACTTCCCCTTTCCTGTCTAATCAAAAAGGAAGGTTTTCATTTTAACATAGTAAAATTATATATAACAAAACAGTTATCAAGGAAGAATTACAGTTACAATAGCTAGTCTATTTGTATTTGGCAAAATTAAAGAAAATATTCTATCATCTGTCCTATTTTTGTGAGTCTAAAGTTTTATAGCTAATGAATGTGTGTTACTATCATTGGTTAATAAAGAAGCTGCTTCGGCTTATGGCAAGACAGGTTAGAGCCAGGTAGGAAATCCAAACAAAGATACAGGGAGAAGAAAGACGGAGCAGCAGTGGGAGGTGGGAGAGGAAGATGCTGTGAGCTGCCGGGGGAGCAAGATGTAATGGAACACAGGTAAAGCCAGGAGACGCATGGCCATACACAGATGAATAGAAGTTGGTTAACTTAAGATAAAAGAGCTAGTTAGCAATAAGTCTGAGCTGTAGACCAAACAGTTCGTAATTAATATAAGCCTCTGTGTGTTTATTTGGGTCTAGGAAGCTGCGGGACACAGGGAAACTTCCAGCTACAATAAAGAATAAAGATATATATGTTCGTTAAAGTACACTTCTGTGTGTCTTTAGTGTTTTGTGTTAGTAGTGTAAACATATTTTGCAATGCAGAGAAGTTTCCTTTCATTCGTGAAGTAAAGACTCATTGCCAACTGCATTAGTTTTACTTAGTATTCATTTCAGTAGAGACTTCATAATCTCGCAGAAAGCTATGTATCACGTTTATGCCTCCTTTCCCCAATACCATCACCACTGCATCACTTCAAATCTCATTTTACCTAAGTTTTAAAGTAACTTCCTGTGGAGCTGATCTCTGTAATCCTGAACTTACCTTTCTGGATGGATATCATATACACCCCACGGAAGTGAAAATCTGATCATGATACTCAAAATTGGAAACAACACAGTGTTCTACCTCTTTGACTATGTTCAGACCTAGAACTAGGAGCATTAGGAGAGCATGGACAGATTATTTCTCCAGTCTAGATTTATTCTTAAGAAAGCCACATGCCACTTTGCTTAGCTCTCAGGCTGGGGTGGGGATTAAACAGAAGAAATGTGCAAATGCTGTCCACCCTCCAACTTGCTCTGACACCCAAGGTGTTATCGTTAAGAAAGTGTTGAAGGTAAAGCAAAGTCATTCTCTCATTTCAAGTGAGGACGTTGGAGGAAGTCCAAATGGTTCAGCATCTCTCAAGTCCATCTGTGGACCTGTGTGGAAACTTCTTATGGTACTGGACTAAAAATATTTGTGCGGGCCAAAATCCACAATTTTAAATATAGCAAAGAAAAAAAAAAAGGGAAATAGAAATGGTAATTTTATAGAGAAGGTCTTATAACAAAACACCCAAATTATGCTTCTTGGTGAGAGAAACAAGGACCAAGGAAGGGGTGGGGAATTGGAGGAAGAGTCACTGATAGATTTCTTCCAAACCAAGTTCTTTATTAGTACAGCAGACGTGGGAACAAAGATTACACTAAAGAGATTGCTTCTTATGTTGTTATGGATGAAGACAAGAACGTAATCAAGGGTATTTGCTATTTCTTTTAGAATTTGTCTCCTTCAGGTGCTTGCTGTTCATTATTAGCCTGAAAATGTCATCATCTAACTCCCGAGTCTATAAGAAAGTTGCAGATAAAACTTATAAAAATAAAGGCTTCTCTAAGCATATAACTTATTTAGTATAAGTAGGCCAATGAAATAAAAGAATAACAGTAAGGAGCCAATTTTGAGAGTTCAGAGCTTTTTATAAAACTACCAGCTAGTGCAACAATTATTTAAAATTGCCTCAAGTATTTTCCAGCCTGATTCTGTGATAATGGTGGAGCTCTTGGTTTTTGAAAGCACAATGACCCCCACACTAAGAACATTAGGGGCAGAATGTAGTGTTTATGAAGAGGTTAAATATTTCCCAGATCCAGGACCTCAGTTTATTCTGAGAAATCTTGCTGTTTTCCTACAATTTCCCCTCTGCTACCAGCCTTGGTCATTTGAGTCCATCAATCTCTCTTCTATCTTACACCTGTCCCATACACACTGGTTTGTGGTCTGTGACTACTGGTCAACCTCTGAGAATTGCTAAGGCCCTCATTGGTACTACTGTTCCTTGGAAACAGCCAAGGGAGTCACCCCCCAGTAAGAAAGGCAAAGGCTCTCATATGCATTAATTCAAATCAACATATGAATAAAGATAAAGAAGAAAAATTCAGATTTATATTATTTGAGGTATGAAATAAAACATGACAATCTAACACAACCTGGAAAAAAAAAGGGAAATGTAAAATAAAACAAAGTCTACATAATGGTCTGTGAGATTCAAAGAGTTGGAATAATTTGGAAATTGTCAGAGCTGATTGACTTTGGAGCCATTGAGAGAACCCTTAGCTCAGTATAAAGCTGGAAAGGGAAAAGAATAGTTGTAGAAAGTTATCTATGTGTTGAAAGGGCATGGCTGCCAGAGCGGGTTTTGTTGCCATGAGGTGGCCAAGTCATCCAAAAAGAAATTATAAAGTTAACAAAACTGACAGAGTTTTCTTTATAATCCCATGAGGCCGGTTTTGTAAACTTGGTATTTTTTACTCAAGCTGCTTTCATTCAGGTCTGCATCAAAATGTACAGACACTTCAACATTGAATGTTTAAGTGTACTTAACTATAAGATGATGAACTGGATCGTTTTTCATGAAAAGTGATATCTTCCAGTTTGGAGGAAATTGCAGTCGCTGTGAAAACAGGTCTAAGAGGCACTGCCATTAGTTCTCATGTCTCATGGTTGTTTTAAAATTACGGAGTTTAAGGATACATTTAAAACTTTTTTTCAGGTATAAAATACGACTTACATTTGTGAGCAAATAAAAGCACATTGATGTATATATTAAATCCAAGAAGCAAACATTTTGAAAGGTCAGAACATTTGTCTTATAATAACATGTGTCCTATACTGACAGAGTAAATAACAAAACAAAAACACATTTTTATAGAACTCAACTACTGCTCAAATTTAAGACTATAGGCACTGTTTAGAAGGCAAAAAGTATTTTTAATAAATACAGTATATTAGTTAATAAAAATGTGAATGGCATTTAAAAAATACCAGTGTAGTTAAGATAGAAATCGTTTGAGTTCAAAGTCTCTGTTGCTTAAAAAAACTTTTTGATTCTTTGTGAATTTCACATCGTGCACCCCAATCCCACTCATCTCCCAGCCCTCTACCCTTCTGACCTCCCCCACAAAAGAAAACAAAAACAAAAACAAAAACAAAAAAAAACCTTAACAAAATAAAACAGAAGCAAACAAACAGACACTCTCGTGGCGGAAGCTGCGGTGTGTCTCAGTGTGTCACACAGTATTCTCTTTTGCCCAAACAGCTTTACTTGCAAATGTTCATTACAGCGAGTCATTGGTCTGGCACGAGGACTTCTGCTGCACCATCAGTACTGGATCTTCACTGAGACTCCACTTGGATATCCTGTTGTTGCCCTGTGTCATGGAGAGGCTACAGCTCTGACTCTGCAGGACCGGTCCCTTTACATGCTCCAGCAGTTCATGGATGGGATAAATGCTGGGCTGGGACAACTCAAAGCCCTGGATCTGGGCCTGAGTGGTAGATGAGTTGGTCATCCCACCCGCTCTCCTACACCCTTGCCACCAGGGCCAGTCCTTTCATTTTGCCCAGACAAGGGATGGGGCCAGCTCTCCTGCCTGGCAGCTGGCAAAGGTCAGGACGGGCTCTCGCACACTCATGCTGTTGGAGTTTGCTCTCCCTCACCCATGTCACCAGAGCCAGCTCTCCAGCACTGCTTCAACAGGGGGCAGGGTCATCTCTCCCACCTTCACACCCTCCAAACTGGCTCTTTCTCTCCAGGTCTGGGTCTACAGCCCTACTGCAGCTGGGGTCTGCATTGATGACTACGGCCCATGTTGCCACCGAGGGCCATTTAGATGTCTCGGTCTGGGCTGCCACCTGAGGCCGTGGGCCCAGGCTGCCACCAAAGGCCATGACTGGGTTGGAGGTCCTACTGCAGCCAGGGTCTGTGTTGATGTCTGTGGCCCGTGTTATGACCAAAGGCCAAGTGGGTGTCCATGGTCTGGGATGCCACCTGAAGCAATCTTGATGTCTCAGCTCCATGCTTAAGCTGGCCCTGCCCCTTGCTGACCTCAGGGGAGCTTGCCTTGCCCCTTGTGGCATGGGTATAGGAGAGCGGCCCCACCCCCGCTGGCTGCAGCACTTGGGAGGGCTGGCCCTCGCCTTGCCTGAGCAGCACAGTAGAGCTTGCCCTGGTGGAGGGAGTGCCAGAGCACCAGACAGGAAAGGTAGTCCTGCCCCTCCTCTGGGCAGTGTGGCAGAGCTTGCCTTGGTGGCATGGGTTCGAGAAAAGATAACTTTTATGCAAAAGACTTCCTGATTTGTTGCCAGGCAACAACTCTGACTTATCTCTCCTCCGTGTGGTACTCCTTTATGCTGCCGTTAGGGTGTCACTTTCTCAGGGATGTAGATACCTGCTGCCATCGCTGTCCATGAGAGCTGTCCCCTTCCCCCTCTAAGGCTGACTCAAACTGTAATATGATACAGTGACAGCACTTCATCAGCTAGGAAAGATGGGCTCGCTGTCTCTCTGTATCCACTGCCATGTTAGGCTCAGTTTGTGCTCTTAGTAATCGTACCGTGAGCTATGTTAGTTTTTTTTTAAAAAAATATTTTCATATTTATTTTATTTTATGTGTAATTACTTGTGACTAGTAACTGAACCAGTAAGTGCTCTTAACTGCTAAGCCATCTCTCCTACACCCATTACCTATGTATGTTCTTAGTAATTACTGTCTTTTCAGCATTTGGATCACATATCTGATTTTCCCATTGTCCCAATGAATTTGATTCAGGATCGAATCCCATGTCTCTCCCCTCTTTCATTTTCTTCTTCTTTCTTGTGCTAGGGGCAGAACCTAGAGTCTCAAGTAACTGAGCAAGCACTCTACCACGGGGCTGCACCCCCAGTCCTCACTTGATCTCATACCTGTCCTAGCATAAGGCTTAAGAGACGGTAAGTCGAGGCATCACAGAGTGGAATTTCAGAATCTGTGGACTTTGAGTCAAAGCATGCTTAGATGATTAAACTGACATTGAGGATTCTCTATCACCGTGAGGCCAGTGTTAAGAAGAAAAAGCAGGTAGCCCCAGTGGTCCTCGCTAAAGTTGTCCTCTGACTGCCTGCATATGGGGCAGGGTTGCATTTTCTGGACGTTCTGTGGCTGACTGGCCTACATAATTAGTTCTGGCCAATAAGCTACAGTGCAGAGCAATATAGGTCAGACCCAGGCTACAGCATTTAACTGCAGGCTGCAGGCCCCACAAAGCACTCTCTCCCTCCTTTGTGAAAGGCACCTGGGAGAGGCCAGAGAGGAGAAATAATCAGGATGCTAAGTCAGAGAGGAGAACCAATCAGGATGCTAAGTCAGAGAGGAGAACCAATCAGGATGCTAAGTCAGAGAGGCAGCAAAAACTCGAGGAGAACTGGCCAGCCTTCCTAACGTGTTGGCCACAAGTATAAAGTTCAGTGTCACATCTTTCCAGGTCCCTGAGTGACGGCAATGGGCAGAGCCAACTACTCTCCCTTAGCATCTGAGACTCCCACAGTGACCATGTAAATGAGAGTAAAAAAATGAACTTTGGTACTTTCTAGCCACTAAGTTTAGGTGGATGTTTGTTACTCCTGCATAACTATGCATAAGCTAGCTCAGGACTGGGGTGCTGCTGGGAAGAGCAGGAAGGCAAAGGTCCGTTTTGTTTTCCTGTTTCAATTTCACCAGCAACTCCAGTTCCATCAGCTCCCAAAGTTAAAAAGAGAAAGTGAGTCAGCTGTGACACCGCTGAGCGGAATGGCAGCGAAGTGAAGTTCAACAGCTTATGAAGTGAGGACAGAGGGAAGACCCTCAAGCACCTGTGAAAAGGGAGTGTTTGGTGCTGTGGAATATTATTTTAAGACGTGTTACATTTGTTTGTGCTGTGGAGTATTTGTTTAATGATGCAAAGATGTGCTGCATTCTCTTAGGCTGCATTTGTTTAACTCTGTAAAGCTGTGTTTCTTTGCCTGTCTAAAATGCCTAATTGGTCTAATAAAAAGCTGAACGACCAATAGCAAGGCAGGGGAAAGGATAGGCGGGGTTGTCGGGCAGGGAGAATAAATAGGAGAAATCTGGGATCAAAGAAGAAGGAGCAAGAGAACAAGGAGAGGAGGACAGTAGGGGCCAGCTACCCAGCCACACAACTAGCAACAGAGAAAGAGTGATAGGAAGGTATACAGAAATAGAGAAAGATAAAAGCACAGAAGCAAAAGATTGATGGGATAATTTAAAGTTAAGAAAAGCTGGCAAGAAACAAGCCAAGCTAAGGCCAGGCATTCATGAAAAAGAATAAGCCTCTGTGTGATTTATTTGGGAGCTGGGTGGTGGGCCCCCCAAAGAACAAAAGAGTCAAAAAACGAAAACAACAGTTTTGTGTCAGATGTGGTGGCTCCAGTCTGTAGTTCTAGTACCGGGGATTATAGTCCAGATAGGAGGACCACCATGAATTTGAAGCCACATTGGGCTACAGTATGAGAGTCTGTCTACAAAAAGAATAAAAATAGTTTATTGGCTGATGGTATCGACAGTGGCTTTAAAATGACAATATGAAAAGGACATTGTCTGCAAATGGAAAGTAAAAGTTTTGATGTTTAGGACATTTGACCTTACTCTTCCAAGACTAATATTGTTAAATAACTACCAAAACTCGAAAGAATGTACTAATGTTCTGTGCCACTCAACTTTATGGAGTACTAATGTACTAATTTTGTGCCACTCAGGGCAGTTCTATTTCCCCACAGCACACTGGAAATCTTTCTGAAGAATCATTAGTATTTTGGAAGCTACGTTTACATGCACATTTTCAGTGCTTTTAAAGACTTCATGTAAAGATCAGATTTTGGCTAACTCCAGGTATCCTCAAATGGAAAAGCATTTACTTGCCCTATTTTGAAACATACCCTTGCTTTCTCATGCAGGTTATAACCAGACAACATTCATAATGTTGCTTTCATTTTCTTTCCCAATGCTGCCTGGATTTCTTAATGCATATCCATATTTTTAGATCAGATAAAATGAGTAAGAAGTTCTTTCCCTGAAAAATATGGAGTGTGACTCAAAGAAGATGTCAATGAAATGAAATACTTAAAGCTTTGTGAAGTATTGATAAGCGGCTGCTTTGTTTCTATGCGTGGGGTCCTACCTGTGTCTCTGATGACACTATGTATGCACTCACGTGGGCAGCGGGTTTAGATGAAAGAGGATGGGGAGGAAGAGAATCAAATGCATGAGGCACGTGGAGACTAACCCTGTTTGTCCTGCTTTGTGTCCATTTCCCAGGATAACCACCTCTGCCCGAGAGACACCGTCCTCCAGAAAAGCCAGGTGCTCACAAGGAAGGGGTTTCCGCCCCTTGCTCTGTTCCACATGAGAAGCTTGGCCTGTACTTTCTGACAAGGGTTTCCTCTCTCCACTGCTCCCACACTGCATGCCCAGCAGTGCAGAGAGGAAGGTCCTTAACTACAAGTCTTTGACTAAAAAGGACTCTCCTTTGCTTTACTGTGAAGGGGTCATACGGCTGAGGTAGTGACTTATTTGTGTACTGATGGCCGGGTATAAAGAAACGGGGTGGGGGTGAGGGTGGGAGGCTCCAGGGAAGACTGACTCAGTGGATAAGAGCCTTTTTAAAAAACTATTATTAAGAAATTTTTTATTTATTTTACATACCAATCACAAAGTCCCCTCTTTCCTCCTTCCATCCCTCCAGCCTCCCCGCTCCCCCCATTCCCTTCTACAAGAAGGTAAGGCCTCCCATGGGGAGTCAGCAGAGCCTGGTATATTCAATAGAGGCAGGTTCAAGCCCCTCCCCCTGCCTCAGGGCTGTTCAAGGTGTCCCACCACAGGTAGTGGGCTCCAAAAAGCTAGCTCATTCACCAGGGATGGATACTGATCCTACTTCCAGGGAGCCCCTTAAGCAGGTCAAACTACACAACTGTTTGGCTTATGTAGAGGGCCTAGTCCAGTCCTGTGGAGGCTCCACAGGTGTTGGTTTAAATTTCATGAGCTCCCACTAGTTTGGTTTGATTGTCTCTGTAGGTTTCTCCATCATGATGTTGACGCCCCTTGCTCACAGAATCCCTCTTCTGTCTCTTCAACTGGACTCCTAGAGCTGGGCCTGGTGCTTGGCTGTGGATCTCTGTATCTGCTTCCATCAGTTGCTGGAGAAAGGCTCCATAATGACAGTTAGGATACTCACCGATCTGATTACTGGGGTAAGCCAGTTCAGGCATCCTCTCCCCTATTGCTTGTCTAAGCTGGGGTCATCCTTGTGGATTCCTGAGAACTTCCCTAGTGCCGGGTTTCTCCCTATTCCCATGATGTCTCCCTCTATCATGGTATCTCTTTCATTGATCTCCCACTCCATCCCTGTTCCAAGGGATGGGGGGGGGGTGCGGCAATGGAGGGTAGGGTATGGGGGATGAGAACATAAGGGAGTGGATAAGGTTCTTTAAAGACAGCGCATTTTGTACCTGGTGGAGGCCCACAGCAAGGTGAGTGCACTACAAACAAGGGTCTCCAAAGTGAAAAAGGCTGTAGATTGTAAGAACTCTGAGAGTGGGAGAAAACAGCCAAGACAGTCACTTGAATAGTATGGGTTTGTTTTTGTTTTTGTTTTTTGAGACAGGGTTTCTCTGTGTAGCCCTGGCTGTCCTGGAACTTGCTCTGTAGACCAGGCTGGTCTGAAACTCACAGAGATCCACCTGGCTCTGCCTCCCAAGTGCTGGGATTAAAGGCGTAGGCCACCACTGCCCTACTGATTAGTATGTTTTTAAAGACAGGTTTGACATGGGTTTAAATGCAGCTAACAAGTATTTCAAAATTTTTACTACTTTTTTTTTTTAAGAAAAATTACTTCGATTTTTAATTTCTCTTTAAAAACCTAAGACTATATGTGATCAGGAGACTTCATCTAGATGAAAAATAAAACTCAGCCTTCAAACTTGAGCACAGTTAAGAAGCCAGTTGCATTCTCGGTGCATAGAAATGTACGTTAAAAACCCTACTAATTTGTTTAGCACATCTGTTAAATGATACAATATCCATACCTATGATTACTCCAGAGATCAAATTAAGAACATTCCTCATTTGTTGGTTTGTCTCTGAGGAAAACACAAGAAAACAAATGCTAATCAAAAGATTAATGGGCTTCTCAATGTATAATACATTAACCACTGCTCAAACTTGGGGAAAAAAATAAAACAAAATCTCAAGTAAGGTGTTTCTAATACATTCCTGTGAAATATTGCACAGGTTTTTGTGTTCTTTTCACTGTGAATTGAAGCCTGTGAATCTTTCCCAACACTCTTACATCTATCTAGATAGAAGCATCATACATAGAAGTGTCCTTTATTCCAGGACAGGTGAAACACCCAGCCTTGGTAAAACAAGATTTAGGTATTTCTGAAGGTTTCTTAGCACTCAGCACCATAACTCTCAAATGGGTCAGTACCTGAGAGGGTCATAAGAGACCACTGATCCAATACATAAACCATTGCATGGCTACAAGAGTGGGTGTCTATAGTAACCTCAAGCCTTTGCTTTCAGACATTAAATCTTTCTTCTGATGAGCCAGTGGAGAAATGAATATGTCATGTGTGTGGTATGTTGTGTTCAAATGTGAACATCAGCTTGCTCTACGTTGCTGCTACTAATCCTATGGAGGTTGGCAAACACCTTAGTCATGACCATGCATATTTTAATACTATAAGCCACTGATTCACTGATCAAGGAAGGCATTGTAAAGGTTGGACATTAGGTAGACTTTATCTGTAAATTTCTTGCAAGAATATTATTGGAGCATAGCAAACAACTTTGGTGGAAGGATCTTAGAATATTCCATAAATATTGAATGATGACTCCAGTATATTTAGCTCTCTATGTACTCAGTATCTTTAGAGGTATTGGTTAATATTTGACCAAAAGTTTTTTAACTTTCTGTCGTAAGGCAAGTGTCTTTAAAAAACTAGATGTAAAATTCTCTATCTGGTCTATGCTGTTAAATATGCTAATCAGTAGCTATGTGGTGGTTACAATTGGCAATAGCTAAGGTAAATACAAATAACAAGGTAGTTTTTGACTTGCATTGGCTAACACTGACATGTGGGCTGATGACTACTGAATTGGATATGGTGGATGCCCCACATTTCCATCAGCAGAGTTAATCCCCTTAGTCTCCCCAGATGCTATGTGATTCAAACATGTATAGTGGTATTCACAAATGAGTCACCCCAGTTCTGCACATCTGATTTAGAGTCCTCCAATCTATGAGAAACAAGAGATGGCAGGACTGGCATTTTTGCCTTTCCACAAAGTGGAAAGAATATTTAATCATGATCATTTACATGTGATATGAATGTGTATCTATTTTATATATATTACCCTTGATTAATAAGTTAGCAAAACAGGAATTCTCAATAAAACATACATTTGAACCATATGTCAAAGGCTTGAACACAGCTCTCCCTACTTACATCCTTAAATATCCTGATAATGAGCATCAACATCACTCTGACTTGGAGCACAGCAGACTGGAAGAAAAGCACAGAAGAACGAATATGCCTCCAATGGACACCTTTGGTTCGTTTGTCCAAGGCTATGGAAACTCTACAAGCAATTATATTCACAATCTAGATTAGTATGCATACCTCATCAACTGAGGTTAATTACTGTGCCTAGACTACAGCACTATTAATATACAAACTGTGTGCATCCTTGCAAAATGCTTCATTTGCTCAGGAACCTAATTCTTCCACATATATAAGCTGAGCTATGTGAGTTTAAATGAAGTCAACACTGGAGCCCAGGCAGTGTATTATTTGTAATAGGACACATTTCATTTTGAACAGCTAAAAACTTCTTCCAGAAGAATTACCTTCTGAAGTTACACCCAAGAACCTCTCATTACTTGCAGTTGTAGGAGAGATTAAAGCAAAATGTAGGCACACTGAGGTTTAATTATGTATGCACATCTAGAGGAAGTGATAAGCTGGGGATCTGCCATTACCTTGATATTTGGAAGATAAATAGATATCTGAATAAATAAAAGCCTTCAGCTTCTGCAGCTGTCACTAACATATTTCACCCTAATTGCAAAATATTTATTTTGAACACTAGAACACACAGCAAGGAAGCTAACATCAGCTGGAGACAACACTCTCAGTTGCTGACTTTTGCAAATTAACAGAGTCATGGGGGAGAGAATAAGGATGGTTCTTATGCTCTTTACATGAGAAAGGAAGGGAAGAAGGAATAAAAGAAAAAAGGAAAGAAACCCAAAGGGAATGAAAGAACACACAGAAGAAGGAAGAGGATCATCGGCTTCTCCATGGTTTCTCTATTGACAAAATTTATTGCATCTTATTGTGTGCCTTAGCGTTCACATAGTACATAGCACACAGAACTTAGAGGGTATTTATTGAATAAAAAGAAAGAATAAAATTGACCCAAAATAGTTATTGGGTATATTTCTTTATGAAATGTACATTGTGTCGTTACATGTGAGAAGCCAACGAACCCCCCAAAGCTCTTCCTTTTCTTCCTTTAACACTGGAGGGTTTTGAACTAGTCACATTATTGATATCATGCGGGTTTCTACAAGTAAAACATTCTCTAAATATCTGCTTACTAAACAATATAATGGCATTACAGAATCATAACAAAACTTTACTTCAACAAGACAGCCCACCCTCTCTACATATCTGTCAATTTTGTCAACATTTACTCAACATCTGACTGCTAGGGAAGGAATGTACTGAGAGAACATTTTAAACATATTCATATACATTAAACCTATGCACTGTATATTCTACAACTGACAATCTCTTTATTTATTTAGTCCAATTCATTTCTCACACACACCTCCAACTCCCAGCACAAAATCAGAAAGTGACGGGAAAGTGATATAGGGAGCCACTTGGCATTCCTGATGTTGGGATTCTGGGGCCCTGGGTTGTGTGCTCCACCACAAAAGTGAGCAGGAAGTGAGCCAAAGGTCTGCCAGAAAGCACCTAGGTGAGCAATTAAGGTGGAGGCAACAATCAGGCAGAAGCTTTGGTATTCTGACCACACATCACCCACTGCAATTCTTCAAATGAGGCAATCTGAGGCTCAGTTTGACCCTCTTCCTGCTCTCTGCATTTCCTTTTCTTTTTAAGAAGATTCTGGCATCAGAAGATGATAACTAAATGGTAATGTGTCATTGTTCTGATGAGTAGGGTTACAATGCTTGAGACAGATAGAAACATGTGAGAGGCAGTTGGATGGCAGATCAAAGGCATTTCCTGACCAGAAGGTGGAAAATAGCAATCGAGACTTTCAGCAAATGCACTTACGAAACTGGCGGAGCTTCTTAGGCATTTATTATAAGCCAATTCAGACCCTTAGGGTTATTGAAGATTTTGTGAAAAGCACCTCTTAACTGACCAACTGTCAATTAGCAAAGGAGAAAACGCCTCAAGTACTCCATTATGATGATGATCAAATAAACGGGCTTTGATTACTATAATAACGGTGCTATAATGTATGAAAATCTTCAGTTTTAGATATGAAAAGAATTCACAACAAGTGATCATCTATAAAATCTACCATGGAAGACTATGAGTATAATTGCTCAGTGATGCCAATTTACTTTTCTTCCTCCAACTTCTCAGGTGATGTACTATAATGAGTAACAATAATCATTACAGTTTGATCATGCTAATCTAATTTTCTGGATGACTTATCAACCTTCCAAGGATGTCTTTCTTCTAATTTCTGATCATTATATCAGTCAACAATTAGTCTAGGATGAGAAATGCAGATTATATGACACTGGCTGAGATAGGACTCATAGTGGGTATTTAGCCTTGTGTTCTAGTGTTTGATTACATTCATGTGTGCGTGTGTATACTCATGAATATATGTATGCATTTTATGTGAATTATACATACAAACTTACATTCATAGACATAAACGTGACTTTCTGATTTTTTTATCTTATTTTACAATAGATGTACTTGAAACATTATTTAACTATTTTTGTACTGAATCAGCCTCCCAACACTTCAAAATAAATAAGATTAAGAATCAGAATGTCTATCTAAAATGGATCACCTTCTGTATCAGACCCAAGCACTTGAAAAACACCATTTCAAAGCATTGTTCACACATCACTGGTGTGATGTGGGACTTAGCTGAACAGGCACTACTCTTCATTTTTTCTGATTTGTCTCTGAGTAGTCACCAAGTTCGTTCAGTCTTAACTGTGTCAGGTGAAAAATCAGCATAATACGTGTTTGGGGGATGCCACATATGAAATGATTCTGCCTTTAACATAGTAGAGCACTCAAGTGTACTCATAGCTGTACCCCAGTTCATGATTTCTTTATACCTAAACCCTATTTTGTGCTGTTTCATGAAAATTAGTCCTAGTCATGAGCTTTCAATATCACTCAAGAGTAAGAACTTAAACATGACACTAGAGATGCCTTGCTGGTGTGCAGGTGATGTAGACCAGGAGAGTAACACAGTTTAACCCTGTTGATTCATCTGTATTACCAAGTATTTGATTGGACTTAGGAAAAGGACCTTCATTTGAACTTTCTCAACGCCTTGGTGAAATTATACAATACACTTGCATAAACTGAATTTGGTGTAGTGCCAATTTATAAATAAAAATAATAAATAAATATTTTATATATAAGCCAGACACTGTTCAGGCCTGAAAAATGGTATATTGATGTTTTCAAGCTCAGAGTAAGTGCAATGCTCACCTCTTGACAGTCCTCTTAGCTGAGTTAGCAGGATTCAGCCAGAGACTGAATCAACTCTACTCCACATTCTGTTTCTATCAACCATGTCTCTTAAATATCCATTAAACACAATAATAAATATCCATCATTAAAATAATCTCTCTGTAGTGTATGGCAAGGCAGAGCTTGAGGAATTCATAGCTGATCTCACTTTCTAAAGTAAAAACCAGTCTCCTTGTTGCCAAATGGGCAGTTATTTGAGAGCTTTACCTGCCAAACCTTCAGGGTCACATCAGCTTTCAAGCACAAGCCACCTTCTTCTCCAGCTGTGCAGTCAAAAGCTGAGCACGTGGAGCTACAGGGCCCAGCTTTGTCTGCCCAACACGAGGTCTGCCTAGAGGGCGCTTTCTCTGGAGATAACTGATCACCTAATCTTTGCTCGATTTGCATTTCAGTCTCAGTTTGCTGCTCCCAACCCGCTTCCTTTCTTCATTATGTTCACAAGTATCAACTATGCATCATAGTTGGAAGCCTAGGGTTTTCCTAGCCCAAGTCTACTTTCTTCCTGTCTTGTCTTCCACTCCTCAAACATACCTTTGTTCTTGTACATTTTATCAACATCTATTCCCTAAAGTACTCCACTCATACACATAGCACCAGAAGACCAAACAAACAAAACTACTGGATCTGAGTTGATCCTGTTGGGGGCAAAGCCGTGTATCTGTCCTTTATATCTGGACTGACACCTGGTAAAGAAATGAACTTCATCTTCCAAGCCCCTTTATCTTTCTGCTGAAGTATCAGAATTGCTTCAAATGTTTCAAATAAATAAAAGATTGCAGATTAAAAGGTTACCTGCCACAGCTGTATCTTTAAATGTTAAGCATCTTTTCAAAAATAAACTCCTCATGTGCTTATTAGCTTTATAAATATCTAACACATTCCTCAATTCTTTATCAGCTTCAAAATGAGATCATCTGTGATATGTGCACATCATGTATAGATACTGTGTAGGGTGATGCATAGATTTTTAAAATCGACTATCATGATGAATATAAAGGGTGTTAATTTCCCTTATTAAAAAGTTTAATATTATTCTCAGAACTCATTTCTGTCTTACAGTAACAGCAGTGGTGGAGTTGAGACTGGAGAAATAGAATTTCACAAATGGCTAAACAATTGACTCTTCTCTAGTTATTTACTATGAATGTGAGTTAGACCATATTAACCCACAATGACCAGACCACATTGTGACAAACTGATTATTCTCATGTACTAGTGTTATGCACTCAGAAGCTGATGCAGCCCATATTTCTTGGACATGTTGTAAATCATGTATCACTACAGCAGAATCAAAATAATTTGGAATTTCTAGGTTCATTGCAGCTGCACAGATTTAAAATACAGCAGTTAGAATGGTGAGCTTGATGTACTATGACTCTATCGTTTCCCTCCCATAAGGACTTGAACCCTATAATCTCCCTGACAAATCCTAAGTGTACTCATTGGGGCGATGTTGTTATATATGTGGGGATATTTTTCAAATTCTTCTCTTCTGCTTTTTATTGCACAAAATGTTTTGGAAAATATTTAAGTTCATGAAATATCTAAAAAAAATCTTGAAAAAGAACTACCTTTTATAATTTGTATTCATTGAATAAAAGTTTTTTAAATTTTCATTCACTGAATGTGTATTTGAGGAGATGAAATGTGAACATTACAGGAACAGAAATTTGCTTTGATAGTGAAGAAAGAAAGACATCGTATAGTTGGTATTTTAAGATGTAAGAGCAGGGTCTATTCACAATGCAGATAAATAAGAGAAAAAGCAAAATGATACTTCTGTTTTTCTATCAGCAGTTTGGTGTACAGCCTATTGACTTACTATAGATTTTCAGGAAACACATAATGCTTTGTCATTTAGCCTAAAAATCTACTCTGAAAGCAGAGGTGCTTGCCTACTTCAGTATCAAGCCTGGAAACACAGGGCATATACATATTTCATTCTAAAGTGGCTTGAGGTTTATTTTATAGTGAATTTCACTCTAAACCGGTGCAAAATGGAAGTCATTTTTCTCTAGCCATATTAATTCTCGTTTAAGAAAGAGAAAACAATCAGACAAAGGATGTGAAAGTTTATTAAATTCACACCTCTGAAATTTAATTTCTACTGAGTTAACTGTGATAGAATACCAGACTTTTCAAAGAATCAGGGAGTTATGACTGTTGCAAAAAAAAAAAAAAAAATGCCAGGGGCATTGGGTGATGCTAAACTTACCTCAGTGGGAGGGAAGCCCCGGCGCTTTTCAATCGATTCAGTTACTTTCTATTTGCCTACTCGGGCATGTTATATGGAAAACACATAACCGAGAAAATACTGAGTCCTCTGCCTGAGCTTTAAGGTAGACCTTTTAAAGTATAAAAAGCAAGGGTGAGACATTGAAATTTAACTTGTATTATTTGTTTTTGAAGTTGCCTCTTTCCTTTGAAATTCTACAAGAAATAACTCCAGAAAATATTCTTTTTTCTTACTCTTTTCCCCAATGAAACACGTTCAGAATGGGAGTTTCCTTCGTAGAAGAATTTGAAAAACCAGAGACTGAGGCATGATGCACAGGGCCTGCTCAGGTCCTTTGTGTATATATTATGGCTTACAGTTCAGTGTTTTTATGGGGTTCCTGAGTGTGTGAACAAGTGTGTCTCTGGTTTTTGTGCCTTCTTTTGGGGATCTTTCCCTTCTGTTTGCTTTGTTGAATTCTGATGTGTTAGTTTTTGTTTTATCTTATTATATTACATTATATTATTATCCCTTAAAAGCCTGTTTTATTTCTAGTGAGAGAAGGAAAGGGAGTGGATCTGGATGGGAGAGGAGAGGCGAAAAAACTTGGAGGAATAAGGGAGGGGAACCATAATATAACCAGGATATAGCACACGGGAAAAATTTATTTATTTTTCTTTTTTTGGGGGGGGGCAGAAAAGGGTTTATTTGGTACTTCTGCATTGTAGTCCTTCATTGAGGGACATCAGAACAGAAACTCAAAACAGGGCAGGAACCTGAAGGCAGGAGCTGATACAGAGGCCATGGAGGGGTGCTGCTTACTGGCTTCCCCCTCATGGCTTGCTCAGCCTGCTTTCTTGTAGATCCCAGGACCACCAACCCAGGGATGGTACCACCCACAGTGGGCTGGGCCCTCCCACTTCAATCACTAATTACCTAGAAATTGCCCTACAGCTGGATCTTATGGAGGCAGGGGGATCGGGATCCATCCCTGGTGCATGGGCAGGCTTTTGGGAATCCAGTACCTGTGGTGTGGCGCCTTGCACAGCCTTGGTGCGGTGGGGAGGGGCTTGGATCTGCCTAGGCTCAGTGTGCCGGGCTCTGCTGACTCCCCATGGGAGACCTTGATTTGGGGGGATGTGGGGATGTGGGGTGGCTTGGGAGGGATGGGGTGGGAGGAGGGAGGAGGTGGGGTCTGTGGGTGGTATGTAGAGTGAGTAGAAAAGTTCTTAATAAACAAAAATGAAAAAATAAATAAATAAATAAAAGTTAAAAAATTAATAAAAAATAAATAAAATACCAATGTCAGAGTACCCTTCTAAAGATACTTGTTGTTTTGTGTGCTTGCTTGTTTGTGTTTTTTAGAGGAATTCTACCAACATCAAGCCATGTTTGGCCATTATCATCTGCTGCTATTATCAGCAAATGGCACTACTGTGCCTCCTGAGTTCTAAGAAAAATTTATTTTCAGTAAGAAGAAAAATGACTTGTTTTATTTTTAGTTATGTGTATATGAGTGTATTTGTGTGGGGGTGTGCAAATGTGAGTGCAGGTGCCTGTAGAGTTTAGACAAGGGTATTGGGGCCCTTAGAGCTGGGGTTACAGACGGTTGTGAGCAGCCTAGAAGGGTGTTGGGAACTGATCTCTGTCCTTGGGAAGAGCGGCATGCCTGCTTAACCACTGAGCTGTCTCTCCAGCCCCAGAGTTTTGAACTCCTTGTTCTTCCTACTTACCGGCCTTCCCTCCCCTCTGCCAGACACTGCTGTTCCAGCCCAGAACAGCTAAGAGCACAGGAGGCTTTGGCGTTCTTAGCAGCACGGTGCCTTCATTGTCATGGTTGAGCAGGAAGAACTAGTCTGCTACATACAACCTGTCTTCTCTCACCCAGCATTTTCTAGAACAATCATCCAATGCTCCGTGTTACCAAAACAAAATGAAGGGGTAATACTGCTGCAGCTTTGTGAACCTCCTAACACTTGTTAAATTATTGTAACTTTTTAGCTCCTTAGGCTTTAGGCCGTGGTCCATGGTGTAGAATCTGTTAGGATAAGCACCATCCTGCACACAGGATTGCTAGTAACATGTACTCAGGAATGAACTTTGATCAAATCTATACTGCTTAGCTACTTGCTGGGATTTCACAGGGTAGCAACCTTTCGGAGAATTAGATTTGGTTCACATTAACTCCTTTAGATATTTATATACTGGTGCACTGCACCAGAGGTCCTGAATGCTCCACTTTTAACCAACTGATAAGTAACATAGCTTATTTTCAACCACAAAATATGTTTTCAATTAAAGAAAAGAAAAAAGAATATTGACTACTAGAGAGCTAAATTGAAGATTTTATTTCACAAGTTATACTTCCTTTATTTGGAAATATGTCCATGCTAAATAAATTTTTGGAATAGTGATTTTATCTTTCTGAATAAAATCTTAGATAGCTTCTCTGCATGCTTCTCTAATTTTGGTGGTGTTCTGTACACCTAGCTGTTTGGAGTTTTGTTTTTTGTTATTCTTAGTTAAAGGCTTTTCTTTTCATTTATTTTTTGTGTGTGAGTGAATGTGTGTGTGTGTGTGTGTGTGTGTGTGTGTGTGTGTGTGTGTGTGTGATACATACAAACCAGGGCAAGTATGTGGAGGGCACTGGTGAACTTCTGGAAATTGGTTTTCTATTTCCACAGTGTGAGGTCTGGGGCTCACATTCAGGTTGTCAGGATTGACAGTAAGCACCTTTTCCCACTGGCCCATAGAATGTTTTCTTTAAGGACACACAATACTTTGATAGATACATTGTTTGCTGAATTTCACATTTACATGCAACTGAATCCACCTCAGAGATATGAAAGAAGGCAAAACTGGTTGTGGTTAGTGTTGCTTTTTTATCCAGTGGTTAATTAACATCACTGCCTCCTTCCCATCATGCTGCATGTTCGTTTCCCACGGTGACCCGCCGTCTGAAATCAGGATAGCAATTCAGTGTATGTAGTTTTAGGAAAGGCTGGAGTACAGATCTCCAAAAAGGTAGAACTAAACCTCCAAAGATGTAGAAAACAGCAAGATGGACAGTAACAGTATTGGCATTCTCTTCTGGAAAGGGAATGCAGATGTTGATCAGGGAAAAAAATGTCCATTTCTGGCATTTAGCAATTACAAATCCTTGATGAAGTGAACTGGGTTGAACTTCCCTGCTATATTAACTTGGCTTGCATACGGAGAAAAGTTATTTCAAAGTCAAGAGCTAGAGAAGTTCCACACAGTGGTTCACCGTGTGCAGTATCACGATGTTCGAGATCCCTTTTCAAGCACAAGGGGTCATTACGAGATCAAGACTCACATCCCAATCCAGAATACACACTGCTTCGTGAGCGCCCTCATTGTGTGCCTATGTTTCACATTTCACTTACTAAAATGTGAACGTTCGTATCTGGACTATCTATTATCCTGCTTATAAACTTAGAGGGCTTAATTTTGATTTAAGGTTCATCCCAAGCAACTAAAGAGTTAAGGGGTATGGGGGCTATGAAATGGCTCCCAAGCCTGAGGACCTGAGCCAATCACTGGTGGAAAGAAAGATCCAATCCTTGCTAGTTGTCTTCTGACCTTCATACAGGCGGCTCTGTGGCAAGCGCGCGCGCGCACACACACACACACACACACACACACACACACACACACCATACACACTCCAAATAAATAAATAAGAGTAAAAACAGTTTAGATAAAGGAGGGCTTAGTAAAAGAAACTCATTCATTTATTTGAGGCTTTCTCTATGCCAGGCACTGGCCTGAGTGCTTTAAGCACTGTTCTCTTGACTTCCACGGTCTGAGCATCTCTGTCCTGAATTGTACTTCTGGGCACTAGTGTCTTGATTAGTTAGATTTGTACATTTTTTTTTTAACTTAATGAAAGAACCAAGTGTGGTAGCGATTCTCATCCCATTTGCACACACAGAGCAAGTCGTGTGCAAGGTTATGTTGGTGAGAGTGGGGCAGGCAGGGATTGCACAGGGGTCCATTGTCATCTCATTCCATACCTCTCCTCTGATCTAGAAGATTCCACACTTTACTGATATGAATTTCTTATTTAAGTGAGAGTAAAACTTCCTATGGTGCCCCTTAATGAGCAGTTACTTTCTTATCCCACTGACACATAGTTTAGCCTATCTATATACTTATTTCAGTGCATGGCCTATTCCATAATCAGATGATAACAGTAATCACACAAAATGCCAATCCTGATGCTCTGCACTTGGTAGAGCATGTCTACACAGCAGTTTCCCTGAAGATGTTTGTTAATGCAAGCACCCAAAAGTGAAGTTCCATTATTGTAAAAGTAAGGGCCACAGCAGGAGGACTTTTACCGAGAAAGAAGAAAAAGACCAAGGCACAGTTTATAACTCCTTCACTTTAATTTTTCCCCGTTTATCTCTTAACTATAATAATAAACACATCTTATTGATTCATGTGTGTGTGTGTGTGTGTGTAGTTGTTGTATTGTCATTTTAATATGTTATTTAATCAGAAAATGAGACACTACCTATAAAGGAAATGGATACTTACATGTATCATGATGACAAAGGTATTTTAAAAAGTGAGTGTGCACCTAACATGCCTTGATTGTTTATTTAGTTTTATATTAACTCTTTATCTGGAGGAGTTTATCAGGGTTCTGCTACTGTATCCAGGCCCTTTTTAGCTGTGTTGCTTTATAGGATGCTAAAAAATGCAGCTGCAGCTATTCTGAACCTTAATCCTGCCTGGGTCTCCTTTAAATATTTTAAAGTGAAAACAGAAGCAAAAGCTCTTTTAGGTTGAACCATCATCCAATACAAGTAAAGGTTTAGCTTCTTTTCTTGTCTCCTTCTGAGGAATGAAATCTGTATTCAGGATGTGATGCTGCTTCTGAAGTACTTGGAGAATCAGAGAAAATGGCCCATTTTCATTTTAATGAATCATGCTGGAGAATAAATTTACATGATGTTAATACTGAGACCTGGAGGATGGTATGTTATAATGCTCATAATAAAGGATTTAGGAAGCATGACAGTTCTGGGCTATGAATTCTGGTAAGCCACTCATGTGTGACTTTGGATAAGTTGCTTGAGCTCAAGGCTTCCTGGTAAATTAAGATGGAAGGCTAGGGAGACGAGGCAGCATGTGAGGAAAAGCAGTTCTGTGAGGCTGAAAGAAGATAAACACAGCACCAGGGTTGGTTCCGCACAGGCTCCTTGGAACTTTCTGCACAGAAAACAGCTGCCCATGCTTGTCGGGGGCAGGGGTGTATGTGTCATTCCTCGTGGGTGGTGCTCCTGAAGTGCAGCTGACAGCAGGTGAAAGGCTCTCCTCTCAGAGCTGGTGGTGGGCAGCAGCCTCACTGGGAGGTAAATGGTAAAGCTCGCAAGAGGGCGGTTGGCTCCCTCTCTCCCTTCTTTGTCAACAGTGGAATCTACAACAGTTTATATTTAATAACCATACTAAAGAGGAATGTGAAGAGGAAATCCATGTCTGTGGAGACCGAGGAAAGGTGGACTCACAGAAGCAGACTGACCCAGCGTAATTCCAGGAGCCATAGACAAAGCTGGATTAGAGAAGCGCAGAACACAAGCACAAGAATGTGCTCACAGGGCCCTGCAGAGGAGACGTCCACCATCATTGCATGGGCTGGCTCATCCAGCCATCAGTGCTCCAGACAGCTCTGGACATCATAGGGTTTATTTGTGTAGGCAGAATCCATTTCCCAAGTGTGATAGATTCAGAGACGCCTTAAAACGGCTGCTGTGTCTAGTAGATTGTCTTATCCAACTGTACATCGATTTCCTCATGAGAAAAATGGAAAGCCATCCAGCACTACAGACCATTGTAAAGACCAAAGGACTTATAGATAAAAAATAAATTTGTTATTTTTACTAAATGTGCATCTTTGGCCAATTTAAATAATAAGATCAGAAAAAAAAAACAGTTAGGAGGGTATAGGAACCAATGATAGTTATCCATAAGTAGAAGGCATATTAATTCAGTTGTTTATTCAATTTGTTTTCCATTCATAATCCCTGTGCATTATAGTCATCCAATGTAAGGATATAAACAAACATTGAAAGCTTAGATCTCTCCAAAATCATTTATGACATACAATCTTCAGTCTATTTTAGAAAAGAAAAAAAAAAAACAAAAAAAAACCAAAAAACCTCTGGCTAGGTTTTTGTCCTGAGTCAAAGTTTACATAGGCTTATTTCAAATCAGTGATTATCAAAATTGCTTACAAGTCGCATGCGCAGTAAATATCGTTGGTGTGATTCTCGTGTCTTTCATTTCATTTTATGTGTTTTATAGTGTGTACCACCTTCATAATTCTCCAAGAAAATGCAATGGGCTATTACACTAGTCGAGCATTGAGATGATGTTCATGGGTTTTAAAGCATGTTCACTGTAATAACCAAATGTTCTGTTGCACCTGTATATGGGAGTGGTCCTGATATCAGTGAATTACACACATACCTCACTGGAGGGTTATGCAACCTCCAGCCCCGATGTTACTTATTCCTCATGCAAACTACCTCAGACTGCTTTTGACCCATGTGAATTTCTAAAGACATGAGTCTTGAAATACTTTGTTTCCTTAGCATGTAGGATTGTGAGTTATACATAGTAAAAAGACAGATCAAAAGATAATTTTCTCCTTTAATAGAAAATGTATAAAAAATTAGATATCATCTGCTAGAATGGATTTTGGGAGAAAACAATCGAAGCCTAACCTTTTAACATTAAATTTCCACATTAGGAATGAAACTAAATTTTCAGTCTGAAGCTCAAAAGTATACATTTGCATTTGAAGTATACTTTATTATGAATACTGACTTATTTGAGTTATGTTTATTATAAATTTATTTGTACCCCACCCTGGGCAAGGATTCTAGAAGGAAAATCCAGATAAATCATTAAAGAGAATATTTTTGTGTGTTTATTGGGAAACATATAAAGTAATTCATTCACTTATTTCCTGACTTTGCAATGTGTTTAATCCCAGTCATGATGACTGCATGGAAGAATATGCAATAACCCAGACAAGAAATGTCTTAATCCTGTGGAGGTTGCAAGGTGGGAAGAAATCAAACATAAGTTAAAATGTGGAGTGAAATCTATGGAACAAGCCCTGGTCCCATGTGGTTGGTGGACCAGTCAGACTCAGGAAGATAAACCCCACAGTTCTCACAGGCAGAATCTAGACATTTAGAATAACAAAAGGAGAATGGAGACGATATGGGGCGAGGTTAGAAGAAAAGACTATGTAGGGTGGGATTGCTCATGGTCCAGGTACATGCACACTTGCACAAAAAAATCATAAGAAGCCCATTGTACGATTGATGTACTTGGATAATATACTTAAGTGTGTGGATTCTTTTACCTGGTCTGTAAGTCCCAACAGCAGCTGAGTGAGAAATCACCTTAGGGACAGTATTTACAGCTGCAGAATTATCTGTGGGGCTAGAGTTTAGAGACAGCCATCAAATCTTTGTTTGTTTAATAAACCTAAGGCATAGTGCCAAATTGGTTAAATGTACCATGTCTGAGTTCACTCGAGCATGTTACTGCAGTGAAATTAAAGAAGAAACAGAAAGGGAACTGATCCATTATAACTAGCTACAATAAAGGGCACTAGATTATATTAAAACTTTTCTGTATTTGATGTACAATGTGTGTGATGCTCGCAACACAGTTTCTGAAAAGTTCTTTATGTCTTCCTGGCTGACTCAGATCCCTGTATCGCCTCTGTTGGCTTCCCATGTTAGTATCTTTATCAATACAACCATATTTTAAATTATTCAATGTTTCCACACTGTATGTTTTATCTATATGCTTGAATACAATAAAGAAATTCTTGTTTGTTAAGCCACGAGCAAATTTGTTTATACGAAATTAAAGCTGGGAGGCAGTGTGTACCCCAATTCGTTCCCGTTTCCCTTCCACCCCGCTTGAGCCAAGCCTGATTTAGAGAAGACAAACTCTTTCTATTGTGTTTCTTTTCCTCAGGCGGCCTGATTCACTAAGAGACTGAAGCACTTCGGCATCAGGTTTTCTGTCTAGAATTCAGCAGTGAGAAAACTGTTCCCTGTGGGGGAATCTGGAAGGCAATGGAATTGTAAGGACACCACTTCTATCACTTTAAGAAATTTACCGTCGCTCAGAAACAATAGGACATTTCCCCCCATAAACTTTAAAGGGGGTTAAATTGTGCTTGTAGGTAAGAGGGGACTGAATCCATGCACAAACTGGTGGAAGAGAGAGCTGTGAAGAGGAAACTCATGCCTTTACAAACACGGCCTATGTCTCTCACAGCCTTGAAAATATGAGGTCACTTGAATTAATGGCTGGACTTTGTGTTTCTAGTTCCTGGATGACTGAATTTTTTTAAAAAAAAAAGAGGGGTCCCACCCAATCTGATTGACAGGAACAGTGGATGACAAGTGGATCAGGGGAGTTGACCTGGATAGCATTATAGGTTCCCTGTAACTGGTAAGATCTGCACCAGCTGCTGCGAAGGTAGCACACAGGCAGAGAGTACCAGGCAAAGCTACACCAGTTACTACACTATCTGAGAAAACAGTTGTGTGTCTCCAGTCTCTAGACAAGCCCGCATAATCAAGCTTGTTCCATGCCTATACTGCGTGTTCAGTCTTTGTACTTTTCAGTCTTCTAATGTTCAAGGTTTTTCTACCATCTCTGAATGTGCAATGCTGATCACAGGTATTTCAAGTATCACTTGGAAAATCATTTGTTCTTTGTCTTGCCCCTACACTCGCTTTTTCTTCCAGAAGTCTTTCTCTTCTGAAGTCAGAAACACCTCATCAGTCCCTAACCCAGCTATAAACCATGCCTGCCTGGCTATAGAATTAACTAGTTGTGTGATCTCCTAACACTCAATGAAGTCCGTTTATTTCATGGTTGTAGCTCTTAATCCACTTGCCATACTAGGCACCTAGTAGATATTTGTTTAATAAATACTTGTATTGAAAACTGAGATAAATATGACACCTGGGGGCTGAAGCAGCCTTCTGTTCCAATTTTTCACTCAATGTAGGGTATCAAGACGTAGTCCCTTCTCCCTGGACTCCAGCACCAGGCCTCCTAACCTTCTTTCCTCCTCTGTTTCAACCCCCTTGGCTCAGGTAGTCTGCCTTCCCAGTCCCACCCATGCATCTCCTACTTGACCTAGTTTTTTAGGAAGAAGAAGAATTAGGTAAGAAGCTTGGGGACCAACAGTCTCAGTCTTCTGTTCTCCCAAAGGAAAGCTTGATTGAATATTTCCCAAGACGTGGAGGAGAATTTTGATCTTGAAATCCTTGACAACCCCAAAGAAGGCAAGTTATAAGAAAACAGATCTCCTCTCTTTACAAGCCCCCAGGCCCAGGGACTGACATAAGATGAACTCTTAGAGCTGTCTTTATCACCCACTGCCTTTATCCTTACCCGGATGTTGCAAACTATCTTTCCTGAGAACAGCATCCTCAACCCACAACTGCCTCTGTTTCCCAGAACAAGCACCACAGGGAAGCACAGGCATACCCCCGTGAGAGTGCGCATGCCTGCTGCTGAGTTCAAGCTGCCCTTTCTCTAAGCTGTGTGACTTGATCTAACCACTTCCAAATTTTCATCTCCTCATCTACAAAATGGAGATAATAACATCAACTTTACAGGATCACTGAGAGGACTAAATAAGAAGGGCAATAAGTCAAATGCCAACTGCTTAGGGCATGAGAATGAGGAAGCTTAAGAAATTGCCCCACCTGCGCCTGTAAAACAAAATTATTTTCTTCCTCCATGAGTTGATAGCCTAACTAAATGTTTGTCTGTTTGTTTGCTCCTTAAGAAAGCTTTAAATCCATTAATTAAAAGCAAAATTGTCCTGTATAATTCTACCCACAACTGATCTGTTTCTTTTTTTTTAACAGCACAGAAGTTGGAAATGCTGTGTAAGATTTTGTATTCTCTCCCATTGTCTCTGTATGGTCAATTAGATTGTCAGGACTTAGAGGACAAGGTCATCATCTGCTCTAAAGTGCTCATTGAGGGTTTAGTACTAACATACCAAAAGTAAACAATAAGAGCCTATTGGCTCAACAATGGAAGGAAATACTGAAAAATAAAAATTGTACATTCTTTATTGGAGTGACTCTAAGTTTTCCCAGAATTGTTTATTACTGTTCCCGAGTACTAATTTTAATTGTGGAAAGAATGTAAGAGAGACCATTCATAAAGTTTCTGGCATTGTGATGTATCTTTAATCTTTTGCTGTGAAATATCATCACAGCCAAACCCAGTGATATAATAGAATGTAATCTATTATCATAACAAGTTGCTGGGACTCAAATCACTCACCATGGCAGTTTCTTGTCATCTTGCCATGCCCAGGCTCTCCCTCTACTGTGTGTGACATAAGCTAATTTACATGTTTTCTGTATAAAGGAAAATCAAAGAAGTCTGATCATTGATGTACGAATATCAGGAGTAGCTCAAAATTGATGTATCATGTTTGCCTACTACATTCAGTATGCAAATGAGATGGGTGCATTTGCATATTAATCTATTACAGTTTTAATCATTTTTGAAAGTGCCCATTTCCAAAGCTTAGGTGCCACAGGTAGTTAAACAGCTAAATTAGAAATTGACTAGAACAGGTATGATGGCCCAGGTGTCTTGTTAGTCATACACGGAATTTTTATAGCATAAGAAAGACTTCTCTGCCTTGACAAGAGGTTATTCATCTACATTTAAAACTGGCAAGACATTACTCCTTTCGTGGTCTATTCCTGTCACTCCACACACCATGAACTCCAGAGCTCCGTTAATGTGTTGGAAATCTTACATATGGGAGATGGGGCGGGGAGCATCTGTCCTTCACACTCAAGCTGCATGCTCTTTCTACTCCAGTCCTTTGGACATTGTTGTCAACTCCCTGCTCCCAAGACTAACTCAAAGTAGTATCACACCTGCTGTAAGGCTTAAGGGCTCTCAGCAGCCAATTCATGGTAGCACTTGCGGTAGACTCCCTCATGTGTAGCTGTTTAATGCCTTGATGGCTGTTTAATGGCTTCTATCAAACACCTATTCCTGAATGACAGTTACAAGCCCCAGCTAAGCAGAAGTCACACAGCAGTGGAGACCATAGAGATTATTAACACAGTACATCAGCTACCAAAACAGTTAGGGTTTGCCCAGCCCAAATTCAAACGTAACTTACTAAATTTGTAGCTGCATGATGTGGGGGAAAGATAATAAAGCATTAGCTCTCTGCTGGGGGGGGGAGGGAAGATGGAAGGGGAGGGAAAGAGGAAGGGGGAGAAGGGAGTGAAAGTGAGAGAGGAAAATTTACTTTCTTTGCTTGTCTACAATCAAGCACAGCTTATTCACACATTTTAAATTAAACTCTTAATAGCTAAGCACAAAGAGCAAACACTCGGAAGTGGACTGGATGTAGCATTTCCTGGGAGGCTCTCATGGAATTCTGGTTTATTATGTCACTTTATGAGCAAGAAGATTACATTTTTTTGAAATGCAATTTATCTGCATGAAAATATTAATTTGGAGGTTATTATTACAGTATTGGATTTCAAAGTAATTCTCCAGCTTGTTAAAACCCATGAAATGCTATGTGCCTTTCATGCCAAAGTATCTACAATCTGGGAGGGAGAAAGAGATAAAATTCCCCAAGTCCAGGGCTATCTACAGGCTCACACTCTACTTCCTGCAGGACACATGCATTGCAGCCTCTTAACCATTTTTTTTCAAGATCATTTGATTACTTCCTCCCACATGTTTCAAAAACAGATAGTTTGCTTTCTCAATTAGACATTCAAACAACCCTGGATTTGAACTTTGTGGTTTTCAGATTTCCCTCTTATAGTAAAGTTGAGTTACAAGAAACAAGTATTTCAGAAGGCTGACTCACTATTTACTGTGCATGACAATTCCTGTTGTGATATCATATATCATGTTTCTAATTGGGTGGGTGTGAACTAAGTAGAAGCATATCAAACTTTACTATGCTACTCGGAAAATCAGTATTTTCCATTTATAGGCAGGGTGCTTTTATATTACCAAATGATAATTTATATTTACTAAGTGTGTGGTATTGAAGTGTAATTGACATATTATTTAGAATTTAAAGAAGAAATCTGGGGATAATGTAAATAAATGATCAGGAAAATATTTTTTGTTTGATTTTTGCTTCTCTAAGGGTCACTATTTTTGTTTTCATTGATTAGAAGTTGGTATTCCAGTTTGCTTGCTTTTTGTCAATGTGATGAAACAGTAACCACAACAAATTTGGGGAGGAGAGGGTTTATTTCACTTTACTGTTATAATTCATCCATGAGGGAAGCCAAGGACCTAGGAAGCAGGAAATGAAGCAAAGACCAGGGAGGAACACAGTTTACTGGCTTGCTTAACCACTTATCTTACAGAGCTTAGATATTCTACCTAGGGATGACACTGTCCACAGTAGGTTGGCCCCATTTACACCAATTAATGACCAAGAAAAGGCCTCAAAGACATGTCCAGGAGCAATATGACAGAGGCAGTTCCTCAACTGAGGTTCCCTCTTCCAAGGCAACTCTATGTTTGTGGCATATTGTCAGCTGAAGATAACTATGACAGTGGCCTTGGAGTGAGGTACTAATAGGACCCTATAGTAAACAGACTAATGCCTTTCCCAAGTGTCCATTTCCTAATCCTCAGAAAGTTAACTAGGTTATCTCACATAGCAAGGGGCCTTTACACATATGAATAAACATGTTGAGATGGAAAGATTGTATTTGAATATCTATTTGGACACTTACACAAGGGGAGCAGAAGATGAAATTAGTAGATGTCATGACAGTGGAGACAGAGAGGGATAAGGCAATATGAAAAGGAGCCACAAAAAAAGAAAAAAGAAAAGAAAAAAAGAATGTGAGTTGCCCTTTGAGCTGGTAAGCCTCAAAGAGAAAGGTTCTTTTTCGGAGCAGCAAAAAGGAAGCAGCTCTTAGCATCCCTTCAGGAAGCCCTGAAGGATTCATCTGGGAAATCTATATCCAGGGCTGACACCAAAGCCATTGTTTGTCAGCCACACGTTTTGTGGCCATATGCTACAGCAACAGTAGGAACCCAACACAAACTTCTCAGTCAGGTTCTGTCCGCCAAAGGGGTGGACAGATGCACACATCTGCTGTGTTCTGAAGCCTTCCTCCTTGACGAAGGGTTGGTGAGACGGTGTCCTCCCTGCCATGCGTGTTCCACTCTCCTGTACTCACATTTTTCTGAGAGGAAATGGATGTTACACTGTGGTGATATTGTGTGCCTCAAAATACTGTACACCCTAATAAACTTATCTGGGGTCAGAGAAAAGAACAGCCACTAGATACGGAGGCCAGAAAATGGTGGCATATATACATTTAATCCTAACATTCTGAAGGCAGAGATCCGCCTGGATCTCTGTGAGTTCAAAGCCACACTGGAAAAGGCCAGGCTTGGTGACACACGCCTTTAATCCCAGGAAATGATGGCAGGAAGCAGAAAGGTATATAAGGCGTGAAGACCAAGAGCTAGAGCTGGTTAAGCTTTTAGGCTTTTAGCAGCAGTTCAGCTGAGATTCATTCTGGATGAGGACACAGAGGCTTCCAGTCTGAGGAAACAGGATCAGCTGAGGAATTGGCCAGGTGAGGAAGCTGTGGCTTGTTCTGCTTCTCTGATCTTCCAGCATTCACTCAGATAACTGGCTCCAGGTTTGTTTTTATTAGTAAGACCTTTTAAGATTCAGGCTACATCACACAAAGGGTGTGATTGGTAGGTGACATGGTCGGTGGTGAGGAAAATCAAAAACGCAAAGGTGGAGACCAGTCCTTAGTGCCCGTTAAGTGTTTGGGGATGGTATCTGAGCTGATTTAAGACTTTAAAAATACATCTTGTTTCTACCATTTGCAGCAATCTTAGTCATAATGCTTTCTTGACTGGCTCTGTTGTTATTATGACTTCTTCACTACAAAGAAGGTTCAGTTGATACTCTTAAACAGACCTTCCTGTTTCTATACAACATCCCACCTTTCGTCAGATTTTAGAAAGCTTGAGTTCCTCATTTCTCAGAAGTAACTGTTACTTTAAAAGTAGCTGTTTAAAAAATACCACAGGAAACCATTTAGGTGCATTTTGAAAGATGTGAACACATAAATATTTCTTCTTTCTTAGCTGAAGCTGCATGAGAACCCACAGAAGGCCAAGCCAGAGCTTTCCCGGGAAATTGTATTACTTGATGATACATAGACCAGACCTCGTCAGATTTCTGCCAATTCTGGATCAACCATCATACTTGAATCCCAAAGTGAAAATTGTGTTTTTGCCTCTTTTCATTTGTTCCAAGCCCCTGGATTATTTTCATATTCATTTTATTAGCAGGGAATCATGCAATTCTCTGCACTCCTATATTTAAATATCATGAACTTTATAATGTCTGGTTACTTTCTAAAATACGTGTATGCATTGTTGGGAAGCACATGTGCCATGGCATGCATGTACAGGTCAGAGAACTACTTGCAGGAATAAGTTCTCTTTCTCTACCCTGTGAATTCCAGGGACTGAGCTCAGGTCATTCAGCATGGTAGAACTTACTTTACCTACCTACCACCTCACCAGAACATGGGAGCTTCCTTTTGAATATACTTATTCGTTGGAAAGGAGATTCAGTGAGAGATATTAATTGGAGTGAATTTTAGGAGAGTGTCTGCTTAGAATGAAAGGCTAGGGTAGCTTTGGGGTTTAAGACAGATGCAAAGTTGATGTTAGACAGCTTTCATGGCATGGCTCTTCATGTTTCTTTGCTTTTGCTCCTGCTTTAGTGTGTGGTACAGACTTCTGACTTATCTGTGTACAAAGAAGTGTAATATCACTAAGTACCAAATCAACCCTTTTCAAGTGGCACTTCAGCTCATTTAAAATAAAATTTTTATCCCATAAGCCAGGAGGACAATTCTCATTCACAATCTCTGTCTCGGTCCCTCCCCTTACCCTGCTGTGTTTGTGTGCATGTGCGTAGTCAGTAAGCCTATCTTAGCTTTTACTTTGTCTTTAAGCTAGTTGTGGCTAAAGGATGACCCTCTGAGTCAAGGAAGAATGAAATACAATTTTCAAATTTGAGATGCTTCTTCTTAAAACAGAGTATATCCTATCAAAGATCACATGTGAAGGTTTAGTCAGATTTTATTTGTGTTCATTTAAACCTCTTTAAATGCACCTTGTGATTTTAATGTTTTATTAAGAAAATATTCTGAAGCCCCCTCTCCCCTCTCTCTAGGAACTGTTAGACTCATCCTCAAGAATGATTATACTTTCTATTTCTGTCTTCGTTTGCAAAGGCCATGGCAATCAATAATAGCTGTAAAATAATGCAGAACAATTAGTTTTTCTTGCATGCCCATAATTTGTGTTGGCATCAGTTGGCGTTAGGTGATGCGTATATCACAGACAGGCAAATTAGGCTGCTGATAATTAAGTTTCAGACTCTCTACCATCATTTTAGTAGTTTTTGCCTTAAGTAAAGGATTTTTTGAAAATATTGAATTCTATCATTCTACTAGCTGCCGAAATAAATTTATTTTTTCTAGAGTCCAGTGAGTTTTTTCAAACATCACTTCCTTAAAAAATAAAATGAGTGAGTATATTTGAGGTTTATCTCACAACTGCTTATGTGTGCATCAAAAGTGAGACTATGATTATCTTCATAACTTCACATCTCCTTGATGAGTCCACTTGTGTAAGACAGAGTTCTCACATAAATTCAAGTACAATATTTGATTTTAAGGAAGTGAGCTGACTTCCATCCTTTCTGAACAGAAACAGAAGAGAAGTGGATGGAAGGAGTAGAGAGGAGGTGGGGGGATGGGAGGAAAGGAGAGAGGGGAAACCTTGATCGGAACATAAAATAAATGAAAATGTTTAATTAATAAAAATAAAAAAGAAAATGAATTTAGATGACAGGGCCGCAGTTAATGCAAATGCACTTAGGTCTTTATAGCCAGAGATGATCAGGCATGTTCAAGCTTTTCCTTCATCCTTCATTTCTTTACGTTAGTTTGCTATTTCTTCCCTGCCCTCCTTCCCGCAGTCTTTTTGCTGTAGGATTCCTAGTCCATAGCCAGCTCCTCTTGCTTGTACACAAGAGAGTCCTGTTGGGTTAATTTTCTCTCATTCTAAATCAGTATGAGTTGCAAGGCAATTTAGAGGAGAGGAAATAGTTGGAACCATAGAGAAGAGCATGCTTTTGAAGTGTGGCTTGTGGTTTATCAACATTTACATCAAATTCCTAGATAAGGAAGATTGATTTTATGCACCCACTATTTGGGTTTGGAACTTGATGCACATTTTAGTAGCAAACCAAAAATTTTGAAGATCTTATACTTTTTAAGCAATAGTGTAAGAAGGAACCGAATTTATGTTCATTCACCACCATGTTTATTGGAGATAGTGAAAGATTTTGCACTTGTGTCCTAGTCATGTTTCTGTGAAAGCCATTGATAAGAGCAACTTGTAGAAGGAAGGATTTATTTGGGCTTTTAGTTCCAGAGGACTCCTTTTACCTCAGCAGGGCTGTGTGGTAGGAGGCAGGCACGGAACAGGAAGCTTAAACTACAAGTTCAAAGCACTGAGAGCAAACTGGGTATGGTTCAAATCATTGAACCTCAAAGTTCATCTCCAGTGACCTATAGCTCCTAAATATACCCAGAGAGTGCCACCAACTGGGGATCAGTTACTCAAATGACTGAGATGATGGGACATCTCATTCAAACCACCAAAACTTGAAAAAGAAGAAAACCAAAGTTGTTCCCACTAGAGGGCAGGCATTAGAATCCATCTGTCCACCTGCTGCTTTTCTTTGGAAGCTCCTCAGTGACCTATCTTGTGCACATGACACAGTAGGGAAAACTTATTTTCTGAAATAAATGTTATGGAATTTGAGGAAAAGTATGGCTTTCTTTCCTGTAAACGAATTCTAAATATATGCTTTTAATTGGTCAATAAGACCATAAACTTTGCTAATTTATTTTTGAAAGTGTTTATTGGGGGTTGGGAGGTAGCTGAGTTGAGGACCAGCTGGATGAGCAAACATGAGGACTTACATCCGGTCTCTCCAGAGCTCACATTGAGAAAGTGAGTCATGATGGTATGCTTTGGCTTATGTGTGTAATCCCAGTGCTAGGAAGGCTGAATGCACAAAATTGTTATTGAGATACTAAACTTATTAAGTTGTGAGGAAGCAAAAGAAACCTAGAATTTTCCTGCAGTAAATAAATGTAGAAAATAATTGATTAAAACAAAGATAAGAAAAACATAAATTCTTGTGATATAAAAAATCTACCACTAGTTTACTTTGGAGTCAAAGAACAATTGATTTCCCCAAATGGCGCTCAGTGTAAATTAGTGGGTGGCAAATACAGTCAGACTTCTTCAAAACACCTGGTTAGTTCTTTCTAACCTCTGAGAAAGAAAATCTCTAATAGTTTACTTTGAATGTAACACACATCAGAAATAAGTATATATCAGCATGTTTAGAAGGCACAATGAACAAATAAAGTGTGCATCTGGTAAACATTCTCCATATCTTGGAAATAATCCATAATTTGAGATTAAGCTACAAAGAAGTCATGTGACTAATTTTTGAATGTATTTTAATAACATTTGTGACAGACTTATCTCCTTTCAAAATGCTGCAAGCTGTGACAAGTTTTCACAATGAGGAGTAATGCTGATGGGAACTGGAGCTGCTGCCCAACAGAATATGTAGTGGCAAGAAAACAAAATTAGGACTTCTCTTCCACAGCCTTGAAGGAAGCAGTGCCTAACTTTGTCTCCTCCTTAGACTGGGTGTGGGTCTCCTATTCACAGTACAATGACTTCACTATAATATTAATTCACTCTCCATCATTCCAAAGGACAGCTGGAAGCTTTTATTGAAGGTTTTTCAACTAAGGTTAATTTTTTTCTACATTAGGTGATGAATTAATAACAAATAAGAAAAATTGACTGTTTCTATTAGGTGAAACATTAATGATTTAAGGAGCACAATTAAAATAAATAAATACATAAATTTATTTATTTAAAAAAAGAGTTCTTTGGAGGTAGTGACAACCATTTAGAAATGAACATGCAGATAAGAGAACATTCCTTGCAAGGCTGAAATCCTTTCAGATTAACCTTGCAAATTTACAAACTAAATTCCATTTCTAGACATGAACCCTATGTTTTCAAAATCCTGGGAAGAAAAACAATTTTTAAATAGGGTGTCTACTTAAATCAGGATTCCTGTACAGGTATTCTCAAAGACAAATGTTCTTTTGTGTTCATTTTTGGTGTTATGTCAGATAGAATATTTGATAAGGAGTGGGATTATCAGATTTGTGCATATACTGTATTTTGCAAATATAATGGTAGCACCAAGAAACACATTAAAAAAAACTTAAGGAAATAATGTTAGTTTTATCTACAGGTATTTATTGAAATGATTTTTAAAAATTCATCTGGGCATTTCTCTGCTTGAGAAGCCCACTCATTTGTTTATCTCAAAAACCACACTGTGAACAGCATGTCTTGCAAAGGTTTGCAAGTACAGAGATCTTACAATAGAATTAGGTGGATTTACTGGTAATTCCATCTTATTTGTTTCCTAACTCATGTATCATCATTTCTGCTCAGCCCAAACTTAGGAGAAGCATACATTCTCTAATAGTGTTTCTTTTCAGAAATGCTTGTAAGGAACCACCTGCCAGTTGAGACAATGATTGGCCCAAACATTTTAAGTAAAATTTAAGATGCAACAGAAGTCTCCCATTGGCCTAGCATAGAATTTCCTTTCAGAGAGATAATCATTCAACTGCTCATTTTTAATCTCCTAAAGGAGTGAATCTTAATCACAATTTTAAGTACTATCTTTGTGTTTTTGTAATACAACAGAAGAAATAAAACAACTGATCATCATTCCTTAATTGTACTTCAAAATGCAGAATGATCATCACTGTTTTATTTTATCTTTGAAAATTTCATACATTGATGCAATAAAATATGATCATATTCAATTCTCATTTGCTCCTTCTAACTCCCCCCAAATCTGCTTTCATACATCTTCCTTTTAACTTCATGTCCTCTTCATTATAATAGCCCACTAAATGTAATTAGTGCTGCAAGTATGTGTGCTTTTGTGGGGCCATCCACAGAAGCATGGGCAAGCTACCAATGGCCATACCTCCAAAGAAGAAAGGATCTTTCTATCATAGCTATTATCGGCTGCCAATTGTTCTCTGTTACAGCAATCTATGCGTAGACTTAGAACTGGCAAGTGCTGAAAATAAGTGACTATGAGTCTTTAGCCCTAAATGGGCCATTATTGGCATTTTAAAGTGACTTTCCCTCTGTTTCTCCACTCCATTTTTTCTTTCCTTCCTCCTATCCATGCTAGGGATGGAATCAAGAAATTCACACACTCAAGAAAAATGTTATACCAAGGAGATATATCCCCAACCTTTAATTTTAATTGGCCCATATAAATCTGTCAGTGAAGAAAGCATATTTCGGGCTGGAGAGATGACTCAGCAGTTAAGAGCACTGGCTGCTCTTCCAGATGTCCTGAGTTCAATTCCCAGCACCCACACGGTATCTCACAACCATCTGTTATGGGATCCAATGCTCTCTTCTGGAGTACAGACATATATATAGGCAGAGCACTCATATATATAAAATACATAAAATTAAATCCTTGAAGAAAGAGGAGGAGGGGAGGGGGAGGGGAGGGGGAGGAAGAGGGAGGAGGAGGAGGAGGAGGAGGAGGAGGAGGAGGAGGAAGAAGAAGAAGAAGAAGAAGAAGAAAAGAAGAAGAAGAAGAAGAAGAAGAAGAAGAAGAAGAAGAAGAAGAGAGCATATTCATAGCCAGACCTCACGTTGGCCTAAATTTATTTCTAAAGGAACTGAAGGAAGTGGTTTACCATCGAATTTTAAGCGTAACACATGATTGTACATATCTATTGATCCAAATAGTATTAAGTGATCACAATACTCTGTTTAATGAGGTCTGGAAGAAAGGGAAGGTAAGAAAGAAAGGTCAAGTGTTTGGCCAATGACAACGTATTTGCCATGGTTAAAGAAAAGTTAGGAACATACATTCCTTGACAAAGTCCCCCATCAGCTACATTGTCAGCTTGGAAATAAGCTCTTATCAATTTAGACAATAACTCACCTAAACACTTCAGACAAACTTCAAATACAAAAGACACGTGAATAGAGACATTTAAACCTCCTTAAACAAAAGCAAATCTACTCAATGGAAGATATCTTTTGTATCCTAAGCAAGCCTATGCAAATATGTGTCTGCTATGTAATAATGTGCATAATAATATGATGATGCTTAAAACTACTATGAGCTTCAGAAACAATAATACCAAACTTGAATTAAAATACTAGCTTGCTTGTTGTCTAAAAACAAATGTAACTTTTTCCAGGTCACTTCCCAACAAAACAATCTCAATCCTTTTGAATGGAATCTTGACATCACTGTGTTAATTTCTTTTTGTTGTTTAGTTTTTTTAAATACTTGGTCAATGTAAAAAATCTGTTTCCAAAGTAACTAATTTGTCACTCAGAATGAAAACAACTTGAGCAAAAAGTTCTTAGTATCTGGCAAAGCAACAGCTAAAACAAGACTGCATGTTGTGTAGTGGGTAGCCATTCCAGCTTTGATCTGGAAGTTCCAACCCCCATTGAGACTTCGGCAACTGTCACGCCTACAAGGCGGGGCCAAGGGAGGCGCCTGGAGACCTGAGATCTGGATGGGCAGCGCACTCACACTCACTCGGTTCCTGGACCTTGGATGGTGAAGGTGGGCCAAGCAGAGCTCCAGAGAACACCGCTTCCCCAGACCCTGCGACCTTACTATCCCTTAACTTGTAAGTTACGCCATTAAATAAATCTCCTTTTAACTACGTGGAGTGGCCATAATAATTTCACCAATAGTGTTGGGAGATAGGAACAAGATTGTGGGTTTCCCTAGAAATACTTCCCGATCAGAGTAATCTTAGGAAAAGGGATGAACCAAGGTACCTTGTGTTTTCCAGTTTAATTTACAGTAGATCAGCAACCAAGAGGTAGAGAGTGTCTACTGTTCTCCTTTCCAGTGGATGCTTTATTTTATGAGGATGCAAACTTTACATTTGGAACTAAATAAAAACTAAGTAAATAGGCAGATAAATAAACTTGTGATTTGTAAGGATTTTCTTACTGGATAAATGGCATGTCTGAGAAGGATAGAGGAATCTAGATGGTGGGTGTTCTGCCAGCTAACCATCAGAATTCTCTATGTTTTTGATTGTATAGTATACACTTTGGTTTAATATATCAAGAAAAAATTTTGATTAAATTCTACTCAGTTTAATTATTTAAAAAAAATCCCCAGATTTCCAAGTATTTTAGTTATGAAAACTAAGCACTAATTTATGTTTAAAAGAATGTTATTTTTTTTGTTGTTGTTTTTGTTTTTGGATTTTTTGTTTGTTTGTTTTTGCAGGAGCATGTCTTTTTTTTTTATTTAATTCCAAGTAATGCGAAATTTCAAACACTGTCTTATCAGGGAGTATTCTAAAATGATAGTCAGGTACCAGACATCTGGCATTGACACTGATCCCAGTGGAATCATCACAGTTAGGTGCCTTTCCCTGTGTCCTGTTTCCTCTTCCAATTGTTACTATTGCAACCTTCCCAGTGAATAAAATATCTGTTTTTCTTGCTACCAATACGAACTAAGGCCTTGAATAAGGTTCAAGTTAATTACAGTAGCCAACAAATATATGTTTATGCATTTTTCTGTTTGCTTTGACCTCAGTTGCACATAGTCTATGAACTATAAACTAATCCCTTAAGAAGCTTAAGAGCTGGAACTCTAGCCCCTTGTCAGAACTAGTACAGCTTGGGTATGGTTCTAGCAACACATACACACACACACACACACACACACACACACACACACACAGAGAGAGAGAGAGAGAGAGAGAGAGAGAGAGAGAGAGAGAGAGAGAGAGAGAGAGAGAGAGAGAGAAAGAGAACAGAGAACACAGCGTTTGGGACATCCACACTTGGGCAGTGTTCAGATTTACTTCATACTCCAGCCACACACTTCTTATAAGTTTCTTGTTACTATTGTGTTTTGTATTTTTTTTTGATTACTCAATGGCTTGTTTTTCTAAACTTTTACACTCAGACCAAAATGAATTCCCTTATTCACAACTGTGTAAGAATAACTTAAATTGTCTGTTATCTGGTAGAGCCAGATGGCCCATGCACAAATCTACAGTTGGCTTCAGTGATTTTAAAAACTACACCAAATGAGTTGTCAGCAGCTTCATAGGCTGTTCTGCTGCCCACTTTCTCAGCATGGTGTGTGGCTCCGCACCCTCCCCCTCATTCTGTGCCGCTACTCAATACGCTGAGACACTAAAAGTACACCACGGGTGTATATGCTCACTTGAAGTTCAACTGTTACTAACTTCTTTAGGGAGGTCTGGCCCCACTGATTTATTCAGCCCTAAGAATTTGGGTCCTCAAAGTGTTTAATGACTTGACCAAGACTGCATCACAGAGCAAATCAAACTTGGACGAGAACTGAGGGTCTTACCTCCTCATTTTTATGTAGCCTTGGGACACATGAAAATGAATACCCTCTTGCCAAAAGAATAGTGACAGTAATTTGAGTTCAAGAGTATTTCCGAATCAACACAGTTAACAAATTCAATGGAAAAAGGTGGACAGGTTTTAGTTTTCCAAGCTCCTTTTGAATGTATTACTCAGGAGTATTGCAAATACATACATAACTCTGTTTCATGGTAAAAAAAAAAAAGTTATCAAAAAATGCCCGCAGTAGGAAGAAATGTTAGCCTAATAATGAATTATGATCTTGTCCACATTTTATTATTAAAGCTAGTAATTATCTTAAAATAACCATAAAAGTAAGTTAGAAACTCAAGTCTCTTCGTATTTTGTATCAGGAAAGCAGATTTACCCAATTTAATTCAAATTTAATTAAATTAATCAAATATATATATATATATATATATATATATTACCTACAGAAAGAAGTTTTGCTTAAAATGCACATTGTGCACATTTCAAAGTTTTCCTTGATTGACGTGGAGGCTTACAAATTGATCTTACACATACTGCTGTTTCAGAGCTGTACCCTTCTGGAAACTTCTGTGCAGAGAGACTTGGCTTATTTACAGATTCTAGAGGGGCAGGATGCAGCTGTTGACTTCTGTATGTGTGGTGTGTGAACGGGTGCGTGTGTCTGGTGAGAGCTGTGTTCACTTGTGTAAATGGTTGTAGTGACCAGAGATTGACTGGAATGCATTTCTCAGTCATGTCCCTACATTAGTTATTTGAAAGAGGGTCTCCCGCTGACCCTGGAGCTTGCCATTTTACCTAGACTGATTATTCCCAAGCTCCCAGGATCTTCCTGTCTCTATCTCCTAGAGCTGTTAGACACCCGTGGCACACACAAAGCTTGTTACATAGATGCTGCAACTGAACTCATGATCTCTCCAGCCCATGGCATGTGTCGTTATATGTGCTCCTGAATTTATAACACATTGGTGCAAACTTACTTTGTTCCAAGAAACAGTTGCTTGTGGATGGAATAGAAATTTTACCAGTTTTGTCTTTATCCTTCTCTTAATACAGAACATAATTCAGAATAATATCATTTTGTGTCTTATGAAGCACAGTGGTTCAGTGGCTTGCAGATGGATTTTCGTATTATAGCATAATCCATAGGATAATAGTGCACCATGAAAGAAAAGGCTGTCTGATAATTTCTCAAGATTTGCCTTCCTTTACATTAGCAGCTTAGTTTCTGAAGCAATCAATAGACAGGTTTATTTAGTTGCTTGACTTTCACGCTGAACTTCAAAGAGGGCACCATTGCCAGTGCCACCCCAATTTATTTGACTGTTCGGATGTATGATGTTACCAAACAGAAGTCACACAAAAGAAAAATTAAAGAATGTGTAATGGAAAATGAAAGAGAAACAATAAACATGAACACCTCTGGGGTGGGACAACTGGGCTGACCAGCTCAACCTATGTTTTAACACAATAAAGCCCTGTTAAGTCCCCTGGTGGCTGTCCAGTCTTAGGACCTCCTCCTTCTGTGAGGGGCTGCACTTCTCTCTGGAGTTCTTTTCTCCAGGAAAGTTCCTTTCTGAAATTCACTCTTTGTGTTCTCAAGACAAAGGGCCTGGAAGCCACTGGTCCTTGGTGACTGCTGATTCTCTTTCACTATAGCTTCCTGAGTTATTATTGATTTGTTGAGGTGAGAAGGCCTCCACTGCACCCAAAGACCCCCGATTTACCCCCGTTTCAATAGTACATCGTTGAGAACACATACAAGCTTGATAAACGTGATGTAGTTTGGTTTCTGGAATAGTTGTTACAAATTTAGAAGGATTTGGAATGTTAAGCAATGATAGAATGTATGAGAGGTTTATAAAACACAATCTGAACAAATTATTGAAGCTGATGTACTGTTAGCATGTACCACGCATCGTGGAAATAAAGAAACAAAGTCAAAGCCTTTACTTGTTTTTAACTGACCGTGTTGGAGAAGAGTCAGTTCAGGAGTGGAGGTCATGCTTACAGGCCTATCACTAGCACACCAGTCCTGCCTGTATCTACATTTTATTTCACTCTAAATGGAAGGTGAATGTCCTTACCACTGTGGTATATAAGGCCTTAGAGGATAGACCCAACTCCAAGCCCATTTCCCACACATTTCTTCATTTTCAGTTCTCATGGTATAGCCACAGCCAAACTAGTCTCATAATTTCTCAAGCAGGACCCTGATTCTCCATATGCCTAGAATGCTTTTCCTGCTTCTGGATACTTCTACTATTCCCACTCCCTTTCTCTCTCACCACACATAGGTCACATAGCTCGCTTTTAAACAAAGCCTCTTTCAATAAAGACTTCATTGACTCTCCTATTGAAAACTGCATCTTCTCATTTAGTCCTAGAAGAAGCTTCATATGTACATACACACACACATACATCCATACATATACACATACATGCTATGGTGAAATGCTGAAGATGTATCTACTTAAGTTTTCCTCTTAACTTGCGGTAGCTTCTTGGACTTCAAGGATGGACTTAATGGCCTTTCACTGATTTAGACTTGAGGCTTAGTGGAAATACTCAGAAACAGAAATTCACTTTCTTATTAATGGTTCTTACTACACTGTAATTCAGGTTCTTATTGAACGTGTTTTTTCTTGACCTAATTTCATTTCCTAAAATTTTTAATGGATGTCCCTAGACACGAGGGCTATCATTTGTTCTGAAAACCAGTATCCTAATGTGTATAAAGTTGTATTTTCTTTCAGTCTGACTTTTGCATAGCACCGATATGTCCCTCCACTAGTGATAAGATTTTTAGACTCCTCATGTATATTCCACACTTCTGCTTAGATTGTAGCCTGGATATGGATTTTTAAATTCACATTCACCTTAAGACATCTGTCTCCATTTGTTTTTCTTTCTTCAGAATAACTATTGTTTGTCTTGATTCCAGGAGGCCATAGCTCTAACCTTTTCATATTGTCTGGTACTTTGAACAGCTACATATGAACAAAACTTGGTATCTACTTCTTTCTAAATTTTATTTCCCCCTTCTCTCTCTTTCTTTCTTTCATTCTTTTGTTTTGTTTGGATTTTTCTAGACAAGGTTTCTCTGTGTAGCCCTGGCTGTTCTAGAACTCACTCTGTAGACCAGACTGGCCTCAAACTCACAGAGATTATAATGTAATAACTACATTTCTCCTCCACTCTCTCCCCATATACTTCTTATTCTCTTTCAAGTTCATGGACTATTTTTCATTAATTGTTACGTATATATGTATACACATACATATATATTTACATAATAAATATGTAACATGCACACATATATATGTATTCCTAAATACATATGTATAAGCTTCTCAGTGCATACAATATTTTTTATGTGCATGCCGGTATCTACTTAATGGCACAAAAACTTTTATGAAGGTCATTTTTCCTTTCATCTCTACAGCTCAAACCTAGCAGAACATTATATAAATCATAAAATTTTGTGAATATTCAGCCAAAGAGCCAATCTAATAGCATAGCTTGATTCCAGAGAATCAAAGTTATGGTGAGGCCTTCACAGAATATAAAGAGATTTCCTTTCCGTCGTAGCCTTGAGGTGAGAACATGCTTAGTGCGTCTAAAGAGACAGTGGAAGGGAAAAGAAAACGACCACCAGGATATAAAATTAGAGAAACAGAAGGAGTCTATGATATGGTAAGTGTGATAGGTATAAGACCTGTGGCTCTCACTCCAAGTGAGATGGAAAGCCACTGGCTGTCTTAAAAGCCTGATATGTTCTAACTTCTGTGCACACAGTAGTGTTCTGACAGCTGCCCTAAAGAAAGACAAAGGGAAGCAACAGCAAAAGCTTGGTCAGATTCCAAGACACAACCTTAACCTGTGAGAAGAGGCAAGAGAGACAGAGATACATGGTTGCCGGGCAGCCATGGTAGCACTGGGTGTTTGTAGGAGTGTACTGGAAATAATTTATAGGTAGCTTCTGATGAAATTTTCCAGTGGATATCAGAAAACAAAGTTAATGATGACTCTACAGGCTTTTGCATGAACAACTAGAAAATGCTGTTAGACCCACAAATGGGATCATAAGGTGGATCAATATGGAAGGAAAACAGAGGAATTGCCAATTAGGTTACATTTTCTTTGAGTGAATGCAGAACACACCTTCGTGAGATTTTCATTTAATGTCTAAAGATGTAGGTCAAATATTTATAGCCCTAAAAACTCATTACAATATGTACTCTAGCTTAGTCTTCTAACTCCTATTTCAATATACAAAACCATTAAAATAGTAATTAAAAAAGCAGAACGTGTTTATTGGCAAACATTTTAATGCAAAAACTTGACAATTTAAACCTCATCTCATCTTGTAGTCATCTTGGATAATTTAAGTGGATGAATTAAATATAACATAAATTATTCAACTGTAAATGATTTAAAAGCAAGTAGTACATTCATTTCATCACTTTTCCCTTAGAGCATTCTGTGAGAATTCAGCAATTCTGCAATTAATTGTTAGAATTTTCTGGTCAATACATTCAGTTCCTGTCATATTAAAACATTTGAATTAAAAATCTACTCTACATGTAGTCTATTGAACATTTCAAGTCTTGATGACTTAATTCTGTATTTCTATTATGAAAGGTAGTACTTCTCTTTGTACCTGCCTCATTTCTTTAAGGTAGGTATAGGTAAAAATGTAACCCTGATTGTTCTCTCATGTTAACCGAAAACAAGGAAATATGTGTGTGAATATTGTGAAGCAATTAGATGTAGAAACCTTGCACTCATTTTTCAGTAAGGTTACATTTGGTTTCATGACATGAATCCTTACTATAATACTTTAGATATTAAATTGCAGTCTAATTGATATGGTGATATCAAGCAATACACTGTTTAACTGACCTGTTAGAAAGGACATACTGTTTTCTATATTATCTCACTGTTCACAAATATGTTAGCTACATACATACATGTATACATATAATATATATCATGAAGTATTTCAGAAGTATATCATAATTTTTGCATATTCCATTTTATATAATATATGCTATTTTACAATTAATACACCACTTCTTGAATATATGTATCATAAAACAAGTCTGCATCTTAAGAAGACACTTCACAAATACTAGGCAAAATTAAAAGTAGCCACTATTTTGCTGAAATGTCTTCTTGGCAGTCACTGGGAAACTTTATGTGTATTATTGAATAAAAATTTCTTCCATATTTTGGATTGGAGTTAAGTAGATCTTGGCATAAATGGGGTTTTCTTTGGTAGTGAGAGTAAAAAGTAATTTATTCTTGTGAATTCATTTGTTTTTAATTACTTCATACAGTAGCCATAACATATTAAAGCAGAAATTGACCACAATTCATACACTTCCTGTCCTGAAACACTAATGCTAATTAGTACTAGGCATTTTCAATGTATGCCCATGGTTTACACATTTTGTTTTTAATTCTTACTTAATGAAGAATACATTTTACTTTCTCTAAAATCATTTTCTATAAATTATATATGGAAATGTGAATTTCAACTCAATTTGAAATGATAAGTTTATTTCAAAATTCCCTGTCTATATGATAACATCTGTGGGTATGTTGAGAAGTTTCAAGGTAAAAAATATATGAACCCAGAATCCAAGAAGCTCAAATGTACAAGAAATGCACCTTACAAAGACTAATGACAGTTCTAGAATACTGTCTGAAGCAAGTACATCAGTGATGATGGATGAGTTCAGTGAAGCGAGCCGGTGGGGAAGAGTTTGCATTTGTAGAATTAGGCAAAGTTTAATGGGGATGCTGTATTTGACTTTGAAATTGGGACTTACAAATGAATGAGATTGTTAGAGGTAACATAGAGTCTGGTATTTCCAGCGGGTTGGAGTCAGATGTGGACCAGAGAATAAAGTAGAGTGAACAATGTGGTCTGTTATGTACACTGAATATTTGATAAGTAATAGTGAACACAGGACTGAAAAGAGTGGAAACAGAATGAAATGTTAAACGTAGGGGCCAGTGCACCAGGACTTCACTTTCTTCTCGTTGGGAGGGTAAAATGTTGTTAGGAAGGGTAAAGCATCCTGCTAAAGTATAAATCATATGGATATGAAATTGATCCAGGATCAAGTGGTTGCTAATTCATACACAGATTAACTGAGCCCTTGATTTTCAATACTTGAGCAGAACATAAGGAATCTTGATATTTTGATGGGAGTGGGGATCATCAGAAATTTCTTCTTTAACTAGAAAAACAAGGCTGTTCTCTCTTCCCAGGTCTCATCTGAAGTTTCTTTTAAAGGATCATTCAAGATCTTACAATGTACAAATATTTAATTCTTACTATGATTACTGCTGCAGCACTAACAGTAGATGACGTCCCATGTGGGCAATTAAAGGCTATCATGAGAAAAACAGGTTCTCTGAGGCTGATCGACTCAGTTTATACAGCACAACAGACTGATAACACAACTCAACTCAGGAACAAGGCTGCTTGTCAACGTGGAGAAGGTACACACTCTCACAAGTTGTTTATACTATACTCAAGTGGCATAAAGCCTATGGTAATCTTATAAATATAACAATTCATGTGACTTCACACATGCCAACGTGAGTGTATGTGCTTTTAGTAATACATAAAATATCAGGTTTTCAGTAAAATTTCCTTAATACATTAATAGTGTAGATCAGTCAAAGAATCTCAATGCAACAAGGGAAGTTACAAGGTTATCTTGTTTACCCTTCTCTGCCTCATGAGTCTGCCTCTCTAATTCTTCACGAAAAATATAAACCATTTATCTTCTGTTTTGAAAACATAATTTCTGTTTAATAATTGCAAGATGACTAACTGTTATAAGCTAAATTTATTACTATTGTTCTGGAAGTGAGTGAAGTAAAGAAGCAGGTAGATTACCAGCCTACTTGATATGTGATCCACTGTGTTCCTAGTTCAAAAAGGCCCATTTTAAAAACTGACCATTCTTGAAGACAGTTTCCATGGATAGATTTTTAATATATGAAACAGGCTCACGATAAGTATATTTAGTCATATCAAAACACACACAAGCAAGTGGCTAACCAGGAAGAATTTGTTGATAAATTAAGGATCGATAAATGGAATTACATGTTATACTCCCATCACTGTTAGTGCAACACAAAGCTAAGAAGGACAGAACTGTATTGAAATGTTAATGTATGGTCATAAAAATGAATGTGGTATCTCCCCATGCCTTCTATAGACTGACTTTTCTAATCATTGCACTGTCTTATAACTCTGACTTTTAAATTATTTAATAATTTTACTTACAGCATTACACCAACCTCTCTGTAGAAATTCTAAATTACCAAGCACTAAATGAAAACCATTTATACCTTGAAAAAGTATTAATGAAGGCAACCCTTGTACATGATCATGATGAAAAATTGTGGAGATGTTTTATAAAGCGGTGGTTCTTAGTTAAACAAAATTATCATGATTCATAAATTTCCCTCACTAGTATGCATTAAAAGTGCTCAAAATATTGCATAATTATTCCAATAATTTATTGCAATGTTATTGTCAAGAGCCAAAAGCTAGGAATAGCCCAATTGTGCATATGCTCTTGATTGAATAAAAGAAATGTGATATGTACATAAAGATGGGATATCATTTAGCTATAAGTGTGATGAAATTCTGACACATGATAAAGCAAGGGTAAAGCGTTATGCTAAGCAAACACAAACCAGCTATACAAAGACGGACACTGTACGATTCTTCCTGTATGAGCTTTTTAGAGTGGGCTCCAGTATAGACAGAGAGTAGATTAGAGATTACCAGTGAGGAGTCATTGCATATAGAGTGTTGTTTGTGTTTAGTATGTTGAAAAATTCTTGGGACAACAGAGGTGGTGACTGTGAGTGAGTGTAATGAAAACTACCGAATCCTTCACTTGATGGAGTTAACATGCCTGATGTTATGTTACATGTATTTACCTTAATAAAAGTCATCAAAACCACAAGAGCCAGTGTTTTTGATATATTTTTACTTATGGATCTTAGACTGCCTTTGTTAAAAAAAAATCCAGCATAATCATACATACTGTTGATCCACATGTGTTCTACTGTAAGCAAAAAATCATTGCAAATTCCTTTTCACTACAATGTTATGTTGTTGGTGTCACATATCAGGACTTTCTACTCCTTCAAGTTGTGTTTCTCCTTAGTAAATTGATTCTTGCTGACTTTATTTATAACTACTTTCCAATTGACCTACAAATGGCTATATTTTTAATCAACAAAATGTTTCATTGTTTGATATTTCTGGACTAAGTGAAGAATTTCCTCTTAAGATATCTATTATCAACAAAGAGGAGAAAAAGTAGACAATTTCCAGAGAGATCTGAATAGTATGCCCTAAGTAATGACTCAAGGCATGTGATGGCAAGATCCATATCAGAAAATCATTAGGATGGGTGACATAGCTGAGGGAGCAAACTTATAATAAATGAATAGAGAAAAGCAGAAGAGGAAATGTGTATTTATGAACACCTCTAATATTTAATGTATGGGTAACAAAGAAATGTTGCTATCAGAGAGGAAATCAGATCAGGCAAGGTCTACTCCATCCTACATTCTTTTTACTTCAAACTACCTTGTTGCAGACATGGCAGTGTGAGATTTGTGGCACATCCTTTAGTGTCACTGATCTCTCATTCATCCGTTCCTGTCACTCTTTATGTAGATGAATCAGACCTCAAGACGCATTGTCTATTGTTTGAATATGATGCACCCTTTTCAGGTAGTAACCAGGGACTATGTTGTCCACATATTCGATGTCCTTTAATGTGGAGTATTATGAAGTAACACTTGATGGTGCTGTTTAGTAAATGCATTTGTTGATCTCCAAATATTTAGGGTAAAGTACTATTGAACATAGGACATTGCAGCAAACGCTGGAAAAGATTAGGCATTAGTCTTCCTGTCCTTGTTCATAGTTACAATAGTATTAGGCAGGCTGAACAGAGGAAAGAAGTCTGTCTGTTTGAACTTTGCAAATAAACTACAATATTGTATAAAAAGATGAATCTGTTTAATATATTCATGACTTTGTTATCATCATATATCTTGTAATAAAACTAATTTACACAAATTAATAACAGGCCTGTGATTCTACAAAGTAAATGGATTCATGGATTATAGAGCAGATATTTGTGCGGGTTATTTCTTCATTAAGAAATTTATTTCCTCCTAACAGAAAGAGCATAGAATAAATATGGCATTAAATTCTATTTAATAAATTCTCATAAACTCTTTATGTTACTTTGAATATATATTTTTGGTAAATACAATTATCATCTCTAAAACTGAAAAAGAAGTAAGAGATTTTTTTTAAAAAAAATAGGATAATTATAAAATGAACATAACACGGGTTCTTGAATAGTGACTTAGTATATGTGGCTGCTTAAAGACAAGTGCCGTGAGAAGGAGCTGACAGCTGTTGACTGCCTGGTGTTCATCAGGCTCTTCATCTTATTTTGTATAGCTGTAACATGTGCTGAGGTACCAGGGTGACTGTCGTTACTCCAGTACTAACAGAATCCCAGAAAAGTGTATACCTGGGAACAGAGCAGAGATTCATACCCTCAGCTTGTCAGCTCAAAGCTTAGCGCGATGCTCCGATAACATCTGTGACCAAAACTGAGACGGGTTTCTGCTTAGACTTACTCTGCTGCCGAGAATAGGTGTGTGTGTGTGTGTGTGTGTGTGTGTGTGTGTGTGTGTGTGTGTGTGATCAGTCTTAACAATAGAAAGTTTAACAACAATAAAAAACACCAAAAATGCTGCTGATCTTCAAATTATAATGGTACATCTTTTAACAATATATTTTTTTTACTTTATTGTCTTGATAAAGCCATGTGCCTTCAATAGAAACCACATTTCCAAATTTACAGTTTGGAACTGGCTCTGGCTGATGACCTGTGTAGGATGCTGGGTGGAGCCACAATCAATCTTAGAATGATGAAGGAGAGTGACTAAGGTGATGCCATATTTTATTACTCAGCAATGATGCTTTAAGACTAGGTTTACTAAACCTACCTTTTGGTAAACACTATTTTCAACATGTGGTGGATCTGTCAGGGCAAAGCTCATTGTATGTTGAAAGCATCTGTATAAAAACATAACTCAGATTGTGGAATTAATATATCAAAAGTGTTTTACCACAAAAGAATTGCACTATATTGTGTGGAAGAAATTTCAGATCTTACCTATTTTTATGGATGACTTTATACTATTTACTATTTTATCATTATACTATTTAATCTTCAATTCTGAAAATATATTTAGAATACATAAAATTGAGACAAAAACCCTTAGGATACAAAGATGATCAGTGGAAAGAAAGAAAGGCAAGATGTTCACAGTTGCTGCTTTTATTCTAAGTAGCCCTGGGAGTCTTTGCCTGAGAACAGGAGAAGAGAAGGTAAAAGCCATCTAAATCAGAGAGCAAAATCACCCCTGTCTGTGACTGACACAAATTTATGTATCGATGTTTCTGAAGATTAGACTAAAACAACTTAGAATTAATAAATAAATTAAGGAAAACTGTAGGATTGGCACAAAAGTAAATATGAATATTTTCTTATTGTGCATTTAAATTCCTATATATTATACCAAAAAAAAAAAAAAAGAAATCATGGCTGTATGTAGTGACATATGCTTTTAATTCCAGCACTTAGAAGGCAGAGACAGGCAGATTTCTACGAGTTCTGGCCAGCCGTGTCTACATTGAGATTCTAAGCCATCCAGGAAAATACAGTGAGAATTTATTTTAAAAAGAAAAACAGAAATTACGAAAATAATTCTATTTGTAATGAGATAAGAAAAGTATTGGGACCGGGCAGTGGTGGCGCATGCTTTTAATCCCAGCACTCGGGAGGCAGAGGCAGGCAGATCTCTGTGAGTTCGAGGCCAGCCTGGTCTACAAAGCGAGTTCCAGGAAAGGTGCAAAGCTACACAGAGAAACCCTGTCTTGAAAAACAAAACAAAACAAAACAAAAAAAAAAAGAAAAAAAGAAAAGAAAAGTATTGGGGACTAAATTTAATCAAGATATTGGAAGGTTTGTACATTGAAAAACTAAAAACTTCTGAACTGAATTGGAGAGAAAGCAATACATAATGTACCAGGTTCGTGGTTTGGGAGAATTAATATTTTTGAAATGCTCATACAAGCTTAAAATGATCAGATGAACAAGTTTGTGGATCTCATGTGCATAACTGATGGTAAAAGATGTGGTAATATAAATTTGATAACCAGACTCAATATATACACATATGAAATCATCTCATTATATATGTCGAATGTAGTAATTTTACTTGTCAAATGAAAATTTCATATTACCTAAAATGATCTATAGATTAAAAAACCCTACCAAACATCAAATATAATGTATCACAAAAAATAGAAAAACAATTTTAAAATTCATACAGAACCACACACAAAAAAACCTGAATTCCTAAGTCAATCTTAAGAAGAGCAAACCGGAGGTATCATATTTCATGACTCCAAGTTTTATTTCAAAGCTAGAGTGATCAAGACTGTGATACTACTATAAGCCAGATAATAAGTCAACAGTAATGGAACAGAAAGCCAATGAGTAAACATTTAATATAGCATCAGCTGATCTCTGACAAAGATGTCAAGAATGCAGATCCTTATCTTAGACATAAAGATCAACTCAACATGGATTAAAGACTTACACAAAGTCTGAAATCATAAAAGTGCTAGAAAGACCTTACATGATTTTGTTGGCTTTAAGTGTAAGATGGTAACATAAAACCAAAACAGGCTACATTCAGTCTAAGAAGTGTCTTCATAGCAAAATGAACAATCACTAAGCTGAAAGGCAACCATATAATCACCCTGCAGAGAAACCATCATCTGATTCAGTATCTCCATGATGAACATTTTCTGCAGCATTTCAAGATAGCCAAGAGATGAGCACAGCCAGATTAAGTACCAACAGATAAATGGATAAAGAAATTGTGTAGAGATTTGTAATACTTTTCAGGACATTTGCTGAGAGAGTAGATAACACATATTTTTCACACATATACAAATAAATGTTAACTATGTGAGGTCATGAATTTGTTAATCATGTGGATTGTGCTATTTATCATATATGGAATTTTCAAAACATTTTATACCTGAAATACAAAACGTTTTAACTTGTGAATTGTGTCTCAATAAGTCTGGAGAAAGTAAAAGTTCCCCTATATTATGTAAGAGAATAATTTCTAAATGTTAATAACAATGACACATGAAAGCATACTATATTGACACATTATAGCCTTAAAGGAAATGACTTTGGATTTTCTTGTTAACTGTCTAAAAAGATGGTGGGGTTTTATTAAGCAAGCAACTGCTTACATTTGTTTTCCATGACAGTAGATTTAAATGCCAATTAAATATCTTTTAGAAATATTTTGGTATAAGAGGACTGCTTTTTTCATTGATGTAAGTCAAGAAAAAAAATCAATTCCACTTGAAGACTAGAATTTTTGGAATATCTATCTTGGTGGAGTTTGACTTGTAATTGGTGTAAGAGTTTGTAAACCTTTTAAGCCAGAGATAAAATATCTTTGGCTCAATAGTCATCCAAAACAAAGCAGTTATAGTTATCATTATTAGAGTGTTTATTATATTTATTACATATGATAACATAATGTTATTATATAACATATTGTTATAATATATAATGTATTTATATATCGTATAATACATATTAGAGTATAGTTGTTACTTTTCCTTTCATCATTACCTAACAGCATGATGTTACTATGTTCACCCTATGTATATATAGTAGATGTGTGAGAACTGTGACCCTGATATCATTTTCAAATGCTACTTTATAATAGGAATGCCATCAGATAAAGGTTATAAGGATGTCTGTCATCAGAGGTGGTAACTGATTATTTCAGAACTATTAAAAAAAGTCTGTGTCAGTGTCACAAAGAGCTATACTTTGATGTAATCATTACAGTCTGCAAAGCATACTAGAATTTGTCAAGCTCTATAACTGATCAAATGACAAACAGACTTAAAATTACCCACCCCCAACCTGGTATACACACTAGTATGCACTCACAAATTTTGGCCTAAAAGTTAAAAAGATTAGCAACAGTTAATGTCAAAGTTGAATAAGTGATGGGGAGATGATAACAATTTAGTTAATGAAAGCCAGGGAGTCAAAGAGAATATTTGGGGAAAAATAATCAAAAATGTGTTTAGGTTAAATTTTTGTTTTCTACCAATAAAAGAAATTTGGAATAAAACTCATCAACTGGAAAGAAATCACATTTATTCCTTTGTGATTTTAATTCACAGAGCTCCTGAACATCTTGCAGTATCTGTATGAGCTCTTTCGTGATATTCTAATCAAAACAGAAGGCTTTCAAATAGAAGGTATCAAGATTTTTAGAGTAGAGAGCTTTGCACACGTGATCAACCCACATCAGCTGTGTCTGGTGCTCCTCAGGTGACTACTTCAGGCAGCTGCTGGATTTTCATCTAATTCTCAGGAAACTGTGGTTCTAACAGGCAACTGCTTTTCAGCAAGCATTTCAGAAATGACATAACTACTCTACCACGGAAGCTTTTAAGAGAAACAAAGTTTTGACACAGAAAATTGCTTTGTGTTTAAGGGATATATACAAGTCACAGTGAAATAAACGCCTTTCCAGTCTCTATCCTGAATAGCCCTCAGTGTGTGTTCAGAAGCATTGTTACCGCCAGGAACACAGTCAGTAAACATTGAAGAGCTACTTGCTGAGTTTAATTATGTAAGTTGTTGCAGGAAGTGGAAGCACATTGAGTCCTCCTACACCAGAAGGCAATCTTCAGCTTTTAAAAAATTACAATTCACTACCTGAGGGAAATTTTCCTGAATGCTGAATTGCTGCTTTCGTGTGTGTGTGTGTGTGTGTGTGTGTGTGTGTGTGTGTGTGTGTGTACTCATGTGTGTATTATATATACATATTTTATGTATGTATACACACACATATACACATACATTAGCTTTAAATAAATCTGATCTAGACCTGGGCTGTCCAGATATGAAATTTTTAATTTTGTTTTTCATGTTTCCTTTCCAAATAGTTTTCCACAATCTTGTGTTCTGGTAACCAATTTTAGAAAATAACACAAATGCATATTTAAAAAAAAAACACAATGGATTTTTTGCTATTTTTTTATCAAAATTCTTTTATGAATTATTTAAGCATATTATATGCTATCATAACTTCTAAATGGCTGACTATGCCTCACTGGAACCCAGATGTAATAAATATGTTGCCCCATTCTGAACATCTTATCTACATTTGCTGGTAGAGCAGAGGTTGACAATCTTTTTCTCTTAGGTACAAAACAGAAAGTATTTTAGGATGCATAAATCAAGAAGCAAAATCAGGGAAATTATGTTCTTATGCAATAAGACAAAAAAGTATCCCACCATGATTTTATTGAAACCAGAATAAATGTAGCTAGTCAGGTGCAGGTGCTCCAGGGAACCGGTACCGCCTTCTCCCTCCTTTATACAATGAGACCCACCTTCACAAAAGGAGCTGAGAATGTGGAAGGAAGTCAAGAGTGAAGATGAAAAGGTTTGGGAAGGTGATTAAAAGGAGTGGGAGGGAGCCGGGCTGTGGTGATGCACACTTTTAATCCCAGCACTCGGGAGGCAGAGCCAGGCGGATCTCTGTGAGTTCAAGGCCAGCCAGGGCTACAGAGAGAGTTCCAGGAAAGGCGCAAAGCTACACAGAGAAACCTTGTAACCTTATTTTGAAAAACAAAACAAAACAAAACAAACAAACAAACAAAAAAAAGGAGTGGGACAAGAGAGGCCAAAAGCCAAAGGTAACACGGTGAAAATGATTGAACTATATTATATATGTGTATGAAATGTCATAATGAGACTCATTATTATTTATAATTGGTGTATGCTAATAAATGCATTTCAAAAATGTTACAACCCCCCAAACAAATAAATAAAATTCAAGACACAATGATAAAGTACAGCCAAGTTTTGTATAATTCAAATATGTCAGGACAAACATAGAATATTCTTGAGACTCAAAGTTCACTGTCCTTGCAATCAAAATTTTATTTGTATCAAGATTTTACATATTTAGCCTTGATATATCTCTTTTCATCAAGATAGGCATGAAAAAATACTTCTTTAAATATACGCATATTGGGGCTGGAGAGATGGCTCAGTGGTTAAGAGCACTGGTTGCTCTTCCAGAGGACGTGGGTTCAATTCCCAGCACCCACAAGGCAGCTTGCAACTGTCTGTGGCTCCAGTTCCAGAGGATCTGACACACTCGCACAGACATATATGCAGGCAAAACACCAATGCACATAAAATAAATAAAAATTAAAAAATATGTGCATATGATTTAAATCGAATGTGTTTGACATCTGGGAGGAATGCACATAATCCTACCAAACTCATGGCTTCCTGTGGGAAGGAAGAACTCCTTTGCTGAACCATTAACTGGATTTGAAATACCAAGATTGCCTTTCCACTTACATCCACTTTCTAAAGATTGCTGCTGGACCACAGTTTGAGTCCAGAAAATACATGACTGAGAAAATTTGTGGGAATGTGAACACCATTCTTCGCCTTGTTTCCAACAGTGCCTGGAGTGTTGAATGCAGTGAGACATCGCTTGTCAGTCAAACAATGCCAGATGGCCTTGAAATAACTTTATCCTAATTTTTGCATATGTGCCATGTTTGTCTTATAATTTTAGGCAGAATTTATAAGAAATATTATCAACTTTATCATACCACCTAATATCTAAAGCCAACCTCTTAAAGTCACGGTGGCTAAGGGCTGGACTTGGTCATTTGCTGCACATGAGCGTCTGATGCTATTGCTTATGTAGTCTTGTAGGGAAGCTGGGTTGTTTGTGTGTTAAGTAAGATGCAGGAAACGTTCATGCAGTCCACTATCCTATATTTGGAAAGAAATTTATTAGCCTACTGTATTATTTGAACTCCATTAAGTATCGTAGAAGTGAAAATAGTACAATGAGGGAAAGAGACACATGGGCAGATGATTCTGATATCAAAAGTAAAAACACTGAAATGTGCTACAGAAGCAGAGAAGAGAGAAACAACTGCTTGTCTTTGAAAGTCAAGATTTCAAGACATTCATTCTTTTTTTTTTTTTGTATTTTTGTGTTTTTAGTGTATGCACGGCATAAAGCTGTGCCATGGCATATTCCAGAGTAGAACTTTCAAGAGTTGTTTCTCTCTTTCGAACGTGTAGGTTTTTTAGGATTAAACTTGAGTCCTCAGGATTGGTGGCAAGTGTCCTTACCTACTAAGTCATCTCTCTGACTGACAAACCAGAAGATGACCTTTGCTGAATAAGTATGCACATAACCATTGCATAGAAATAACTGTTTGCTATTGAAAATACTATTACATGTGAACAGACTGATAGAGCTATGTTTTAGCACTAGTCAATGTATATAGAGGAACAACAGTATAGCAACATTGGGGAGTGAGAATTTAAGATTCACATTTCACATAAAACCAAGGAATACAAAACATACTTGGGAGATGTAGACCAGAACAGGTCAGGAAGCTTGGGGTCTGAGTTTTAGAGCAGCCATGGAATAAAGTTGTTTATCTCTTTTCCATGTGAATATTAAGTCAACTTCTTCAATACACCCAGTGGGAAAAAATATATAAGCCACCACATCACTGTACTTTAAACTCACATTAAAGAAAGAGTGTGTTTCAACCTTTGAGCAGTGACTTGTAGTTCATTGGTGACACACTGCCGGCTGCTTTTCTGTAGTTTCTCTGAAGGGGAGGCCTGCTCTTTGGTGTGTTTTCTGAGGCATCATCTGTGAGGTTCTGACAGCATCTGCCTTTCATATTGAGTTATCTCACACCAAACTTATAATGAGATGTGCTAATTTGATCTTCTTTTATTTTGGTAATACATTTAAGATTCCTTTCTAAAGCTAAAAATTGAGGTAATTGCTAGATTACATAAACACTTAAAATTAGTGAATCATGGAGGGTCAACACACTTGTTAATTTTTGAGGTTAAAATCATGACTCCCAGTGTGTATAGAGAATTGATTTTCATAGCTTTGCCCGCAGGATTTGGACATGATCATATAGTAAGTCCAGATGATCAGTATGAGAAGGATATTAATGGAATGCATCATATCTGATATTAGCAAAATAACAGTTTAAAATTGACCTGGCTCTACCACTACTAAGGACCCTTATTGTGTCTGAATTTATTGCAATTTTCCACTAAAAATTATGCTCTTAAAAATCAATATTCTTGTTTATACATTAGTTCGCTGAGTTATTAGAAATCACAAAGACATTTGAACAAGCTGATGGTCAGAAGAATGCTAATCAACTTCCCTCTGTGGAAAAAGGTTTGTGCAGCCACCTGCTTTTTATTAATATGGAGATGGTTCGTTTCTAGACTGGATTTCATTTTGATTCAGCAGAATTATAAGGAATAAGAAAATGCTTGAATTTTCAATTTGTTCCTCTCTGTTGTGACATTTTGTTCTCTCATTCCATCATCTCCATTAGTTTGCCAACTGGCACTTCACATGAGTGCCAAACTCCTGCAAATTGTGACTTCAGCAGTGCTCTGCCTGCCAAGATTGGATCAGCTGCTCCTGTAGACACACCTTTCCCTCTTCCCTAAAGGAGGCCATGCTGCTGGACTATAAATCTCATCTGAATTTATTCACCTGGCTCTCATCACTTCCATATCAGCATGCTCGAATGCAAGCATTATGAATACAAATGTTAGCCTGCAAACTGGAGGAGGATTTGAGGTTCAGGACCACAGAGTGGCGTGTGTGCTTTTTGCTATTTATGGCTTCGTTTGAACTGATTTATCTGTCTCTCTCTCATCTCTCCTGTCTCAGCAGTTATAAACAGCATCACCTTTCCTTAACCTGAGAACCGAGCCAAGTTTCTCCCCACAGAGGATGTTGTAACAAGGCCCTGGAGCATGCCTAACAAAGGGCTGGCTGGAAGGATCCATCCACAATTCTTATGTGATTCCAGGTGCTGGTACATTCTCGGAGACAAATGAAAACTCCAGAGAGCCCTGTCTGGATCCCTGAACAGTGGTGAAACTGCCAGGCTCTTCAAGATGGATAAGATCAGTGGTCTGGAATTTATGTGGCCAACCACAGAAAAATAGACTCTACACAAACATTTTCAGATGACACCATACCCAGATAAATGGTTAGAAAATGGGTTTCTGGGGTGACATCTGGAAAATAGAGTTTAAACATATAAGGACAGGCAAGTAATTCATACTGATCATGAAGCTAAGAAAAAACACAAACATGGTCTTCTAGTCTTTCAAGTTGGCCACAAGGTCAGTGTGCCTCTTCTCCAAACTGTGTCCTCATTCTCCCCCAGCATGTCCCTTCTGGGAGAGATTGGTTACTATGTAGAATTATTTACCTCTTGCATGGTCCTGACCTTTACTAACATCCAAAAAGAGGTGTTCTCTAAGAACCAGGGCTCTATAGTCTCTGAAAATCTATAGTGACCAAACATCTCATCATTTATTGGGGACACAGTCTCCTATTGCATATTCTGTCTCAAATGTCATCATTCATCACGTCCGTGAAATTACAAGTATATTGAGATTTCTTACAGGGAGAAAAGTGGGAGACTCAAAGGCAGCTGCATCAGCAGGAGGCCCACCCTAGAAAGAGGGAGGAGCCAGGAGCAGGCCATTCGTGAAGCCCCATGTGCTAACGCAGGTAGCCCCTTTAATGCACTGCTAACTGCTGCAAGGTTATGCAACCTGGATGGGGCCTCTTGGTGTTGCAGCTTCTGAGTTCCCGAGCCTGGTGAGTTGTACAAGTACTTTCTTCCAGGACAGAGTGCTTCAGTTCCAAAGGAATGGCCGTGCAACAAAAATATAGTCTGCATGCCCCGTATCCTCTCTAGAAGTTTTATGTCGGATGTGCTTGTCTCTCGTTTCCTTGTTCATGGTCTTCTCAGACTAGGGCTTGTGTATTTGCATTTACTGGTTGGATTCCCCCATTTCTTAGTGCTTAGAGCATAGACTATACTGTTGACAATTTTTCACCTTTTCCTCAGTATTTTTCCCTTTCTCCAGACTGGTTTCACAGATACGTCTTTCCAAACACCTTTTCTTTTCCTTGTAATGCTCTTTTCCCCCTATAATAAAATGTGTTCAACCAACTCCTTTTCTTTTGTGGTGATGATTTGGTAGATCTGATGAAGACAATGTCAGCATTGGCTAAGTTGGCCCAACATGTCCCCTCTTCACGTCTCTGCCGATGGCATCTTGAAAATCATTATTTGTTTCTCAAAGTACTTTACAAATTTTTTACATTTAATTGGTCCAAATTAAAATGCTGAACATTATTGAAAAATTATTACTAGTAAAACTTTAGTACCAAATGATATCTTTAGAAGTGTCTATAACACTTTGCTCAGCCTTGGTGTAGGGAGGAGGGGACTGGACCTGCCAGGCTGGGCTGAATCCCCAGGGGAGACCTTGCCTTGGAGGAGGTGGGAATAGGGGGAGGATTGGGGGAGAAGGCTGGGGGGTGGGAGGAGGGAGGACAGGGAAATCTGTGGCTGATTTGTAAAATTGAATTAATTATACAATAAAAATATTTATAATAAAAAAGGAGTGTCTATAAAAAAGGTGGCTTGGTATTAGCTATTTAATAGCAACCCAAAGGAATGCTTTCAAAAAACTAAAGCTTCTCCTTGCTTTCAAATCCAGAATAAGATAGGTGCAAAATTACTATATCCCTTAGGTTAATGGTCTCTTTCTCCTAATCTTAGCATTAAGGGCATATGATTTTAAACACAAGTCAAGTCTTAAAGCACAGACTACAGAGGACTGTTATGCAAACAAGTCACATGGGAAGATAGTTTTAAACTACTGTACGAGCTAAACAAACTGAGTTAAAATCGTTCCACTCAACTCTCATAGTCACTAGCCTCTAAGGTTATATATCATAGTGACAGAAATCTATTTGTTTTATAGCCAAATATATTGACTATTTATTTATTTAATAAATATATTCATATAATTTAAAAGTCACCAAAACATTTTTTTTTAAGACAGAGTTTCCCGGTGTATCTCTGTTTGCCACTTTGTAGACTAGACTGACCTTAAACTCAAGAGATCTGCCTGCCTCTGCCTTCCAAGTATTGGAATGAAAGGCACAGGCCACCACCACCCAGCAACCAAAACATTCTTAAACTTAGTCCAACTATTTATTTCACTTAAGATCTGGCAAAAATAATAACTAAAACACTAGAGAAAGTATGTTTAACAAACAATTCATTTAAATATATACCAATAATTTGTATCAGTAATGTATACCAAGAGTAACAGTTATTTCTAGATGAAACTTAAAAATTCAGGCAATTTTTTAGAAACCTGAAAAAGAAGAATTTGAAAGTAGCACTCTCCAATCAAATAAAAGGTGAGCTATGCATCATTTAACTGTTAAAATAATACATCTGTTTTTATTTTTAAGACATTTTTTATCTTCATTCATTGCATACAGTTGCATATTATATTACATGAAGCAAGTCCTTAATATGCTGTGCTAATTAATGAGGTGATGGGGAAAAAGGACAATCTGAATAATTTACCATCTCCTCTCTATAAAAATATTCTCAATTGTGAATCCATTTGCCAAGTGTATGTGATGACAGGTTGGATAAGAGAAAATCTTGTAAATTATTCAGTTGTCTCAAATACACTGAAATAAAATGTGGAGATATTTTGTGGTGTATTTCAATAAAACTGTATCAGGACTTATATGTAGATCATAAAACGAGACAACTCGATCTGCCAGACCCCGTGTAGAATGAATTCCTCAAGTTTCTTGTCACATCAGATTCACTTTCTGTTTTCCACTAGAATTAGACTTGAAGTAAAGGGGGAAAGGCGTATTTGCACCTAGAGAGAAGGGGTGATAACCAATACTTATTCGATAACTTGAGATTTAATGGTTAACATTCATGTTCCTCTCTCCACCAAGTCGAGTTGGAGAAACTGAGGCTCAGGGAGACAACATGACTTCCTCCAACTTAGTATAACCCATCTCAGTTTAACTCCAAAACCTATTCTGTGTTTATGTTATGTGCGTGTGTGCATGTACGTGCGTGTGTGTGGACACACCATGTGTGTGATGTACATGCATTTCTGTCTGTATGCATGGGGAAGCCAAAGAACAATGCCTGGTGTCCTGCTCTATTCCTGCTCACCTTTTTCTCCTGAGACAGAACTTCTCACTGAACCTGGGACAGGGTGGGAGTCGGCAAGCCCCAGAGTCCTCTGTTTCTGTCCTCCTTCCCATGCCAACACCGTGATCACAGACACGAGTACTGGGGATCAGAAATCAGATCCTTGTTTTTGAACAACAAGCAGGAAGTTCTCTCATTTATTCCTGGGCAGGTTTTCACTTACAGGACATTTAGAACATTGCTGTTGTGCTGAGTAACTTGGAGCTACCATGTTTAATTATATGTAAGTATGAAACCATAAGCCACACTTCTGATAGCTGTGACACTAAGTGCATGTGTGAAGTCATTAGTGCTAAGTAAGTGGTCCTTTCCTCAACCAGGATTCCAACACAGAAGCCTCCGAGGCTCCTTCCTCATGACGGCACCTGGATTGCCTCTGACTATTTCCCATTATCTATTAACAAGGAAAAAGAAATATTCACGAGTATCCTTGTTCAATCAAATAAAATTTTAAAGTGTTTCTAGAAAGCTAAATATTGAGTAATGATACTGTGAATTGTACTGGGTTCATCACATATGATGCGGCATCTGATCCAAAGCTGTCCCCTTAATGAATTCTTCACAGTTGTAGGATGCCTCCTTTCTATCTGTTAGCGCTGCCTTTTCTACCTCCTCTCTGCAGCCTGGTTCTCTAAAATGGCAAAATTGTTACACTTGAGAAACAATCAAGAAACCATCGGTGTGGTTGGTTATTCCTGGTGCAAACTGGATTAGAAGTCTTTCTAACGTTTGGCTTGGTCACATGTCACACTAAGTATTGGGGGCCGTAGTTGAAGCAATGTGGAAAGGCACAGCAAGAACAGAGCTGACTGTGTCCAAAGTCAAAAATTGGCCAACAGGAAATTTTGCAACTTTATTTTACAGTCATTGAAAAGTCTAGTCCCTTCTGAAGATCTAAATACAGCAGTTGAAAAAAATCTTGGGCATTTTCAGCAAGGCTCTTCCTTTCTTTATGGGCAGTTTTTCTAATCAGTGACTCCAAGCTTAGAAGCAATCTTCAAATTACTAGACAAGTTTTCTACCCCATGCAACTTCTGCTTTTACAGTCTCTTTGTCTAGAATTTATTTTTTTTCCTTTTCCTTTTTTTATTAAAATTTTTATTTATTTTGCGTACTGACCACAGTTCCCCTCCTCCTCTTTTCCTCCTCTTTTCCTCCTCTCTTCCCATTCCCTCCTGCTACACCTCCCTTCCATGCTGCATCCCAATTCACTCCTCTGTCTCCGTTCATAAAGGGGCGGGCCTCCCATGGGAGTCAACAAAGCATGGCACATCAAGTTGAGGAAGGACAATGCTCCTTCCCCGTGTCAAGGTTGGGTGAGGCAACCCAGCATGGGGAATAGGTTCCCAAAAGCCAGCTCAAGCACCAGCAACTTTTAATATGATATTTGGAAACCTATTAATTGAAAGTTTGGAAATCTGCATTTCTGGGCTCTTCACAGCATTTCTTAACTAAGTCGCAGGGTCTTGCTTTTCGAAATAGTGGTGACTAATTGTCCACTCTTGGATTGCCAAGATCCAAGATTTTGGTTCCAGATCACAAATATTACAGTCTTTTATGTAAGTTTTGTCTTTTGCTGATTAAAACTAGGTACAAATAAACTGGCTCTGCCATAAATATATATAAATATGCCATTACAGACAAAATCTGCTTTAAAAAAGTATAAGCTATTCTTGCTCAAATGTCCATATACACTTATTGTCTACAAATCTTTCAATCACTGTGATATTTAGGTACTAACAGATATTATAAAAACAGCACTAGAACAGCCTGATATTTAAAATGTTCTAATAAATCATTAGCCCCGGGTTGCTTGATTCCTTCCAGTTTCCTGTCTTTGTTACCCATGAGAAGCATGCCTCAAGTGGTTTTTCCTTCACAGATCCTTTCACAATCAGGTTCAGAATGCAACGCTAAAATGATTGCTTGAGTTTGCTGAAAGAAAATTAACATCAGAATAAGTACACAGTTGACTTTTTAATCTCAAGAAGGAAGTAGAAAAGGAGTGCATATTTTAACTTTGAGTAACTTGCTGTGAATAGGAGAAAAGTGCTGGCATAGTCAGTCTTAGTGGGGCTGGAAGGGTTCCACCATGGTAGGAGCTTATCAGGTACAATATGTTAATTTCTTTCTAATAGTGTAATGAAGTCTGAAGCTCTCAGAGTGATGCAACTCTGATAATGGGCCTGTTTAAGACAACATGAAGAAAGGCTTGATTATGTGCCGCTCAGCAGCTTCTAAATGCTAAGAGAGAAAGCAATTGCTTCAGAGGAGGCTGTTGCTCAGGGAAAAATGCACTTTGATTTCAATTGCAGCCGCGGTGCATTTGGACATCCCCAGGAGAGAGTGGGTGTCTCCAGCTTGTGGCCCACAGGGTCATTCCGGGTGATTTCTGAATCTGATACATACTGCCATAGGGTATCTATCAGTCAGCACACGTTCCTTCAGGACCTTGCTGAGTGTCCAGTATCTGAATGTTGAACACAATTGTAACCTGGTTTGGCCTGAGCATCTATGTTAGATATTGTAGCTCTTGAGCCAGTTCATATTTGTGGTTACCTAGGTGTACACTGTGGGAATTTACTGAGAATCTAGAAATCCTTCCACAGACCATTTAGTTGGCTCCTTGAGAGTTCTTCAGTCCTACATTCTGGGTTTGTATTAACTTTTCTTTGAATACTTAATATTTCACTCTTTGGAGAGTACCAGTTATTCCTTGTTCTCTCTGTCTGTCTGTCTCTCTCACTGTGTGTGTGTGTGTGTGTGTGTGTGTGTGTACTTGACTAGGTGCTCATTGGAGTCAAGAACAGCCTGTGAGTCCATTTTCTCCCTCCACCATTCGAGCCTCTGGGATCAAACTCAGGTTTACTGGCTAAAACATCTCACCGACATGTAATGTTGCCTTAAAAATATAAGCTACTGGATACTGTATAGGAGAATATATCAAGAAACCTTGACAATTTCTATCAGCATCTGAAATCGTATTCAATGGGCAGCATAAGAGAAATGCTTCTGGTCCTGGTGCACATGGCTCAAGGGCAAAGCAAACTTCAGAAGGAAACATTGGAATACCACCCGGGAAAGCTCCCCATGCCATGCTACCCAGGAAAGCTCCCCATGCCATCCCACCCAGAAAGCTCCCCATGCCATCCCACCCAGGAAAGCTCCCCATGCCATCCCACCCAGGAAAGCTCCCCATGCCATCCCATCCAGGAAAGCTCCCCATGCCATCCCACCCAGGAAAGCTCCCCATGCCATCCTACCCAGGAAAGCTCCCCATGCCATCCTACCCAGGAAAGCTCCCCATGCCATCCCACCCAGGAAAGCTCCCCATGCCATCCCACCCAGGAAAGCTCCCCATGCCATCCCACCCAGGAAAGCTCCCCATGCCATCCTATCCAGGAAAGCTCCCCATGCCTTCGGATGATGGCTTGAAAGCCTTACCTTTATTCTTACATTTCAGTAATATTAAATATGAAAATTGTGCAGTGTAGAATTAAGGGGACTTGATATTTATACTGAGGGATTTGCTAATGTCACTCCAAAACCCAGGTAGAGAACTTGACTTAAATGTGCACAACATGGGAGAGTACTCCCTTGTGCACATTTGTGGGAAGAGCTGGAAAGACTGAGGCCCTACTGTGTGCATACCCTAGTACTGTCCTTCAACTTCTGGTGGTTAATTATTTTCCTGTTCAAGTCATGTTTTGATACAAATCTACTCATGTTTGTTTCCCCAACTTTTCAAGTCCAGAAAAAGGGAACCAAACACTAATGTTAAAATATATTCATTGGTGGCAACATCCGTCACATGTTCTACTTGAACTACAGCTGCATTTCCTCCTAAATGTTCAACTAAACATACACGCGTCTGTAAATGATTTACATTGTACAAGATTATGATTTGTGGCTCTAAAAAGTAAAATTTTCTTTTAATTCTACTAATAGCATTAGAGTATAAATATGAACAATAATTTTAATTTTTTTAGGAAAGAAACTAAACTGTTAACACAATCTTTCTTTGGAAAACAATTGAGTTTAATTATTTAAAAGCAAGCTTGGGATTGCCCATTGTCCTGTCTCCTGCTCTGCCCTTCCACCTTTGAACAGCGCTGCTGTTCCCACCCCTCCCTCTCCTTTTCAACCACAACCTATATAGTTCTGAGTTCAAAATAATTTTCTGAATTACATAATACTTTAAAGGAGTATTTTTTCCAAAATAAATACACTCATAATTAAAGTCGGTGTTTCATGACCTATTAATTCAGCAGTTATTATAATCCATCTTTAATTGGATTAGCTATAATTACAATTAAATGGCTTTCTGAATCATAAAGGTTAAATACAAGTCATTTTCCATTTAAAGACTTAAGTGTGAGTTGATCATGGTGAGGAAGAAAAGCTACTTCATCTTAAGGTTAATTGCTAAGCTTTCTCCATATTTTCAGAGGCAGTTCCCTCATCTCTAGCCTTTTATGATCCATAAAACCTCTCAACTCTGCAGTGTGATGTCCAGATGCATGATGTGCTTTCTTTTGTGCAGTTCTTAAATTAAGCTGGCACTCACCTGTATCTAAGAATGGACTGTGGTAATAGCTCTTGTATCAGCAAGGGATGCTTTCTCTTAAACTGTGCGGTGGGATTACTGACAGGAAGGGGAAGTCTGGAGACAGAAGTGGGCAAAGCTTGTGCAGATTCATTATTTTCACTGATACCTTTCGTTTTCCTTCTCTTTATCTCCCTCTTTTTTCTCCTTCTTGTTCCTCCCTTCCCCCACACCCCTTTTCCTTAACCCCACCCCGCCATATACATAAATCTTTGTAACTGTAAAATTTTATAGATTAGTATTGTCTGCCCATGATTATTCAGAAACAAACCATCTAACAGTGAACTTTGCACTTATCCAAAGAGTATCATTCTTAATAAGATAGTTCCTTTCTGCCCTAAATCACTGAGTGCAAGTATTTCAAAGGGAAGCTTTTAATTCTTTTTCTAGGCACATTGAAGTGAGTAATGCCATTGGAGAAAACCTTAGCAGGGGGAACATACTGGCTACAGAGTGACGCACACCGCAGTTCAACAAGTATTAAAGATATAGCAGCCATGAGTTCCGTTCTTGAAGGTCTGATTCCCTTTCACAGACTGCGTGAAGCAGCTTGCAGCCAGGCACCTGAACTGCAATGTCTGCTGTGGATACATTGCTGGAACAGAGAGGATGACACCCAACGATGTTACACAAGAAACAGACCTCGAAGGTGCAGAGTGTGAGCTGAGAGACTGAACTGCCAAGTGCTGGTGAATGGTGTGCTAAGAGGGGCAAAGCAAATGGGCAGAGGCCTGGGGAGAGAAGGAGCAACACAGTCTCATCCTGTGGACTAGGAAAGGGAAGTCTGAAGATCTGAAGAAGACGGTTGAAGGGATGTTCTAGAGGGTCTCAACTCGAGGGAAGAGTTAACAAACAAAGGAGCAAAAAAAAAAAAAAAAAACCCAAAGCAGCCGGGTGGTGGTGGCTCACGCCTTTAATCTCAACACTCAAGAAGCAGAGGCAGGTGGATCTCTGTGAGTTCAAGGCCAGCCTGGTCTACAGAGTGAGATCCAGGACAGGCACCAAAACTACACGGAGAAACCCTGTGTTGAAAAACCAACCCCACCCCCCAAAAAAACTCCAAACCCTTCCGATCAGAAAATGGCATCATGAGGGCTGTATGTTAGGTAGATATACAGAAATCTGGGAGTGAGCAAACACAACCTAGTTGAAAAACAGGTCCAGAGTTGGGATCTGAAAAGAATAAAAATAGAGAGACTGTCATGTGGTTCTCAGGAGGAAATTATCTTGAATATGTTGGCCACATAAAGCCTCAGGCATGTGCATGGCAGTCCCCTCAGCCTGGTGCATAACCTAGTTCTGAATCCTAGGCAAAGCTGACAATTTAACATTATAATTACCTTACAACTAACACAAATTGTGTTAGAAGCTAAGTGTGTTATATGGAATACTCTAGAAAATGCCTAAAACTCAATAGAAAAGGCATTTTTTTTCCTACGTAGTAAGATGTGTATCTGTACAGAAAATTGCCAGTAATGGAAACTCTGAGGCAGTGGAAGTGACTGGAGGATGATGTCCCTCGTCCCTTCTCAGTCTGCAGGGAGGGGTGATGTTTCCCAAGAGCAGATCTCAGGCGTTAGAAGAATGGCCTAAACTACACCTGTAAACACGAAGACTTTTGACCAAATCATCCTGGCCTGAAGTTCTGAGTTCACACTTCTAAGAAGTCCACAAGTAATGCTGACTCCACATTTTAAAACTCACATAAGGAAAAGGGTGACTCATGGGAAATTCCAGCCACCTCTTTTTGTTTTCTAATAGAGAACATGTGAAACTTTTGTGCTAATTCTCAGGATAAAGACAAAATAATGAAGTAGGTTTCTACTTCTGAGGTCATTTTTACCAGCAAAGAGAAAGTTATTCCTGAATATGAAGTAATGGAAATTTTTAGAAAAAAAAAAAAACCTGCGCTACTTGAGGAGCCATGGAAAGACTACAAAAGTGTACATTGGATTTTAAGATGTTATATTGAAATTTTCATTACAAAACAGCTTAAGAAACAGCTACTATAATCACCAGGGAGGTCATGGCCAGCAAAATAAAAAGGAGATGGGGAGTAAAAAAATTGAAAACCAGATATAATCAGAAATAATACTGATGTGGAAAACAAAGAATTGGTATCCAAGGAAACCAGTGTGTTTTCTTAGGGCTCTATTTCCATGAGTTCTGATTTAAATAAACTGTCTACAAAATATGAAGGAAAGAACATATAACCAAGGGTGCACACACGAGAGTATACAGTTCCATGTGTAAAATAACAGTTTGTGTCTGTGTCTTTCCATGTTAGGAAGGATAACACCATCAAGAAGTAATTGAAGTACAAAATGAAAGCAAAGAATATTGTAGCATTAGAGTCTGCAAGTAAATGCCCCAGTCAAGACATAGATGACTTGCAATTTAAAGGTGAATCAAATCATTCTAGCAAATCACTAGGAAAGAGGGTGAATGGAAACAATCCTGTAAGATTAGGAAAAAGTCAACAGCACAATTAAAAATGGATATAAATCAAAATATGGAATATAACACTGAAGAGTCAGTTATTAAACCCTCCAATAGTTCAGAAAGTCTCATCAGATGGTTAAAGTCTCTCATAATGGATAAACAGGCTAACTAAATAACTCATAATGGAAATGAAAATACCAAAGTCTTTAAGATCAAAGCATGCCAACCCAAACTTGCAAACATCATGGAGCCCACTGTTTTCTAAATAAGACACTTAAAGAAACTTCGTGGCACCTCTGTAGCTGTGAGGGAAGCTGTGGGGTTAGTTATGGGGCACCCAGGTGACTCTGCAGCTGTGGAAGAATGGGATTCTGTTTCTGAATCAGTTGGAAGGGGTCACGGGAGGTAGCTTCCATCTTTGGCTTGTGTTCCACTCAGTTTAACAAATTTTTAGCAATGTCTTAGCTGAAAATTAAATGGCATCCTTATCAACTATGTTGCGGATACAAATTGAGTACTATCTTTGACACGAGGCACGGAATTTAAAATGATCCTGACACTAAAATGATGAGGCAGAAAGTGTAACTGGGGTAAGGGTAACACAATGTCAACACAATGAGATTTAACTGGGGATGACTGAGAACTCCGTTAGGTGTCAGGATAACTATTAAGAACAGAAGATCTTACAATGACAATATATTTGAGACCAAGGCTTTGATCAGCCACACACTTTCCTGAGGTTAAGAACATGTGGATGAACTATCTGGGGCCAGGCAGATAGGAGTTATTCACTAAATAGTTTTGTGTTGAAGCTCACTGTGAGCCAAGCACATGATCTGGCTGCTTGTGTGGAAGGCTAATCATAGGACTGTGGCAATCTCACCAAAGGAGATAATCTTTCCACTGAGTCTGGGCTGATAAGGGCATTCGGAGGACATTGCCCAGCTCTGGATTCCTCATTGACAGATGGAAACTGACAGAATACATAGCACTTCTCAGTCAAGTGGTCAAAATCTTGTTCTAATTAAAGAAACAACAAACAAACAAACAAACCAGGATGTGGCGGTGAAGGGCCAGTGTGTTTGATCTTGAGAAAGAAAACGGCAAGGGAGGTCCCGTGGCCATGTATCAAGCAAGGGATGTCATGGGGAAGAGGGAACGGTTCTTGATATTTAAGTCCCATATGTGGAAGTAAAAGCAGGATAGAAGTAAAAGAGCATTTCAGTACAATAAGAAATAACTTTCTAAAATTTTTCAAAGAGGAAAAACATGATGTCATGAAGTAAGAAGATTCCGTATGTTTTGGCAAGAAGAGATAGTGTTCTTTCTCTGTCTCGGTCTCTGCATCTCTCATTGGTCTCCCCGTGTGATATACAGTGGTCCTTACCCTACAACCTTGGGACTCAAGGGGGAAAGTGTCAAGGCAGCTGGCACAGGCAAGGTCTTTCTCTTTTTTTCTCAGATGCCTAACATAAGCATCTTTGCTCTGACATGCTCCACCAACAAAAATGGACTGAAATCTCAGAGCCCCATGGGCCAAAAGAAAACCATCTTTCGTTAGTCATCATTTCTCAGGTATTTTGTCAAAGTGATGAAACATTGGCATACCAACCTTTTTTTTTTTCTTTTCTTTAATCTTTGTGCCTATAAGAGCAATCAGATTGTGCCATAAAAGGTGACATATATCAGTTAGTTCTCTGGTGTCCAATACAGTGCCTGGAGGTTTGAAGATAAGCTAGATACCACAACACTGAGGATGCCACAGGATCTTATTTTATTCAGAACTTGCAAAGGGATGTGCATACACGAATTTATGGCATAAAATGTATAAAAGCACAAATGTCTATTATTATGACTAATATTTTTTGATGACTCTGTTATTATGGATAAAATCGTGTCTCTTATTGGAAACTGCATACGCTTGTATAGTGAATCATAATCAATTATTATTTTAAATCCATGGTAGAAATGCAAACATTGATTCTGGGATTCAGTAGCTCAGGAAGGGCAGACACACAGGCTGAAGGTGCTATTATTTATTAAATGTCACTGCTGAGTCAATGCAGTGGACTGCTTCATGTTCACTTGTGACATGTGACAACTTGTGACACAGGCAATGTAGTAACCAATAAATTCCAACCAAGGAATCTCCAGGGACCATGCCTTGGTGCACTTACTAAGGCAGATGTGACACCAAGACCCACAGAAGACCACAATCTCATACTAGCTATTGTCTCCCACTTGACTTATATCTTCGCATCAATTTCTGGCTTAAGACTTATGGGGATTTGCATAAAATCTAGACGTACAGTTTCTTGTCAAAGAACAGAAGATCCTGTGTATACAAATTTTCATCCATCTGAGAAATTCAATTGTAGCTGCACATCTAGGCAGAGCATGGGTTCCTTATTTGACCATGAATGGCTCCCACTTTTCCCAAATTTTGAAAAACATCCCATACTTTTCTTATTTGTTTGCTTGATTGAGTCCCCAAATATAATCTTGAGTCTTTGTTTCTTTGATTCAGAATCAGTAACAAAGCTAAACATTTGGAAGCCATTCAGTCTACCCTGATGTCATGAACCACTACTTAGAACTGTAGGGTCTGTACACACCAGCTCACTTCTCGGCTTGGTGGACCATCGAAGGTTCTGATACACTTTTTAGCCATTAAAAGTAAAAGTTACAAAAGGCAGCCTTTTATTTTTGCAAATGTAATTTATTTATTTATTTATTTATTTATTTGTGAGAAATCATATGAGAAAATTAAATTCATCAGTGAGTAACTACACTTTTGTATTTGTTGTGAACATCAATAACAAAATTTGCCTAATTTACATATATTGCAAATTTGGTATTCATTTTTTTAATATCATGGATCACTAGACACTCACATAATAAATATGCTTTTACCTTGCATCAGTTGAACTTCAAGAAAAATTAATTACATTCATCATTTCCTGATTTATTTCTTTCTGTAATTTAAGTATTCCCATGGCAACCTCACATTTTTTGTTAATTTCTGAGCTGAGGAAGCACCTTGCTTTGGCATTCTCTGCATTCATCAAGCACTTTTTCTGAAAGACATGAGACCTATAGTCTCTTCTTACTCTTTTGCAGCTCTTTTTAATTTAGGATAAATATCAAACACACACAGCTACTCATTTTGCTTGAATTTATACTCTGTAACCTTCTGCTCCCAGTTATTTTAAGGCATTTATTAGCTATGAGTTTACACAGCAATTATGATAAAAAAAACAGTAGTGTGACTATTATTAGGTTATTTAAATTTCAGTTGCCATAATCACACCCACAAATTCATAAATCTAGAAGTATTATTAAAATACATTCCTGCTTTTTAATTTTTTTCAGTGTGAGCACATCACGGAGCACTCTCATCATAGCTCATCACTTTTCCAAACTGTCACCATCACCACTGATCTCTCCATTTTCAGATTTCACGCATTAAATGTCCCTTGGCAAATTTCTTCTCTCTTTTGCTCCATTTGCAAGAGTTAGTATGAAAAATCAGTTTCCCTATATTTTAAAGGTGATGTTTTGAACATTACATAATCTGATGCTTTAAACATTTGAACCCAGAGCTCTTTTCTCCTGTTCTTAGTTCATCTTTTGTTTTCTCTAATCATTTTCCTAATAGTGAGCAGAACTAGAAGCCATGCTTGACTCCTAATTGATTGTTATTTCTTCCTACAGTCATTTTTACTGAATTGTTTTCGATACCACTTTAACATTTATTCTGTCTTTTATGTTGTAGAAAGCCACAGAATTACTTAAACTTTGTGTGTGTGTGTGTGTGTGTGTGTGTGTGTGTGTGTGTGTGCTGGTGCAAGCTCACACACATGTGTGTTTGATGGTACACGTGAGTATGGGAGACAGAGGTCATCAATCATTTCCTCTATTACTCTCCATTCTCCACTTTCGTCTTTTGAGACATGGTCCCTCACTGAACCTAAAGCCTACCATTTGGTTAGGCCACCTGGCCAGCAAGCTCCTGGGGTCCACCTGTCTTCGTCATCCAGTGCTGAGGTGACAGACAGACAGATGCTGACACTCCCAGATTCTTTTATTTTTAACATTGGTACTAGGGAACATCCAAGATGTTCTTTTTAATATGAACTTCAAGAAAGCATTTCTTAAAGTCTGTATCATAGGAGGGGCCATAGAGATTCCTATTGATGAGATGTAACATTTTAAAATATGGTATGTCCACCATGTAATAAAAATGAGAAAGCACTCATTTTTCAAAACCATCAAGGATATATATTTTGTATAATTGAGCAAATATACATAAATTTCTGCCTGAGGAGAACAGAATATGGGTAAGGTCCCAGATTCCAGACACAATTTCTCATTTTCAATTACCAGATGAAATCTTGGTTAACTTTTTTGTATCTATGTTGTTATCTGTATCTTTTGGACTTGTCACAGTGATTAAATGTTTATCCATGTATATCAGAATAGTGAATCATATAAGAATTAGTTTTGCCGGGCGGTGGTGGCGCACGCCTTTAATCCCAGCACTCGGGAGGCAGAGGCAGGCGGATCTTTGTGAGTTCGAGGCCAGCCTGGTCTCCAAAGCGAGTTCCAGGAAAGGCGCAAAGCTACACAGAGAAACACTGTCTCGAAAAACCAAAAAAAAAAAAAAAAAAAAAAAAAAAAAAAAAAAAAAAAGAATTAGTTTTATCATGTTGGTCTGATTTTTTTAGAAATCCATTCCTTCATGAAGCCAGAAGAAGAAGACCTGTCTCTCATCTCTTTCTCCCCTCCCCTTTTGCCTTTTCTCCCTCTACATGAGTGAGGGCTGGGAATCAGTTTCACTTGAGAACAATCCTGCACATCTTACCTTGGAACCCATTCACAGCAGTGTAAAAAACGGTGGACATGCCTTGCTCCCTGTCTCTCTCTTTTCCTCTCAGAATTCTGTTTCTCCTCTCTTTTCCCTATTCCAATATCACCTCTCCCCTCTTTCCTTCTATTTCTCCATCTGATCATTTCAGAGTTGAGAATGCATCCTACCCAAATGCAATCCTGCATTTTCTATTCCTCTAATTGAGGCCTTACAATCGTGTATAGGATGTTGGATTGTTGCCCTAGCTATCTCTGGCTTCTATAGTTCCACCCTTTGTCTCTCCTAACTCTCCTTCCCCTCTGTCATCTTCCTATCTTCTCAACTCACTAACTACCTATGTGACCCAATTAGCCACATATCCTACATCCAAATGGGGGAATTAAGCATATACATACCCGTATTTAATATTATACAAAAACATGCCGACTAAGAAGAGGTGAAAGTCTTCATACAAAGTGTATATCACACAATAAGTAATAACTGACACCCTGACACCATTCCAGATGCCACTGCTACAAAAACTATGAGAAATTTCAAACTTTATAGGTAGGAGAGAAATATAATGTTTTTAGAAGAGAGCTTGTTGCCCAATAAGAATATTGTGGAAAATAACCAATCAGGCGTTCCTCTGATAGTTAATATTTTTTTTTATATTGGGCTGTATTAGAATGTAGCATGGGGTGAGTGTGGAGGAAGAAAGAAATTTAAGAGTAGAACAATCACTTACTGGCTTAAAATATGTTAATTAATATTCCACATTGGCTCCCTTGATCGAAATGATAGTTATGTTGGCATTTTGGAGTCTAATGACAGCATTTTCCCTAAAGCCCAATTCTCAAACTCTTCCGTGGAGTGTCTGCTTAGTCATCACATTAGTCATGTAGGATGCTGCAGTTCTGATTCATTGAGTGTGAATGCCTTGTTTCCAAATTTGTAAGCTTTACAGAGGCCCCTAGCAACAGCCTGACCATGTATGTGCGTGTGAATTACTTTTAAGTTGCACATTATCTAACAATACTTTTAAATCTATAAAGAGAACAAAAATCTTCCAACATACCATACTTAAAAACCCTAGCTGAATTGTGCATCTGTGGCGATGGCCGTATTCATGACTTGGTGATTACTGTGACAGCACTTTCCTTGTTAATAGGCTCTGGAGGCCTTAGCAATGTTGGCTCCTTATGAGGCTACATGGGGAAGTTTTCACTTGGGAAACTCAAAGAAAAAGCCATAACTATAATAAGATACGCTGGAACTCCCAGAAAACATGAGCATTTCAGTGTTAATTTTCAAGACGTCATATGTAGTTTTTGTGTTTAACCTGAATAATATATCAAGAGGCATCACTGGAATTCTGTGAGATTATAAAGAAACTATACTCTGACTCTACTTCAGACTGCTGCCCATAGAACTCACCTCTTATCTTTAAAATATCTTGGATAACTTCCTTTTTCTAGAATTCTTGGTATCAGTTTTCATGGCAAGAAATACAAATGTTTATTGATATATCACTAATAGAGACTAGTATCTAATAGTTAAGGACCAAATCACAGTGGGCATGCAAATGTTCTGGTGGGCTAGAGGTAGAATGCAGTAGTTTACCAAGCTTAGCTTTTATTTTCAGTCAACACTAAAAAAGTTGCTGTACACACACACTATGTCTTAACTGAATTTTAAGCAACCTTTCCATTTCTTTATAGCCAACCATAATTACTTTCATATGGTCAAAGAGAGACCTGTCCCTGAGTTCCAACATCTCAACTGTTAGCTGTGGGCAGCTATGATTTTTTAAGCTGTAAGCAGTTTGCTTTCTTCCCTATGTCCCCAGGGTACAAATAAATAGATACAACAGTGTATTAATGCATGTTTTACAAAACTGCTCCAGTTGTGATATACATTTTTAATATAATAACCTGACTGCACTGTGATGGAATGCTCTAGAACGAATGAACTCATAAAAATTCATTGGTAATGCCTGTTCCTCAATTAAGGAAAGTCTGTCTATGGAGCTTAGGAGAATTGCTTGTAATGAGTAGAAAGCTCAATCATGTTTCCCACAATTACTGCAGCTAACATTTGCATTTGGGTTGCACAGAGTGTCAGTTTAAGCTATCTTCCAAGGACAGGCTCCACTAACCTTCTATGCATTGGTTCCCTCAGAAAGAAAAAAAGAAGTCCTGATTTTCAAGATTCTGTTACTGTTCCATTTGGAAAATTAGCAAAGGTGTTTGTCCAAACACAACAAGTATTCTGAAGAGTGTCCAGGATCTGGAAGATTTCAATTTCCACTATAATATGAATATCACAGAAGTGGAAGATGAGGTTATCAGAATCATAATTATATACTTGATTGGCAGCCCATGGACAGATTGGAGTCTCTGTTCCCCTAGGCTTGTACTTCCTTCACCTTGTCCTTCTTCCTACACTTGATACATTGAGGAATTTTGACAACTATGGGGTACTTCCTATGCTGCCTGTGATCTCCCTGCCTAAGCAGAGCTGTGTGGTTAAGTCTTGGATGATCAGAAGGACTTTTTACAAGGCAGTTTACTCTTTGTTAATCTTGAGGAATGTTACAGCGAGTGATCTGAGAGAATCCAAATGGCCCAAGGACATGTTTAGAATTTGTTTGGTTCCAAGGAATTCCAGAGTAAAAGCATGGTAGAAAATTAATCTAGCCAGCTAGAGAGTGCAGGTTACACAAAGCATCTGCTGGCTGCTGCTGGAATAAAACAGTTGCATTTGTCTAGACTTTATTTATGATTCATTTTTGGCATAAGTTGTTACTGCTGGAAGCCAAATTATCAGTCTCATCTAACAGATTACCTCCAAGGAAGATTTCTAAAACATGCACTGCTTTTTAAAAATTTAAACAAATGTATATTTAGAGTATCTTCTGTGTCTAGGAGGTCCCTAAGACCCACAAAATCTCCATGTTTTTGTTTATTATTATTGTTATTATTATTATTATTAGAAAACCAGAAAGAGAGAAAATAAGGAACTGGAGACTGGCATATTTTTTTTCCATATCTCTGCATCACAAGCAATCGATCTTTTAGAGGCTATGGCTTCTAAGCCTTTAATTTTGCCTTCAAATCCTATTCATTGTCTCGTGGATCTTGCTGGGTTGGGAGGTTTGGGGTTCAAGCAAAGGGCCCTGGGAGAAAGGGAGCTGTGTCTCTCAGAATGCCACCTAGAGGAAGCTCTCCCCAGAAGCTCTTGCCAGTCTGCTGGGTGTATTTCAGTTTCACGTCAACGTTTTTTTTTTTTCTTTTGCAATTTAATTTGCACAAAAGCAAGCAGTATTCTTCTGCCTCCAAAAATACGTCCGAGTGGGTGTGTATACAGGGAGAGACTAGCACGGTGAGTGGAGCGGAGCGGAGGTAGCCTTAGGGAAGCTCAGCTTGTGCCTGCGCTAACTTTCAAACTTCTTGTGTGTCTTTTCTGTATTTGAGCCATGACCACAGGGCTCCTCTGTTCATGGGGTGGGGCTTATTTCTCACACAACAGTTTTAAATCTATGGGATGGTGACGAGGAAAGGGTCAAAGCGCACTTAGTGTCAACATTGCCTTCAGCGTGAAGTTCACAGTGTGGGCTTCGTTTATGAGTTTTCTCTTATGCTACACGTCTGCTCTTAACGGACACTAGCGGTACAGACTGCCACGGGTGCACATGTTGTGGCCACCTGAGTGACAGGGAACAACCTGGGCTGGGGGACACTGGGAACTCAACTCTCGCAGACAGTTGAAGTATGTATGTAGCAACCATTCTGTTTTGCACTTACCACTACATACTTTCACATAATTATAGATTTATTCATCTATTATTAAACATATGATGCAACTGAAGCAAAATGCCATGTAGCCTCAACAGCCAACCACTGTCAGTTTTTTTTTTTTTTTTTTTTTTTTTGGTTTTTCGAGACAAGAGTTTCTCTGTGTAGCTTTGCGCCTCACAGAAATCCGCCTGCCTCTGCCTCCCGAGTGCTGGGATTAAATGCATGTGCCACCACCATCTGGCCCACCTTCAGTTTTTGTTCACTGTGTGTAGTCTATGCTGCGCTCCTTGATTCAGAAGACTCACTACAGAAGAATTTCTTACAAGGCTCTAAAGTCAGTATTTTGTTGCCATTCACTATGTGGGCTGATGCTAATAAGCTCCACTTGTGATGTTTATCTTGGATAAAAATGAAATATATCATATTTTAAAATTTCTTAAGTGTGTAAATCTTCAAATGGAAATTCAGTTAATTTATTATATATTAAAAATACGAACAGAATAATGAGATGTAGAAATTATAACTAATTATAAAATACAAGTTGACAATAACCAAAAAAATGAATATAAACTCTTTGAGTAGCCATGGGCCAGCCATGACCCTGACAATACAGATCAGTGTTGAAATCATCAGAATTCATTTGTCTTAAGCCTTTATCTTCCATCTTGGGCAACTGTGGGAGCCCGTTCTCGGGTTCCTCGTGGCTTTACCCAGCAGGTCCTCATAGAGGATGATTAGACCACGGGCCTGAGTGCAGGTGTCTGAGATGGTCTGCACTTGGCTGTGCTGGGGGAGGAGGTCTTTTGCTCCACCCCTTGGCGTCTCTATAAAAACCCTGGGGCAGAGACAGTCAGGGCCCGTTGGAATAGGTTCCAGGCCCTCTCAAGGCTATCCTTTATTTTCTATCTGTTTATCTCCGTGATATTCTCCGCAATAAATCCTTCTATCTAATATTTCCTGCTGCTCGCACTCAAGAAAACTCTGGGGAACTGTGGGGGTGGTTGGGTAAACGCCCCACAGGCAACAACATTCAAAGATTCATTCCAACTCTAGCCTGTCCAAGACTGTTTACAAATTATAAGAACCAACGCATGAAGCAGAAACCTGAAGTGTGCACATGGTGCATCCCTAGTGCACGATTATTCCACAGCAGGACAGTGCAGGAGTGCCCTCCCCTGACGCCCCATGCCCAGGCTCCACTCTCAGCTCCCCTCTGGTCTGAGTCACATTCTCCAAAATGTCTGATAGTCAAGGAACTGGTATTGCTCCTTTCCACACAGTCCAATGTCTACACAGGACACCTTGCAGTCTGTTTTTACATGGGTTCCTCTGACAGATCCCTGGAGAGGAAACAGATGGTGGTGACAAGAATCTCCTCTCTACCATGGTTCCTTCGGCTGCTGCTCCTTAGTCTTGAGTTCCAAGTGCTCACTAGTCCACACCCTGGGAGAAAAGGTTGAGTCCAGTACGTCAGGTTTGCATTCTCATTCGTTTCAGAGAGCTGAGCGTGAGAGGGGTCACACAGTATGACTCCCCGTGACTTTGTCTTTTCTAAAGATGAGGCAGTACATTGTTTAATATCAGCATCACTTCTTTAAACCTTTCTCATTGAGTCCAGTGCCCAGTGACATCCAAGGAGAACCACTGGTTTGTTACATTTTCATGATCATTACAGCGGTTAAATGGTAGTTTGCTTTATATATATATATATATGTGTGTGTGTGTGTGTGTGTGTGTGTGTGTGTGTGTGTGTGTATAATGAATTTGATATATCTAGACTCAAGGTGATGTTGAAAGAACTCTAGGCAAAAATTGGGGAATCTGTACTGCTTCTTTCTTGATTTCTTTTGTTTCTATAACTAACAAAATCAAGGAAAAGGTGGCAATGAGATACATTTCCAGTCCATTTCCAGGTTTAGTTCTACAAAGTCAGTACATAAGAAATTCAGAGTACAACCTGCAAGTCCTGGGCTTGACCTGACGGGGGCAGCAAAGGAGTGAAGTGACAGACAGGAGGACACACCTACAGTGCACGCTCTGACGGAGTGGTACAACTATGAAACAATACCTGGGAACCTCAGCGTGTTAATTAGGTATAGCACAGGTGGAGTGGTTAGCTAGTATCTCAGGCTGTTAACATCCAGGAGGAGGTGGAGGAACCTGTGATTGACAGTGTTTGCAACACTGCCCACATTCACACTCAGACCAGAGGAAGGCTTTGCCATTGTTCTCAGCCTCACCATAGGGGGAAAGTATTTGCCATCCTTAAGCATTGGGTCCTTGACATTCACTTAGGACTTATTTACCCTTTATACCTTGGGTCAAGTTTTCTTTTGCTCTCTACTAAAGAAATCCTCCCCCCACCACACACACACACACACACACACACACACACACACACACACACACTTTTCTTTTACACTTGGAGCTGTCATCCTTTGGGACTGTGCTGAGGAGTTATGTGGTTGGAAAGAAAGTATGTGCCTTATTCCCATGGAAGTCTTCAGGAATGTGGGCTTTTAAAAGGCTGGCTGGGACACTGAGTTAATAAGGGAGCATGAGTACAGGAACAAAGTGATAGGTGCTCCCTACTGGCTGAAGGTAATTGTTCAGGGCCTTTGTGAACCATGTTCTAAAGGCTTAAAGACTGGTCCAGAAAGAGAGGTAGGTACAGGGAGGAAGGAGTTGGAGGTTCCATAAAAGCAATAAAGAGGTAGCATTCTGGAGATAGATGAGTTACCCATCAAAGAGTACATTCATGCATAATCAGAAACTGAGCACACCAGGAATCTGCCAATATTTATCATACACATTATTCAGTAATCTATATTCTCTAACTCAGCGTGGTATAAGGGGGACATGAAGTTATGGCAAAGAGCTCGTTTTGACATTGTAAATACTGAGTCTCACCAAGAGACAGGATGGCCACCCATGGGTTCTCTTCTCTTCCAGGCTTGTACCATTTTTAACTGATTCAAGTCAGAACTACATCAAATATTTTATGTAGGTTGTTTTTTATAGATGGTGCAATATCTGAGATAATTGGTACTGTAATCATTTTTAACTTCATGGACGGCACGGCGGTCAAGCAAGAGCAAAGCCAAGATGTTAGTTAAATAACAGTATCTTCCAAGAGAGACTTGATGTAATGAGTGGCCAAAAGGGAGCAGAATTACACTTACCAACTAATTGATTGGCTTATCTTCTGTTATGAAAACAGAGTATCTGTGAACTAATTTAGATGATACCTGCACGTGGTTGATATCTGCCTGTTTTGTATTATATTCCTTTATATTATATAGATGGCCATCTATTTTAGCAAAGAATATAGATTGGGCAACTGGAAATTATTTAATCAGCTGAGCCATTTGATCCACTAATGATATCTGGTTTATGTCAACTAGCAATTGTTATTTGCTTCATGCATGTACACAATAACAATTGTAATAGATTCTAGGCTTTAGATTAAAAGGATGAGAAATGCTGAAAATTATTTATACTATAATAAACAAAGATGGCTACACTTGCAATATAGTTACTCAGACCCTATTTCAGTGCCGTAAAGATAAACTGTTTATATGTCATTGTCCATTAGAATGCTAATATTGAGGACTTGTGCACAAATACAGTAGCTAACTTGCTGTCTGGTATCTAGTTAAACAATTGTTAAGTTTAAGAAAATTCTTCAAGAGCATACAATTTACAGTTAAATATTTTCAATAATACTTGTAAGTCCAATAATAAATTTAAGTGCTTAAGAGATATATTATCCTCTCATTAGAGAAATACATTTTACATATGGGGAAAGAATGTAGTTTAAAAGAAATTGTAAGTTCATGTACTTTTTTATGGTACTAAAGGCCTCATTCATGGAGGCAAGCACTCTACAATTAAACTATATGACCAGTCTTTCTGATTTAACTAACTTGAAATTTAATGTTGCATGCAATTTACCAGTGTCTTTAAATACAAATTTTATATTTCCTGCTAAAAGCAAGAAGTTTTCATGGACTTTCGTCAAAATTCTACGAGAGTAACTAAAGCAGAATTTTCATGAACGTATAAAATATAAGTTACACATTCTGCTGCAATACCAGGCTAAGTAAAAAGCAGTCTTCCTATAATTAAAAAGTAGCAATTTTCATGAAAGATGGCAGTAATAAAATTCTTCTTGGCTGTATATTTATTTTTGTTGTTTGAGAACTTCATACGTTTATATACTGTGTTTTGATAAAAATACATTCATCCCCATTTCTTCCCATCCAATTCTTCCTCTATCTGCACCCCCATTTTCCCCTTCAAGTTCATGTGCTCTCTGTCTTTTTTAAAGCCAACCGAGCCTGCTCAGTATTGCCTCTGTGTAGTAGGTATATGACTGTCAACTAGCAAACTGCTTGCCTTTCAGGGACTGCTGGCCCAGAATCCATCAGCTGGCAGTAGCTGCTCCACTGGGGAGGGACTTCCTGCCCTCCTGTCTTCATGCTGGTGCTTTCATTGGCTTGATTTTATTCAGGTTCTGTGCATGCAGTCACAGCCACTCTGAGTTCAAGTGTTCAACAGCTCTGTCATGTCTGACAGATATTCTTTCTGTGGACATATCCATGACCGCTGGCCTTACATTTTTTCCAACCCCCTTCCATAATTATCCTTGAGCCTTGAGGTAAGGGATTGCTCTATAGATTCCCCATTTAAAACTGATCACTCCACTGTCTCTTATTCTCCGCATGCTGATTTGTTAGGGTTTAGTGTATTAAATACCATCTAGTACAAAAAGCGGCTTCTCTGATGAAGGTAGAGAGATGCATTTATCTATGGGTATAAAAATAAGAACTTGGAGGATAGTTTATTGCCATGCCCATTTAACAGACTAATAGTATTAGGTTATTCTATAGGACCTATGACCTAGCCAGCCATGAATTCTTTTCCCAGTTAATGATTCTAAGCATGGGTTCTGTCATGTGAAGAAGGCTTAAATCCAATCATAAAATGGTTGGTTAGTCTCCAAATAATCATGCCACTAATGTAAGAGTGAATTCATCTTGCCAAACTAGTTATTATTGTTTCTTACAGGGTTCACAGTTTGGTGAGGCTATTAATTATTTTTCTACCTTAAGTAGCATGCATAGATACTTCCAGTACGATGAAAGCCAGTAAAGATGAAGCTTCCAGTTTGGTATCAATGTGAATTCTCCATGTCTTGTGACTCAAATATGTAGTATCTTCGGCAATAACATCTTATTGCCAAGTTCCAAACAGTAACTGAGAGCAATTGCAATTGCAATAATGTTGAGGGGTGTCTGTGGAAACTCCACTGACTAGAAACTCAGAACTCATGTCTGGAATTGATTTGATACTCTGTTGTTTGAGAAGGCATTGTCTCTGTGATGTCTCTCATTATAACTATGTATATATGTTTGAAAGTCTCACTAACGTGTCTAAGCCAGCCTTGAACTTACTCTTTAGCCCTATCAGGTCTTAAACTTGTAACCTTCCTAATTTAGCCCCCCAATAGCTAGGATTATAGACCTGAACTGCCAGGCTGAGTTTTGTGTGTTTTCAAATGCTAGCCCTTGTTAATAATTTAATTTAATTTTTATGAAGCACAATATACATGGGTAATGACATTATTTTTAAAAACAAACAACAGAATTTCCACAGTTGATTTTGTTTGTACATTTCCTATGCACTTTTCCTAGCATCTATTTGCTTCCTCATCAGCCAGTCTGCTGATGAAGGTATATTCACTGACGTATCACCACTGTGTGCACAGTTACCAATGTGGGCCAATGTTCAGGTATCAGGGTTGATTCTAAACTGTCCATGATAGACCAACAGTTACTGAGCAGACTATCAAATATTTTGCCAACCATGTGACATTGTAAATAGACTATTTATGATGAGCATTCAAACATAACTCATGAGAGTTAATATCTGTTGATTTACCATTCTTATATTTCCTGGGGGAGGAATTAACACCTGTGTTATGAAAAACGCACACCACAGGATGCCTACAGCTCGTGTTCTGTTTGAAAGATGCTGATGTGCCACAGATGCCAACATACATTCTAATGCTTGCAGTACAGATTCTGGAATAGGGGTGAAGGTGCTGATGCTTCTGAAATATGCATGAGATAGCAGATACCTACTCAGAATGCCCCAGAACTGTGGGCATAGATTCAACCAGTAAATAAACATAAAACAGAGTTTATATTCAATACAGAATTTCATCAAAACCAGATTATCTTCTTACATGGTTGTGGAACATAAATGCAAAGCAGTGTTTGCATCTTTCATTGAGGGCCAAGGAAATTAAACGCAGTGGTAAAATCCATTAAGCAAGTTCGGTTTGGGCACACAGTGGCTTTTGAGAAGTGGGAGATTTTTAACTGTCCTAGCAGTGGCTCCAGTGCAATCCAATGATTGGAAGAATCAAAGCCTAACCATAAAGGACACGAGTTGGCAGTGCTCTGCTTCGGTATTTAGAAGTGGGACAAGTGTCTTTCCTCACCACAGAATGACACATTGAGGTGGGATACAAATAACACACAGCACCATGAAACAGTGATCTCTGGTGCAGTGTTGGTTCCAGAGATTTGTGCCACCTTGGGATCCCTGTGATTGAGAACGGGGTACGTGTGAGGACTTAATGATGGCACTGATACTGAGCTTTCTACAACAGTGCAGCAGGCATGTTCATGTAAATTTCCCACTTAGCTATGACTAATCTACAATTCTCAAATTCATAGATGAATAATAGTAGACGTTTTCTATTTAGAAGCTATTTCAAGGCTTGCATCTCCTAGGGGGACCACAAGTAAGACTTTGTGCCACCCTTCACCAACTTTGGCAGTCATTTCATTTATTTGGGAGCAACAAATAAAGTAGCGTTTTCCCCCAGTGAAACCCATCTGAACTTTAAGAGCTCCCATACTGTTATCAGCAGTATGCTCTCCTCTCTGCCTGCTCTTTTCTCTTTTCTCTGCAGTCTGTCTAGATGGTCTCCAGGTGGTGATTGACTTCTCTACCACCTCCTCCGTGGCATACACACCCTCAACAGGCCGGCAACACTGCAGCCACAACCGGGACACAGTGACCTTAACAGCCTTTTGCCTGATATTTGGAAAGCACCTTCCTCTCCTCCAGCAAACAGGTTTCAGTTACATTACATGGTTAGAACAGGTCTATATTGCTTCTCCATTTTTCATTTTAGAAAAAGAAATGGAAGATCTCTATTCAGGATTTCTAAACCCTGCTTGGGAATTTTAAACTAAACATTAATAGTTCTTTTTGAAAAACAACCAAACAAAAATTGGATTATTTTTCTTTGGTCAATGCGATCTCAAGGCAACAACTATTATTAAGGTTTGGTGTTACGTTATAGGACATACCTTTGTTTTTCAAGATTGTGCATCCAATAAAATCATTTAAACAACAAGAATATGCTTAAATCAGTATGAAACTGGAGGCTGAGATATTATGTTTATGTTTTTGTTATTTAGTACTTATTGGGAGGAATGATTTAATTTCATTAAATGATGTAGTATCCTTGTCACTCTAGCAAATCAACAATGATTTACAAAGAGTGTCTGTGAGGAGAAAGAATATAGAAGAGAGACTACAGGTTTAGTAAAGTAAGATAAAGACCGTAGAAACCCTAGGAAGCACTTAGCTCACATAGTTAGATTCCAGCACTATTAGTAAATCCAAGGCTGAGCAGGAGGAATTTCCCCATTTCAGCTATTTGAGATCTGAATTAACTTGTATCCAGAGGACCTAATCACCGAATTTAGAATCCATGGTTCTAGGTCAGAGCCTGCAACTGGACAATGTTGACAGGAGACTTGTAAGTATTTATGGCATCCATGGATTGGGTTTTCACTCTGAAATCAGTTTAAAACCATCTGAGGCACTTGGCAATGGTACTCAGCAGCTGCCCATGTAGCAACCACAGCAGCTGGATCAATACAGCTGCTGCTAAACAAAGGGAACTGCCAAGACCCACGAAATGTCCAAATAAATAGAGGTCTGATATTTTTATTCTAAAAATAATGTGGTCTGACATCTGTGTCTATAAGAAATTGTTTAAAATAGTGAAACATCTCTGTTTAACATAGCAAAGAAATGCTGGA